>NC_040091.1:44041550-44349051 GCF_003369695.1 Bos indicus x Bos taurus | reverse complement strand
TGAACCAGGCACTCTCACTGCCCATGTTGTAAACCCCAACTGTGTAGGGTGAAGGGGAGGAAAAATCTTTTTTTCTTTCTTTTTAAAACAATTACCACCACTACATTTGAACACTGTGAGGGAAAGGGGACAGGCCAAGGTTTATTTTAAACTCAAAACCATAATGAGATTTCCTAAGCTCTACGCTGCTTCAGTTGCTCAAGTGGCCAGCTTTGATCCCACCTCTGGTCCCACACCTTCCCTTGGATGTTCAGATCTGAGGTCCTGAGCTGGCCTGTCCCCTCCCACACAGAGACCAGGCCAGTCCTCTCAAAGCACAGCCCTCGTCTTGTCAACCTCCGCCTCCAAATCACCAAAGGAGCCTCAAGGCCTGCAGGGAACCGCCCGGCTGCTCCGCCGCCTCCTCCAGGCCTTCCCTCTGTCCCCAGAAGACAGTGTGCGCTCTGGCTTGCACTGAGCGTGGCGGCCAGCTCCCTGCTCCTCAGTGCTCCTTCACGGGGCAGGACGCAGCCCCGCAAGCCCTCACTACTCTGTTCTCTTGATGTCTGTCCGAGCCCTCCTCACCACTCGGGGCTCCAGCCATCACAGATGTCGTCCCACTTCTCTGTCCTGTACTCGTGGGCTCTCCCTTGGGCTGCAGCCACGAACGAGCCTGTCCAGCTGCCAAGTCCATGTCCACCCCATCTGAAGGCCCACCCCAGAGTCCAGGGCACCATCTCAAACATAGTGAGTGTTCAAAAAACACCTGACGGAATGAGTATTTTCTGAGAACTAAAATTTACCTGAAGTGAACACTAAAAGCATACAACTTCAGAGAAATGGAAGCAACACTGCCAGCTTTTGAGAAATGGATGCAAGATTGCTAACATTTTATTTTGCCAGGTAAGGTTGTTAAAAATAACTACCTGATCTCAACATTATTTCACAAAAGAAATGACATTTTATCTTTTCTAGAAGGTATAATAAGATAGACAATCTCTAAACTAGAGTTCCTTAATTTGATACGTAGTGTTAACATGAACTGACTACAGTGTTCTTGCTTTTCATTTCCCACGGTCCAATGAAGACAGAATCCTCGAACCTGCGAAGTTGCTTGCAATCGGCTGCTCTCGGGTAGGCATGACAGCTGGCAGGAGGGCGGACCTAGGAATCCAGTGCCCTCACTTCCTCACCAGTGGCTTTATCCACAAACTAACTCACCACCCTTTTACTGGGCTGTTGAATATACAATAACGATGGTTAGGCACTATAAACAGGCACTTTTCATACCTTCGTATGTTTAGTCATCACAGTACCCTAACATCGTCATCATCCGTGCTTTATAAATAAGATGACAAGCCACAGGGAAACTGGTCACAGCTTCAGTCGGCAGCCCTGGGGGTCTCACTCCAGGGTCTTATGCTCTGAATCAGTCTGCTATGAACTAAGGGGAAGTAATCTTTTTTTGAAGCCTGAGGCTTGAATTTGGGTTA
Organism: Bos indicus x Bos taurus; assembly: GCF_003369695.1. Taxonomy (NCBI): domain Eukaryota; kingdom Metazoa; phylum Chordata; class Mammalia; order Artiodactyla; family Bovidae; genus Bos; species Bos indicus x Bos taurus. Next base: position 44,347,579 of record NC_040091.1, on the reverse strand, counting down.
TCTTTTTTATCTAAAGAGCTCAGTTCAATAGGATCTTAAACCCACTAACTGGACCCTGGGTAGTGGTGGCTCAAGAGCACAGAGGAGCACTATGCATCCTGAGCACAACGGGCAGCCAGCCTTCCTACCCCAGCATGCATGAATTACAAAACTGCTTCTGCCTGAAGCGATTCTTGGGGGACCAAGATCAGAGACTCACATGGCAGGCACGTGTGCACAAGCCCAGAGAAGTATTGCCTTCCCACACATTCCAAGAATAGACTCCAGTTCTTGGAAGTCTTGTCCAGGGACAAGACAGGATGGAGGCCACGGGCATGAGTACCCTTCCAGACCTGCTCGCCACACCTGGGCCACCCAGTGGCTCCTGCTCAGAAGCCCTTGGCCACTTCAAGCTCTAGGCACATGTGCTTGACATGTGCCAAGCAAGGGGTCGTCGCATGCCACTTCATCCTAAAGTCCTTGGTCTCTTCCTCCGGGAGGAAGTCTGAGTTTAGACCAGGTTGGGGCCCTTCTGCACATGTAACAAAACATCTTTCAAAACGAGCTTCGGCTAAAGTGTCTAAGTAAAGCAGTGAACCAGCTCCAGCTAGAAGCATCTAAGTAAAGCAGTAACCACCTCCAATGGCACTCAAAACCACAGACATGACTCACGGCTCCTGGATGGACCCCCTGAACCTCCACACTGTGGCTGCTCCTCTCCAAGCAGCTCCATTAGAAAAATCTATCTATTAGACTTCCCTGGTGGCTCAGTGGTAAAGAATCTTCCTGCCAAAGCAGGGGACATGAGTTTGATCCCCTGTCCAAGAAGATCCCACATGCCGTAGGACAACTACTGAGGCTTCGTGCTGCAACTACTGAAGCCTGAGTGCCCTAGAGCCTGCGCTTGCAATAAGAGAAGCAGAGAATAGCCCCTGCTTGCCGCAGAAAGCCCTGAAGCAGCAAGGAAGACCCAACACAGCCAAAAAATACATAAATAATTTTTAATGTATCTATTTACATAAATAACATTTAATGTATTTACTTATTTGGCTGCACCCTGTCTTAGTTGAGGCATGTGGGATATAGTTCCCCAACCAGGGATAGAACCCAAGCCCCCGGCATTGGGAGCATGGAATCTTAGCCACTGGACCACCAGGAAGTCCCAAATAAGTAATTTTTTAATGTAGTTATTTTTTTTTAAAGCTATCTATATCTTTTTTTAAAAGCTATAACTGAGCACGAGGCAGAAGGTACTACCACTTAACAAAAAACAGTAACAAAAAATAACAGATCTGGAAATAACTGATTTGAAGACACAGATCAAGACCATCACCAATTGGTCTAAACTCCAGACTGAACGGAAGGGCTCCCGGCCATGTGTGGGCCCCACACCAGCCCCTGGCACAAAAGCCAGGTAGGCCTAATGCGGCCACGTGATGGGTCTTCACTTAACACAGACCCCCACAAAACTGCCCACTGGGGGGGCACTTTATTTTTGGTTTTACTGTTTGTTAACATTTTAAATATAATAATGTCAATACCAGGAATCTCGTTTTCTCTGTAAAACCTCAAGAATTCATTCACTGAAATCAGTTTTCTTTCCCACAAGCCGAATACTTCATTATTTCCTGAATTTATTTTATTGGAGTTCAGCAACAGGGCAAGTGGGATTTCACTGCCATTGGTTCTATCACCGCATCACCCTTCTTAATGTTGTCTAGTTCCTGTAACAAAACCACAATTCTGCCAGCAAAGGGAGAGAGAGAAGAGTGAGGGGGAAAAAAAGAAAGCCATAAAACTGTTAAAACCGCCATTCTCCATCTCGTAAACATTTTTCTATTTATTGGCCTTTCATTGTGTGTGCAATCTTATTATCCCTGCACAGTATCAAAGTGACGCCCATCAGGGTCACCCTATAAAATACACGTTGGCAACATAACATTCAATGACGGGAACGGGACAAAAGATGAGGGATGGGGGAGAGTGGCAGCTGCAGGACATTTTAAAGGGATCATCAGTTATATCTGTGCATTTCCCGAGGTGATAATTGAATACCAGGGGCTGGAGGGAAACCCATTTTTGAGCTCAGAAAGGATAGTTAAGAGAAAAATGTTTTTGTATGGAAGCATGTAATGACTGCCAGGAAATGAGAACAGCTACTCCAGCAACACTGCCTCTTGTATTTTACAGTTTTTATGGATGCGTGGCAAGTTATCAAGTACAATCCATTTCTGCAAGTTGAATTTTGAAATAAAGGGCAGACTTCCTCATTGCAAAGAAAGGAGGGAAAGGGGTATTTAATTTTGTCACTGTATCACATTTGTTTAATAAAAGGAACAGGGCAAAGATGACTCTTCAAAGCACAAAAACACAATTACAGTACTGCATCCTCCTTCTCAGACGTGAAATGTGTCACGTCTTTCACCTGAATTTTCGAAGATCTTGGAAAAATCCAGACAGGCTTGCAAACCACACCTGTGCTTCTCTGTGCTCCTGGCTCATAAATGCGGCCAGCAGTGGCTTCATGGCAGCTTTCAGCACAGATCATCTCCAGAAAGGAGGTCGAGGAACAGTGACTCCCCACATGCAAGCTGTTTGGGCTGGGGGGTGCCCCTCCAGTTCCCGTGCCCAATTCCTGGGCGAACTCCCAGGGCCTGGAGGCGGGGGACCTCCAACCCCTCAGCTATGAGAGAAGCTGACAATCCATCACCGGCAGGGGAGGTGGGGGACCCCAGATTTTGCTTGCGGGGGAAGAACAGGTGCCAAAGAGGTGAAAGTGGTGAAGTCACCGGCCACTGAGGCCCCTGTCAGTGAGGCTGCCGGTTTCCTCACGGCTGCTTCACTGTGACCCAGGACAACCAGCCCAAGTCTGGAACACCTGGTGGATACTTGAGGTGCAAGACACCGAGCTCACCTGTGTGGGCGTGGTGGAGAGGGAGGGGACCACAGGATGGACAGACAGCTGTCTGCAGAACATCAAAGAAGCCCCCACAAGTCCCCACAGGAAACAGCCTGTGCTACTCCACATGGCTGCCAGCAGATAAGCAAGAGGTCATATGGTCTGCACTCCCAGGTTAAGCAAAGGTGCCAGGCACCATGACCACAGCTGCTGTGCGGCCGGCAGTCTGCAAGCATCATGCTGGTGACTCACGTGAACCCGCTCACTGAGGCTCAGAACACACGTGTGATGTGACCCCAGGACCTTGGGCTGCAGTTTATGAAAACGACTTGTGGATTCCTCATCACAGTTCATGGTGAGGGCTCCGAGGGTTCACTCCCCCGGTTCCTATCTAGGTCTCCTGGTCTGGGGGTGCTGGTTCCCACAGGAGGTTGGGGAGTGCATGGGGTGCTGGGGTGCTATGGGTGTGCAGCCTGTGAGAGTGCATGGATGGGTCCTCTTGGAGGGGGGCTCCTTTGGCTCAGCTACTTGAAAACAGCTTGGCTGTTTTCCTGGCAGCGTCTCCCACCCTAAAGGGAACCTGACAAGATCATGCTGCCACTATGGGGCTGACTACCCAGAGGACAGCGGGGGCGTCCCTGGTGATCTCACACACCTCTTCAACAAGCTGGATGGAGCCAGGTCTCTAAAACAAGCTATGTGGTAGGGAAGGCTCTCCAGGGCTGACTGGGATCTTTTCCCTCTTGTGTACTGTGATGCAGACTTATACAGCTCTTGTTCTGGGGACAAATCACCAGTGTTACCATCCTGGGTGGCTGCAGTCACCCCACTCTAGCTTTCCCCTCTCCCCCAGACTGATGTGGGTGTGGCTAAGAGGTGGGGCAAAGTACTTCCAGGGAACATCTGAACCTGAACTCTCAACTTTATGTTGAGACTGGCCGGGGACATGTAGGTGTCCTCTGTCCACACTTGGGAAATAATCTTTCCTTCATGCCCCACGTGTTGGTAAAAGGTCACTCTTGTCCACTGGCCTGGACTTTCCTACAAAGGGGGACACTGACAGATGAGCTCTGCATTCTTACTACCCAAAACCCAAGTCCCAAAAATGACCCTAAAAAGTCAACAAATAACATTAATTCAAGAGCTTTAAAACCATAAACATTTCCAGTTGCAGAAAGTCAGTAACAGCCTTTATCCAGTTCTGCTTCACTTCCCAAAAGAGGTCAAAACCCTTTGCAGTGAAGGAGAAGAAAGGTAAGCATTTCTCTGTGAGGCGACTTCAGACTTGAGCCCACAACCACAGGGCTGTACTCTGCTGAGGCAGCTGTAGAGTCGCGGCAGAGCAGGGTTTCCAAAGAGACATCCCTTGGGCCCTGGTCTCTAAAAACAGAGAAAAATATAGCATCCCACTCACTGAATTTTGACATTAAGAAGAGTCGATGCATACAGAACATTTAGCACAGTGCTTGGCCTATTGTAAAAGACACACAAATGTTTGTTAGGACACTGCAGTTGGGTGGTGGTGGCTACAATGTCTGTTCTTTTGCCTGAGTGGAAAATTACTGTATCACAGTCACAAATGAAACACAAAGTCCTAAAGTAAGAGAAAGCAAACAAACTCAGTATTTTTAGAAACAGCAAAAGTATTAAATATTTTTTAAAATTCCCATTCAAATTAAAAAAAAAAAAAAAAGCAGAAGTGAGTTGAACTGGATGGAGAGAAGAGTGCAACTGTATTCATAAAGCCACAGAGATCTGAATGGTTCAAGTGCATGCACTGGCCTAAGAGATGAACTTGCTGTGTTTGTGGGCTGACCATGCCCATCCCTGGGAGCCATAGGCACACATAGTTAAGCCCTGGTGATGCAGTAACCTCAGCAGTGTGGCCAAATGAGACCCACGTATCCCAGGTCAACACGTTCTGCCGCAGAGGACCACTTCTCGCCTGCACCCATTAACCTAAGATCAGCACAAACCAAAACAGTACAATGAGCCAGAATTCAGCCTCTGGGGACTAGTAACGCAACACAGGCTGTAGCAGCTGGGATCCCAAGTGCTGTACTGAGTTCTTCCCAATCCTCCACGACTAGTTGTGTGTCCGTGGGAAGGCTATTTAACCTCCTCTGTAAAACAGGGGTGGTTCAACAGTAGCTCCTCCCTCCTTTATGAGGTTGTGGTTAGGCCTGAAATGCTAAGAGGTGTCTGGCACATATGCTCAATAAATGACATCTATGATGTTTATTCTCTTTCCATTTGGGAAAAGGACGAGAAACTGCAAACTAAGTTCAACTCAAAGGACTGGTTTAATTAACTGAGTTAAAAAAAAAAACATAAAACACAATCTTCCAAAGAATGTTTCTGTAACTGACTTCTTTTGTCTGTCACATCCCCCCCAAAACTACAGGCACGTTATATTGTCAAAGAATAAAGAACTGTTAGGTGTAGTAAATGATAATGGTGTTTGGGGCAAGTCCACGGTACCAAAGACAGCACAGGTCAAAGGTGAGCATTCTCCCCAAAGTTTCCAAATAGAATCATCAGAATATACACCCACTTAAGAGCCCCCCTGAGGCAACTTAGAAAATCTGCTCAGCCCCAGCTTCTGGTCTTAGACAATCATTAGGAGAAGGAGAACATGTGGCATCTCTACACAGTTCAGCAGGAATGAACTAAGAGAATGGGCCTGCTAATCTGCAGGTTTATCACTTGTCCCCACACTTCAATGTAGAATTACCTTTGACTGACAGGATGGGAAAGTCCAGCTTGGAGGACTTGGAACATCCCATTATTTAACTTCATGACATCATAACTCCACTCTCAAAAGCGCCAAACATTAACTTCAATGAACTTTGTTAGTGAACTTTAAGAATTGCTAAGTCACTTCAGTCGTGTCCGACTCTGTGTGACCCCATAGACGGCAGCCCACCAGGCTTCCCCATCCCTGGGATTCTCCAGGCAAGAACACTGGAGTGGGTTGCCATTTCCTTCTCCAATGCATGAAAGTGAAAAGTGAAAGTGAGGTCACTCATCATGTCCGACCCTCAGTGACCCCATGGACTGCAGCCTTCCATGCTCCTCCATCCATGGGATTTTCCAGGCAAGAGTACTGGAGTGGGGTGCCATTGCCTTCTCCGAACTTTAATAGTCTCTTATGAAAGTGTGGAATATAACTGTCACAACCTGCTGACTGAAAACCGCTGGCTTACACTGGTACTAAAGCACCTACATCCTAACACAGTTAGTAACAAGAGTAGGGATCCTCTCCTGGGAACTCAGGCAATCACTTCCTCAGTGATTCACACAGGGCAGTAAATAAAGAAGCAAGTGTTAGCTGCTCCAGACAACAGCAGAGATACAAGGTTACAGACTAAAACCAGACAAGAGGGAGGCTGGCCTGATCTGTACCATTTAAAAATTCTTGTCACATGTGATCAGAAAAGCTGATGTTACAACCAGATACTCTGAAGACATTTTCTTTGCTCCCTCTAGTGACAGGAACCAGCACAGCTCTGTACACCTCTACTCAACTGTTTGAAAATGTGCTAATAAAGCACTCAGGTTGTCTGCGTTTCAGTCCCATGACTTAATTTCTAAGGAGTCCCAGCTAAACTTCATGTCTCACTCCCTTGGTAGGAGTGAGAACGGAACGTGGTTAGTGCTCCCACATAACAGGGTTAACAACTGGCCATCAACATGTCAATCACGGGCTTACTTCTCAAATGAGGAAACTACCACAACCACCTCAACAACAATCTAAAAGCGAACCCAAAGCCGTCCCTGGTAAGCCCCGCTTGTGCACACTCTCTCCAGGGCCTGCCTCCCTGCCAGCAGCTCCTCAGAGCTTTCCCACCAGCCGTCAGGTTCTCGATCTAGCACCTCCCATTTCCAGTATTCCCAGCAAGTCTAGGTCCACTGTGGTCTTGGGCCTATGCAGCGCTTCAGAGGAACCAGAGTGGGCAATGTCGCTCCTGAACAGTTCTAACTATATTTTAGAATTCAACACACCCACTCGCTAAAGTCAAATCAAAAGGAATTACACACACACAGAGTTGAATGAATATCACCAATACCTGGCACAGTATAATGACTGAGTTGACTGGTCATTAAATAACTTTAATGATGCCCTGTGGACCCTCCTTTCAGAGTCCCTGGCAGATTGCTTGCCCTTTGCCCAGATTAAAGAGTCAGGTGCCCCAGAAAGCCTCGGGTAAAAGTACAGCTCCTGGTAAGTCAAAAAACATACAAGGAAGATCTAAACAAATTGATAAAAATCAAGTGGTAGTGGGACAGGTCTCCTAGACAAATGTTAAAACTTGCTTCACGTTAATTCACAAAGGAAGTGCAGGAATTCCATGGATGCCAAAAGGAACCTTAAGAATATCAGATAAGGTTGTACTTCTAGGTCCTGGTGGCAACACAACACAACACAAACTATGGCCTGAGGAAGCCTGAGCAGCTACTGCGTGAGCTTTTCTCTCTAAAAGGGAAGATTTCCACCCCAAAAATCCTGGTTCAGAGGAGTCAAAGAAATGCAAAGCAGCAGCAGGTTTCAAGCCTCTAACCAGCAAAGCCAAGGAATTTTTTTGAATTTAATCTGCACTTCTGTCCCAACTGGTCAATGCCAGCATATTTGAGAAAACTTGTGATACTATAGTTAGCTAATCTCTCCTTAAAAATTATTCTTGAGTTAGAAAGACAGAAAAAAAAAATTCTGTTGTGTCCTGAGTAAATCTTGAGAAAACAGAGGCAAGAAAACGTCCCAGTAAGCTTTCTAATTCCAAGCCAAGATTTACTTCCCACATTTGGGATTACTACTCCTGAGCTCCCCTTAGTTCCTGAAACACTGTCCCACAAAGATGCTAAAGCTGCACAAGCAAGTCCTCCCCCGCCACAGGACTAGACTCTGAAACACACACAAGGCAGAGCTCCCAAGAGCCAGTTTCCTTTCTGGAGGCAGCAAACTGAGCAGTGGCCCCAAATTCTTAGGGCTGAATTTTCAAAAGTAAAGTTTACTTCAGAGACATTACACAGAGAACAAGGTTTTTGAAACCTACAGAGGGGCCCGGCAGGCCACAGGTCCATGGGGTCGCAAAGACTCAGACACAACTAAGCAACTTAACAACGCTATCCTTTCCAGTGACAGGGACACACTCTATTTTCTTGGGTTCCAAAATCACTGTGGACAGTGACTGCAGCCGTGACATGAAAAGATGCTTGCTCCCTGAAAGAAAAGATATGACAAACCTAGACAGTGTATTAAAAAACAGAGGCATTACTTTGCCAACAAAGGTCCATATAGTCAAAGCTATGGTTTTTCCATTAGTCATGTACGGGTGTGAAGAGATGGACCATAAAGAAGGCTAAGCATCAAAAAATGATGTGGTGTTGGAAAAGACTTTTGAGAGTCCCGTGGACTGCAAGATCAAACCAGTTAATCCTAAGGAAATCAACTCTGCATATTCACTGGAAGGATGAAGGCTGAAACTCTGAAGCTCCAATAACTTTGGCCACCTGATAAGAAGAGTCCACTCACTGGAAAACACCCTGATGCTGGGAAAGATAGAAGGCAGTAGGAGAAGGACATGAGGGAGGGCAAGATGGATGGATGGCATCACCGACTCAATGGACAACAGTTTGAGCAAACTCCAGAAGATGGGGAAGGACAGGAAAACCTGGCGTGCTGCAGTCCGTAGGGTCACAAAGAGTCGGACGTGACTGAGCAACTGAACAACAATCCTTTGCAGGGCAGCCTGCAACTCAGGACAAAGGAAACAGTGTGGAGAAATGTTTCATAATGTGACCTGAAGGGACTGCCACCAAAGTTAGGAAAGGGAGTAAGGATAGCCCAAAATGCAAATGGACCTAGAGACCCAATCTGATGCAATTTCATTCAAAATGCCAAGGGGTGAGGGACTTGGCACACCAAACGTCAATAATTATTCTAAAGCCGGACAGTGAGGTGCTGGTCCAGAGGCAAATAGACCAGTGGAGTCCAGAAATGGACTCATGCACTTCTGGAAATTTCATTTCTGACACAGTGAGCAATATAAATTAGTGGAGAAGGGCTGAACTTCTCAAAAGGTGTACTGGGACACCTGGTTATGTGCATTAAAAAAAAATAATAAAAGTTGTCCCCTAACATGTACAATAACCAATTCCAGGGGATTAAAGACATATAAAAAGCAAAATTATAAACTTGTGCATAAATTATATAAAACTCTTAAAAGACAATAAATATAGAAGACTACCTATAAACAAAGAAAAAGATTCCTTATATACAAGCTCAAAACATAAAGACCAATAAATTTAATTACATAAAAATTTAAAACATATAGTTCTATAATAAAGAACATAAGTCATAAACTAAAAGTATATTTGCAACACAGACTTTTTAAATTATAAGGTGTATCTAGAACTCTTCCAAATCAAAAAGAAAAATTCAATTGGAAAATGAGGGCCTTCACGGAAGAGGAAACAAATGATTAATAAATGCATGACATGGTGCCCAATAGCAGTACTAATCAGGAAAATACAAATTAAAACTACACTGAGATATTTTAAACTCACAATATTAGCAAACATTTTAATGCCTGACTCTATCAAAGCGTTGGCAAGGATGTGGAATTACTGGAACTCATATACAGCTGGAAATAACTGGCTTTAGTGAAAGGGAAAATCGGCACGCCTATTACCCAGACATTCGATTCCTAGGTATCCCTAAAGAATTCCTTTTACACACATACCAGGAGACACGGACAGCGAAGTATATGCAAGAACAAAAAAATCAGGAACAAACTGAAATGTTCATCAACAGCTGAAGAGTGAAACATGTTATGTTCATACAATGCTGGGAAATCGTATAGAACTACTGACATGGGAGAACCCCAGGACAGAGGTGAACGAAAAGAACAAGGTGCAGAAGTATCTTCTTCTTCATGAGTCCACTTACACACGGTGCAGAGAGCATGCAAAACACATATTGTGGAAGGACACAGTATCTGAGGCAAAACCATGAAGAAAAGGAAGGGGATTCTAACAGACTGCTCAGGACCTGGTCGCCTCTGGGGAGAGGGGGAGGAGAACTGGACTGGGGAGGGACCGCTCCCGTGTCCATCAGCTTTGTGGGAGTTCACAGGAATGCACACGTTCTGATTTTTATACCTAGCATGTATTTTATGGAGATTCTTTGGTAACTCCTCAATATCAAATAGAACAAAAGTTACCCAGAAGATTGTGAATCACTCCAACACTGCCAGATTAGAAAGGTTTCTCATCCTGTTTCTAAGACAGCAGGGTGAGGCCTCACCTGCTTAGCACTGCTCAGAGCTCCTCCTCTGCCTGCTCCCGCTTCCCGTCCCCAAAGGCCCTTCCACACTAAGGATGCTGTAAGAGGTGGGCCTGGGGTCTGAGACCTCTCCTTCTCTTATTCCCCCCAGTGTCAGATTTGTTTCCCTGAGTGTTGTCATGTCTTAAGGAAAGTTCAGTGCTTATAAAACCACACTCCTTAGAAACCAGGTGAGAGCTGGGAGGAGGACATGAGGGCCCTCTCCCCTAGGTTAGTCTTTAAAATGATACATATCGGCTTACAGTAAGTAGAGCTGTGCTTCTAGATAAGGCCCCAAATGACTACTCTGCAGCTGTCAACAGTTTCCCAATTAGTCTACAGGACAAATAGCCTCAAGTGGCATAAAGAATATGTCTGTGACCTCAAGTCAACCCAGAAATGTTTGTGCAAAACCTGGAAAACTCAACATGCACCTGGAGGGATAAGCTTCTAGACCCTCACCCCCAGCATTTGCCGGGTGAGGTGTATCATGCCCTGCTCTTCACTCCCAGACCATTCAGAAACCTCGCCATCCCATTCACTTATTGAAGGTACTGTTTTCTGGCTCAGTGGCTACACCTACTCTAGTGAAGCCCAGCATGGCAGACAGGCACACAAGGGCCAGGCTGCTGCCCGGCTTCTCAATGTCCACTCTTGACCTGCTCCAACCCATTTTCCATCCTGCATCTTATAAATAAAAAGGGGAAAACTCCAAATCTGAGGTCAATTCCCTGTTTAAAATTCTTTAATGGCTTATCATGTTTCTTAGCATAAAAACCTAACAAAGAGTTCAAGAGCAGGGAATATGAAGCCAGACTGCCTGAGATCAGTTCTTGACCATGCCACTTTATAAACATGGACAAGTTACCTGGCCTCTTGCCTGGGAGGGCCATGAATCAATGCATGTAAAGGACCAAGAGGACTTCCTGGTGGCTCAGCAGTAAAGAATCTGCCTTCAATGTACGAGATGCAGGTTCGCTCCCTGGGTGGGCAAGATCCTCTGGAAAAGGAAATGGCAACCCACTCTAGTATTCTTGCCTGGGAAATCCCAAGGACAGAGGAGCCTGGTGGACTAAGGTCCACAGGGTTGCCCAAGAGTTGGACACGACTTAGCAACTAAACAATGACAACAAAGGACCAAGAAGCGCCTAGCACCTCAGAGGCCCTCGGGACACACTACTCTTACTGCCAGGTTGGCAAGGTCGCTGTCATCTGACCCCTCTCCCATCATTACTATTACTCCCTTCCATTCTCGTTTTTGCTCAAGGCACCACCACTATATCTTTGTTCTTGAAGATCCACCTGAGTTCCAAGTTGACCCTATCCGAGTGCTTCTGTATCAGCTAGTCCTTTGGCTTGAGTGGGCTCTTCTGATTTCATCCTTCCCTCTTCATCCCTGGGTTGGGAAGATCCCCTGGAGAAGGGAAAGGCTACCTACTCCAATATTCTGGCTTAGAGAATTCTATGGACTGTATAGTCCATGGGGTCACAAAGAGTGAGATACGACTGAGTGACTTTCACTTTCACTCTTCATCCCTGGGGTCCTAATTTAAATGAAACATCTTCAGACATATCTTCCCTGAAGTCAGGTCACTCTGTTATATTTCTACTACTTTTCCTTTGTAGGACATATCAGTATTTATACTTATATACTTAAAGGATTATTTCACTAAGTTGTCTTCTTACAGATTTAAAATTCCATGGAATGGGGGACACACCTTTTAGAGTGCTATACTTCTTGCATCTAACGTAACGTTCAGTATTCTACATATCATCAATAAATACTTGCAAAATGAATGAGTGTAAGAGACTCTAATGTCAATTTGACTTATCTTTTAAGAAATAACCTAAAAAATATGCTTAAGAAGGTAAAAGTTAAGCATAATGCTTCATTTTTTGAGATTAAAAAAAAAAAAGTTGAGTTGATATAAGAAAGAAAATTTGGCAAAATATCAAACAATTGAAAAATCCAAAGTCCAATCTAACCAAATCCTTTATCCTTTTAGTATGATATTTTCCCCAGCGTGGATACTGAATATATGTAACCAGCTGAGAAAGCACCATTTTGCCCTCCTCCCTGGGTCTCATTTTTCTTTTCTAGCTTTCTGAAAATCCAGCAAAGATAAAAACATTGGCTCTTTCCTATCAACACTCAATACCTCCTCTGACCACCATACACATCATCCCTATGCTTCCTTTCAGGTCAGTAGCTTTAATTATGGACCCAAATTATCAACAATTCCACCCACCAGCAGTGGAGGCCATCTCTAAGGTATGTGGTGACCCTACAGAGTTAGGGGCATGTTAATAAGCCAGAATGCAAAGAGGAAGGCTGTGGTGAAACATTTTCATCACGCGCTCCATCCTCTCTGAAAAGTTAGCCCTTTGTGAAGCAGCTGTCTGACCAATGCAATGATGTGCATAGACACGGCTGTGGAGAGTGTGACGTGCCATCTCAATGATCATTTTAAAGGACCTTTACTTCATAGAAAATAACACAAGAATCCTAAACTGTGTAGCACATGGACAAAAACAACAGTTTGATATCACCTAGTGAAGAGACGCTACCCACTACACCCAATGAGGATGTACACTAAGAAAACGGAATGACATTTATCATGAAGTACGAGACGGAGCACGTGGGGGGCTTGTTCAGAAGAAGGAAGGGGAGACGCTCAGACAGGACCTCCACAGGATTGGCCCCTCTGTGACCACTCAGCCCCCCAAGACAACACTGCTTTGCCAGAAACTGTCCTATACTTGGTGCTGCTTTATCTTACTTTTCCAGGCATTTCTGTGAACTTTTTTAGTCTTAAGCCTTTTCCTTAATTCACCAGTTGTTCTGGAAGGATCCAAATACAACAGTTCTTATCTCTATCCCCATTAAAGGGGAAAAAAAAATGCTGAGGAAGATGTGGCGTCATCTGTGGGGAGAGCTGAGCCACAGCGCCTGCATCTTTGGGCTTTTCCAGTAGGAGCCACAGAGTGACCACAAGCAGTGGCCACAGAACATCCTCTCAATACCTGCTACATTGCTCCAGCTGGACACTCCTTCACATCTCATTTAACTCTATCTATGAAATAGGGTTGATTTCTGGTCCTAACAGGTCAAGATGCTTTAATAATAATACAAAATATTCTTTATCACTGGCATACTGGGCCCCTCTTGACAAAGGGATTCAAGCACAAAGACTTTATTAATTTCTGTTATTAACATCAACTGACTAGCACAGGTGAGATAAAACAATAACCCTTAACTCTGGTGCATCCACTGCCAAGCAACCAAATAAACCAGAGATGATTTCATCTATAAAAGTTTAATGGACTCAAATTAATTATGGATACTAATGTCCTGTTAAAAATGGAAACCACATGCATGAGACAGGGTGCTCAGGGCTGGTGCACTGGGATGACCCTGAGGGATGGGATGTAGGGGAAGGTGGGAGGGGGATTCAGGATGGGGAACATATGCACACCCATGGCTGATTCATGTCAATGTATGGCAAAAACCACTACAATATTGTAATAAGCCTCCAATTAAAATAAATAATTTTTAAAAAATGGAAACCACATAAACTGAAGTTTAAAATACCTCAAGAAAAGATATTAAAAACGGAAGACAACTTTCTCAAATGCCCTTCATTTTTCTGCGTATAATTTGAAGGGTTATTGGAAGCTTTGGTCAACAGAAGCTCAAGGCTCCGTCTTCTGCCCTGAGGACTGAAGCCAGCCGTGTCACCTGTGACTTAGGCAGACTCGATACTCCACAGCACAGCCCAAGGGCAGCCCTTGGTTTTTCATTCCGAAATTTCACATTTCAACGTCTAATTGGAGCTCAGTACTCTACCTACACAGACAGGACAGGGCCCAAATCCAACACAGATTCACACAGTTCACCTTGGGCACACAACACTGCTACACAGAGCTTTCCCCATTAGGAGCTGAGGAGCATAATGGAAATCTTGATTAAAGGCAAGCCAGGCGGGGAAAAAAAAGAAGTGAGCCAGCTAAACATACTAGATAGAATTCTGAATTGAAGTTCTGAGTAACATTTTTTGTTTTTCAGAGTCTCATAATATTTCAGATTTGACAACTAGATACAGGTTAGATCATTTTGATCATCAAATGCTCAATTAGGCCTTACAACTGTGCCAGGATATAAGTCCCACTATCTCCATTTTATAGATGAGAAAACTAAAATACAAAGTCATCAAGTAACTTGTCCAAGGTCAGAGGAAAAGGAAAAAGAATCTGCACACATTTGCCAGAAATTTTATGTAAGAAGGAAGAGGAGGTTACGGAAGAGACAACAAACTCATCAGTCAAGGAATCTCATACCAGGAAGAGAAATGTTTCTATTAACAGCACGCAGTGCTTGAGAGGTGGCATGAGCAAGTCAAAGCAATGACAAATCTCAGGTCTGGGTCCCAGTTTGGCCAGTACCTAAGTGCCTCAGGAGAGTGTATTAAGATGAAATAAGATAAAATATGTGAAACTGGCCTATAAACCATAAAACCATTAAAACAAGGATATTTATTTCATTTCCACATAGCAGTTACCACATGGAGTTACACTGGTTTTTCATAGCAGACTATGAACATTTTAAGAGTAGAAGAAAATATCTTACCCATTTTTATACCCTCAGCATCTCCCCTAAAAAAAGTCTTCTAGATGGGAACTCAAAATGTTTTTTGAGTGACTAGCTGACTGAATAAATAAATGTAAGTAAAATTTATACATTTTCGGGGCCAGTCAGAAAGCATTCAATGTGGAGAGTTTCTTAACTTAGTAACAAACCTTTAGATAAGGTGTCCAGTACTTCCCTTAATGAGATACTGCGTTTTACTCTGTCCTCCCTCCAAAATAAATCAAGTACTAGGAAGCTAAAAATAAACTTAATAATACCAAAGAATGAGCAATTTCCTCTTTGGCCTTGTTTGCATTTCTAGTTTAGAGAAAAAAGGAGTCTTATTTCCTGCTCAGCTGTGCAGCCATGTGAGGACACTTGGGGCTGAGGAAGAAGAAGTTGGGGGGGTGGGGGGGTGCTTGATTTAGAAGAGCAGTGTATTTGCTGAAGACTTTGAACAAGGTGCTTTGAGACACAATGTCAGACTTGCCTGGAGCTTTCTGTAAATAGGTTAATTTCCAAAATTCTTTTGTGGAGGGATGTAAGACATCTGTGTTTCTAAACTAGGAAGGAAAAACAAAAAAGAAAACCAACCTTCAAATGAATGCTTGCAATGGAGTGCACAGAAGGAAGGATTAGAGGCTCAACTGGTTGAGCCGATGAGTTGTTTGGACAGAATTAGACAGTGAAGGCCAAAGCAAAACAGGGACACAGACTGGAGAAGAAAGGCTCCAATGATCATTTTAGCACTCGTGACTCTGCCCCGGGGACCACCATCCCTCTCTCTATGCTTAAAGGACGACCACTCCGTTAACTCCCCACCTCCAGTGGATTCCAGACAAAGAGCTCACTTCCGGGGAGATTAGCAGGAGCCTTGAAGCCAGGGCTAAACGCCTTAATGACTCATGAGAAGGCACAGAACAAGTGGGTGGAAGAAAATCTCCTGGTAAAACATCACTTCTTAACTCTTGTCCTCAGGGACACACGGACTCCCAGCAGAGTCTGCAGGGAGGTCCAGGGACTGGGCTCTGTGGGGTCACTTGGGCTCCGCTCTGGACGATGCAGTTTCTGTGTGGCATGAACCTGAAGCCCAGCTTCTAGATCTGAATTCATGTGAGGTTTGTTGCCCACACCCAGATTCAAAAAGTCAATCAGGTAGAAGACTGTGGTGTGAACTCGATTTGAGACATATGAAAACTCACATTAAAACATGCCTGTCCTCCTGGAACCAGCCCCCTGTTCCCCTCGTCCTCTGACTTGAGTGATGGAGTCTGGAAGGAATCCAACAGATGTCTACACACTGCTCAGCCACAAGCAGGGTGCTCCTGTCCCTCTCATCAACGTGGACAACTGAAGCAGCCAGCAGTCTAATCAACCAAGCTTAATTCTAACAATGTAAAGTAATGCCCATTGCTCCTCTTTGTAATTATATACTTCTAAAGGCAAAAAATCAAACTCAAGTTAACTAAAAAAAAATTTAAGGCAAGATTTCCTTAACATAAAATTAACTACTTTAAAGTAAACAATTCCAAGGTATTCAGTGCATTCACAAAACCTCTATCAAGTTCCAAAATGCTATCACCCACCAAAGGAGACCTGCACCCCTTATAAAGTAGTCCAAGTCAAGTTTAAGAAAAAGGAGGAAAAAGCCCCATGATATTCACTGTCATTACAGCATTGCTTTCTCCATGAAGTGTCAGTTTATTCATTTTCAGTAGCATCTTCTCATTTTAAAAGCATGAAGAAATTCATAAGGTAATGAAGACAAATACCTACAACTGTGCTTTCCAATGTGCCATGTGACTGTACATGCCCAGTGAGGCAGCCATGGCGTGTCCTCTCTGGGAGGAAGCACCAGCGGCTGACACTCACGGAACACGCACCACATGACAGATACTGCAGCAGAAACAGCCTGGCGCAGCAGCAGACTGGCACTCTGCAGCTGCACTGTCCGGGCTCAAGTGCTGATTCAGCGTGAACTGTGCTGCCATCTGCCTTGATTTCCTCATGAGTAACGTGATGGGGTCCCACAGAGTCGGACACGACTGAAGCTACTTAGCAGCAGCAGCAGCAGCAACATATAGCACTTACCTCAATAGTACACACACCTCAGGAGCTATTCTGGAGATTCATCTGTTTAAGTGCTTAGAATGGTGCCCTCACAGAATGAGAGCTCAATTCAGATCACCTGTAATCACTGCTGCCTGCCTTATTTAACTTCCACTATGACTCCTTCAACGCAGAAGGCGATGGCACCCCACTCCAGTACTCTTGCCTGGAAAATCCCATGGACGGAGGAGCCTGGTAGGCTGCAGTCCATGGGGTTGTGAAGAATCGGACATGACTGAGCGACTTCACTTTCATGCACTGGAAAAGGAAATGGCAACCCACTCCAGTGTTCTTGCCTGGAGAATCCCACGGACAGGGGAGCCTGTTGGGCTGCCGTCTATGGGGTCGCAGAGTTGGATACAACTGAAGCGACTTAGCAGAAGCGACTTAGCAGCAGCAGCAGCAGCAGCATGACTCCTTCAAAAAACTAAGATCACAGCATCCGGTCCCATCACTTCATAGCAAATAGATGGGGAAAAAGTGGAAGCAGTGACAGATTTTATTTTCTTGGGCTCCAAGAAATCTCTTGGGACGGTGACTGCAGCCACAAAATTAAGACAACTGCTTCTTGGAAGAAAAGCTATGACAAACCTAAACAGACATGTATAAATCAAAGTTAAGCCTGTATAATCAAAGTTAGTTTTTCCAGTGGTCATGTATGGGATGTGAGAGCTGGACCATAAGGAAGGGTTAGTGTGGAAGAAACGATGCTTCTGAATTGTGGTGCTGGACAAGACTTACAAGAATCCTCTTGACAGCAAGATCAAACCAGTTAATCCTAAAGGAAATCTACCCTGAATATTCATTGGAATGAATTCATTCATTGGAGCCGAAGCTCCAAGATTTGGCCACCTAATATAAAGAGCTGACTCATTGGAAAAGATCCTGATGCTGGAAAAGACTGAGGGAAGGAGAAGGGCGGGGGGGGGGGGACGACAGAGGATGAGAAGGTTGGATGCCATCACCAACTCAATGGATGTGATTTTGAGCAAACTCCCGGAAATAGTTAAGGACAGAGAGGTCTGGTGTGCTACAGTCCATGGGGGTCACAAAGACATGGACAATGACCAACCAGGATTTCTTGCCTGGGAAATCCCATGGATAGAGGAGCCTGATGGCCCTACAGTCCCTGGAGTCACATAGACTCAGATACGTCTGAGCAACTAACACACACAGTCCTCTAAGCCATGGGGACTCATGGTCCTTTGACGTTTATCGCCTTTCTCCCTCACGTGATCAGTTCCTGGGTCTTCAGGTCTTTCCATCTTCCCTGAACACTATCCACTAACTTCAACATGCACATTTCCATCCTCACAACCTTCTGAAATTTGTCCTTTCTTATTTCAGGCTCTTTGTTCTCTAATTCATACTGATCTTCAAAAAGACTGATCTCAGCCTTCAAGGCAGTATTAGCTATTTCTCGAGCAACTATGTGCAAGACAATAGGACAGAGACAAATACATATGAGCTAGACAGTCCTGGCCTTCAAGAGTTCAGTCCAAAAAAGAAGGCTGAATTCTGTAAGACCAAACAGAGCCAGACATACGCCCTAAGAGGGGCACATAATTCTACGGGGGCTCAAAGGAGGGAGAGGGCATAGGAACCACATCCTCCTATACAGCAGGTCCTTGTTGGTTATCTATTTTATACATAGGGGTGTGCACCTGTTAATCTCAAATTCCTAATTTATCTCCACCCAAGCCACATTTCCTCTCTGGTATCATAAATTTGTCTTCTGTGTCTGTGAGGCTGGTTCTGTTTTGTAAATAACTTCATTTGTATCAGTTTTTAGATTTCTTAACAGAGATCATATGATATTTCCCTTTCTGTCTGATTTACTTCACTTATATGACAATCTCTAGGTCCATCCATGTTGCAGCAAACAGTATTCTTTTTTATGGCTGAGTACTATTCCATTGTGTGTGTGCATATACCACACACACGTGTGTGTACATACCACATCCATTATCTGTTCATCTGGCAATGGGCACACGGGATGCTCCCATATCTTGCCTATTGTAAACAGTGCTACTCTGAGTATTGGGGTGCGCTTATCTTTTCAAAGGAGAAGGCAATGGCAACCCACTCCAGTACTCTTGCCTGGAAAATCCCATGGGTGCAGGAGCCTGGTAGGCTGCAGTCCATGGGGTCGCTGCGAGTCGGACACAACTGAGCGACTTCACTTTCACTTTCCACTTTCATGCATTGGAGAAGGAAATGGCAACCCACTCCAGTGTTCTTGCCTGGAGAAGCCCAGGGACGGCAGAGCCTGGTGGACTGCCGTCTATGGGGTCGCACAGAGTTGGACACGACTGAAGCGACTTAGCAGTAGCAGCAGTATCTTTTCAAATTACTGTTTCTGCTTTTTCTGGATATATGCCCAGGAATAGGACTGCTGGATCATATGGTAGCTATTTTCAGCTTTTTAAGGAACCTCCATACTGTTCTCCATAGTGGCTACACCAATTTACATTCCCATCAACAATGTAAGAGAGTTCCCTTTTATCCATACCCTCTCCAGCATCTATTATTTGTAGACTTTCTGATGATGGCCATTCTGACTGGTGTGAGATGATATTTCATTTTAGTTTTGATTTGCATTTGTCTAATAATTAGCAATGTTAAGTATCTTTTCATGTGCCTGTTGGTCATCTGTATGTCTTCTTCAGAGAAGTGTCTATTGAGCTCTTCTGCTCATTTTTTGATTGGGTTGCTTTTTCATATTGAGCTTGGTATTGATACTGACATTGGTATTTTTAGTCTATTACGTTTTCTACTTGGTTATTGTTGGTCCACAGGAACATGGATGATTTTGATCTTTTAACTATAGCAGTTCCCCTCTATTTTCATTTGTTCTATAATTAAGTCTAGCTTTTTGATGCAGTTAAACGTATCAGCTGCAAATCACAGTTTTGTCTCTTCTATTCCTTGTGTCTAGGTGTCTTGTACACTTTGTCTGATGACATTATATACAAATTTGAGTACACTTCTCATCTTAGTGATGACAGTTTGAGCATCTTTATTTTAAATGAAGTACTTATAAAATTATCACCTTTAAATATGATGCTTAATTAAGAATTTGGTAGGTACTCCTTTTGAGATTAAGATTTCTTACTACAGTTGACCCCTGAACAACATGGGTTTGAAGTACACGGAGTCACATACATGGGATTTTTTCCACAGTAAATATTACAGTACAACATCATTTGAGAGTGGCTCAGTCCACAGATGGAGAGGAACTGTGCACATGGAGGACTAACTGTAAGTTATATGCAAATTTTCCACTGCGAGGAGGGTTGCTGCCCCTAACCATCTCCCCACTGTTCAAGGGTCACCTGTCTCCCCGGATGCCAAGAGTTGTTACTATGCAGAACGTTACAATTTACTGCATGCCTTTTTACACCACTATTGTATCTCCCAGCCCACATGCTCTTCTTGACGGTGACTCTGTCACTCTTCCATCAAAAGAGAGTCTAATTTTCCTCTTCTGAATCTGAGTTGGCCTCAGGAATTTGTTTGTAACCAATATAATGTGGTAGAAATGATGACAGGACATCTAAATCAATGTCAGAAAAGGCCATGTAACTGCCTCGCTTTCCTGAAGAGCCAGCCAGCACGTTGCAAGAAGCCCAAGCCCAGTATAACCACAGAGATACTCCCGCTGACGGTAGCCACCAAGCCCAGCCTCAGAGACAATTCTGTCATCACAGCCAGGATGAGCTGTGAGCTCCCAGCATCACCCCTAGCCATCTGTGTCTTCCCAGCTGAAGGCTCAGAAAGCACAGAGCAAAGACGATCACCCTCACAGTCTGCTGAACCACAGGACCCACGAACACAGTCCAACGGCTGTTTTAAATCACCAAGTCTGGGTGGGGAGCTACATCATGCAGCGGTACGTAACTGAGGTGAAACTATCCTTGCATTCCTGGGATATATCCTGCTGGATCACCATGTAGAGCTTTAATACACTGTTCAGTTCTGATGAGTAATCAGAACGTTTTGTTTCTATTTATGAAGTGAGAAACTGGGCCCTTTTTTAAAGTTATTGACACCAGCACACACAGGTTACTCAAAAATAAACACATCTTAAGCAGAACCTCTTGCCTGCCTCAAAGTGTATAACCTATGGGTCCTTCCATTGCAGAAGCGGGAAGGAGGGTCTGGCCTGGGTGGGGAAGCAGGCAGTTAATATCCTTTCTACAAATCCTGAGGGTGCTATAAGGCATTGTCAGAGAAAGGGGGCAACAGGTCTGCAACTTACCCTCAAATAGCTCAGGGTGAAAAAACCACACAGGCTTTTAAAGGAAGAATGAAAAAGGCAGAGTTGAAAGCGATGCAATAAAATGTTAACATCTGGGGAATCTGGGTTAAGGATATATGGGAATTCTTGATATTATTCTTGCAATCTTTCTTTGGAAGTTTGACATTAATTCAAACTAAAAGGTTTAAGAGGGAACTGTGCATGGAATAACCCTAACATTTTATATATGTGATACTGCAGTTTAAAAAACTGTGTGTCTGAGAGAAGAAAGGAAGAGCTGAGAATAATTAGAATAGTTGGAGATTTCTATTCCTTTTAGTCCAAATAGATTCTTTAAAAATCTAAGAGGTATTGTTTACATATATAACTTTAGGCCAAATTTTCAGCTCGGGCAAGAACAAGTTCACAGGACTCTGGGAGAAGGATGAAGAGAAACACAATCACCCTACACAGCCGTCCATTAGCTCCAGAGACACTTAGACACAAAAGCTAAGCCTCACAAACGGACTTTATCAAAGCGGGGCAACAGTGACGCTGGTGGTAAGCGCTACACTAATGGCAAGTTCCTGATCAGGAGGGGCCAGTCTGGGGGTGCTGTCTGCGGAGTCTAGGGGGACCAGGGTGAGCTAGACACAGGCTCACACGGGTTCAGTGCAGAGTCTGGAAAAGATGAAGCTGTGTGGCCGTGAGCAAGCTCCACCTTCTCCTGTGACAGGACCGACAGGCTCCCAGGACCTAACCCAGAGGGAAGCAGGACCAAATTTTTCCCAAGAGAAAGAGACTGAGCACATTCTGGGGCAGTGATCAAAGAGCGCCTCCAGCACAGGGCTGGCGCCAGCTCACCCAGGGCTGCATGCCAGCCACTCCCGGACACAGGGGGATTTCAGGTCCCCATGCTTCACCACTGCAGGCTGGCCAAGGAACCCTGCTGTGAATAAAGCTCCTCTATGGTAATAAAGTCTCCCTTTCCTCCTATAAAAAGCAACCATGGCCCCAAAGGCAAGCACCCATACCACCAAGGCTCTACCCTGGGCTCACCCCAACCCCCGCCCTGCCTGCGAGGCCCCCCTGGAGTGGGGGCGCCTCAGTTTCCTTCCCTCCAGCAACACCGCAGCCCCCCCTCCTCAGCAGGGGTAATGGGGGAAGCCAAGCAACGATGTCTGTAAAGTGCTCTCATTTGTAAGGATGAAAAGAGCTATAAATCCACAGTCACAGGGGCACTAAAGCTGCAACCACTTCTTCCTTTTGAAACGGAGAACCACAAGGAGGATCAAAGGACTGTCTGTTGACTGCTGCTCTGGGGGCCTCCTCCCCCCACACCTGACAGAAACCCCAGAGAGGCCAACCATGATTTTCAGCTTAACAAAATCTCAAGACAAGTTGAACCATGGCTTCCTGGAACACCCGGAGTAGAAGAAACAGGGGCAGCAGGCGGGGGGACCGACAGAGCTTGCCTACTTGAAAGCAGGAGTTAAAAGGAGAAGGCTTGGGAGAAGTCTTGAGAGGAAGAAACGGAAACATGGAGGGAAAGGTTGCTTCCCCAGGTCTCTTTCTTCACAGAAGCCTGGCACGGTGACCCAGCAAAGGCTGCAGCAGCTTGCGCAATAAAATGCTTAACCTTGGCTAAGTTAACCTTCTTAGCCATAAAAAGGGGAGGGGAGTGGGGACAAAAATCAAGCTTACGGGAAATAAACCTAATCAAAGCTGAACTGTAACAAAGGGCACCAGAAACATTCCTACTGCAGCACATCCCACAGGCTGGCCAAGAGCCCGGAATTTTCATCACAACTTTTCAAACAGGGAGAGAAGGGAAAAAAGAAAAAAAAAAAAATCAAAAGCATTACCAAGGCCCCAACCCAGGATACCTCGCTGTAGAACCAAAATTTGTGAGAGGTCAGCCTTTCAGGGAGTCAAAAACCCAGCGTGTGGAAACCGGCAGGCCTTTATACAGTGGGAGGGGCTCTTAAACCAACTACTGTTCCGCACTGAAGTCTCAGAGCTTCACAGACCATTAAAGGTTTCTGAACCACAGAGAAAGGAGGGCAGAGTTAAGGAAATAAATCAAAAGTTCCTCTGGGATGCACGAATGCCTACTTGGAACAGGCTTTCAGCACGAATATCCTCCACATTAAACAACAGGGAGGACTTTTCAAAATAAAAGCAGGAAAGAGATTAATTCTGTTATAAGCAACACTTTCTTTCTGGCTTAAAGGTTATGTGTGCTATAAAAAAATGACTCCAGCAGAGTGCTGGGGGGAGGTGGGGCTGGGCTGAAGGCGGGGGGTGCAGTGAAGGAAGACAAGAAGTGAGCAGAAAAACAAACAGAGAAACGCCCCCAAACCAGCTACAGGGTCTGGTAGTATTTTAGGAGCGGGATGTGAGGCAGAGCAATCTCTACCACATCTATTCCTGGCTAGCCCTGCCTAAGAAACTGCAGGAACTTTCCCATAGCCAGAGGGAGTTCTCTTGCTTTTCCTGTGCTACATTCACAGCTTAAGGCCCGGGAAACGGACC
The DNA here is from genome assembly GCF_003369695.1 of Bos indicus x Bos taurus. Lineage (NCBI taxonomy): Eukaryota > Metazoa > Chordata > Mammalia > Artiodactyla > Bovidae > Bos > Bos indicus x Bos taurus. The sequence goes on along the minus strand of NC_040091.1, from coordinate 44,323,866 downwards.
ATGTCATCTTCAGTGCGGAGCCGATTACATTTCTTAAGAAGCATCACCTGTCTCAAAACCAGCAGGGGGAGTACAGGAGTACAGCATCTGAGAACAGGAAATGGTCAACCTGATACCTAAGGATCTGTGTTTATCCAAGAGACGGGCTGTGAAGCCGAATGACAGACCTTGTTGTTGTTGCTGTTCTGTCGCTAAGTCATGTCTAGTTGACTCTGTGACCCCACGGACTGCAACTTGCCAGGCTTCCCTGTCCTCTACTATCTCCCGGAGTTTGCTCAAATTCATGTCCACTGAGTCGGTGAAGCAGCAGAAGCGAACAGATCAAAATGCTGGCTTCTTACTTAGACTGGGTTAGCAGATTACAACAGGTGAGGCTGTCACCCTGGGGTCGGGGTGCACTCACCATGGAGCACACTGTTGGGGTGTGCCCCAATCAACCTGGCTTCCCTGGTGGCTCAGTCAGTAAGGAATCTGCCTGCAATGCAGGAGACCTCAGTTCCATCCCTGGGTCAGGAAGATCCCCTGGAGAAGAAAATGGCCTCATACTCCAGTATTCTTGACTGGAAAATCCCAAGGACAGAGGAACCTGGCAGGATACAGTCCATGGGGTTGCAAGAGTCAGACAGGACAAGGGGACTAAACCATCCCCACCAACCAATCTGAAAAGAGGGGGAAGGGGTCTGGGGAGGGGAAAGGCTCAATGAAAATCAGAAAGTCCAATATGGAGAACGGATAGCACTCACCAGAGCAATAATTTACCTTGAAACAGGGCTGGCAGTTTAGTGCACAAACAGCCCCTTCCAGGCTTTACTCCCTGGAGGGACCGGGGAGACCTTCAGCTTTGCTTTCAACCCCTAGGTCTGTCTGCTCAAGGCCTGCTATTTCATCTCCAGCCACGGTTTACCAAACATGCAGGAATGGGCTTGAGGGGTAGTTCATTTGAGGGCTACTACACTTGAAGGGTAGTGCTGATAGGTTCCTGCGGTGGGATCTGGGGCCATGATTGAAGCTAATGGTTTTTCCCACAAGAGAAGAGCCTACAGCTTCATGCATGGTTATGCTGTGGTTTGTTACTGGACAACTCTACTCAAGTTTACTGTGGGTGTTAAAATGGCCTTGCTGATGGTTGGTCTTAGTATGCACTAATGTATCAGGTCATCTTAACACCTTCTCATTGTGGGAAATGAGAGCCAGGGTAAAGATGCTAACCTCAAGATGTGTATAACTCAACAGACTAAACAAAGCCTGCAATGTGGCTTTCTGTTACGCTAGGAAGTGTGCCCTGAAATAAGCACAGGTACCTGCCTCCAGGCAAGAGGGAGGGGCCAGGTGAGGAAGGGGTGGGGCCCAGGGAAGGGGGGGCCCCCCGCGGGGGAAAGGGCGGCTGGGCAAAGACAGGGCACCGCCTTAGCTCCCTAAGCTGAGTACCCAAGGTATGGGGTGGACCCAACTTGCAGTCTGGAGCCCTGACCCATCTGAGAGCCCTCTGTGAGGGAGGGTCAACCTCCAGGAGGTAAAGCGATCCTGATTCCTGCTCAATAAAAGGAAGGCGTTACAAATGATCAGTTCAGTTCAGGCGCAGTCGCGGCCGACTCTTTGCGACCCCATGAATCGCAGCACGCCAGGCCTCCCTGTCCATCACCAACTCCTGGAGTTCACCCAGACTCACGTCCATCGAGTCAGTGATGCAATCCAGCCATCTCATCCTCTGTCATCCCGTTCTCCTCCTGCCCCCAATCCCCCCCAGCATCAGAGTCTTTTCCAATGAGTCAACTCTGCATGAGGTGGCCAAAGTACTGGAGTTTCAGCTTTAGCATCATTCCTTCCAAAGAAATCCCAGGGCTGATCTCCTTCAGAATGGACTGGTTGGATCTCCTTGCAGTCCAAAACCACCGTAATCTGCATTTAAAGGGTCCACTGTCACTGGGCTCTCAGGAGCAGTGAAGTGCAGTCTTTGGGAATGCTGCAGAGAGACTTGGTATTTGGAAAATTCCTCAGCAAGGATACTTCAAGGACTTCCTCTGGCAAGACATTTCAAACAAGTTTTTCAATATTTAAAACACCTAACCCTCAAACAGCTTCCAGCCCTCCAGGCACATCTTCCAGGAGGCATGCTCTTCCTGTGGCACCACGCATGGTCCACAGCATGCAGGCTAGCACTGGGGTTCACACTGACATGCACTATGGTGGGAGCGACCACCAGGACGGAGCAGAAACCCTGCCCTCATCTCCTCCTGACACCCAGGAAGCTGGCGGAACAGGATGATTAACTGTGTGAGGAGTAAACCACAAACTGTATACATTCTCACTACCTAGACATCGGAAGTCACCGATTTCTAGAAAAATGTGGTAACAATGTTAGGTATTTATAGACACAGCATTTGGGAAATCAGTGATTAGAACAGAACACAGTACAAGAGAAAACAGTATGCTTTGGTCCGAGTCTAAAAGACAAACAGACTGGACAAGGGTGCATTCTCTTCAATTTCAAATTTGTGCACTTTAATATGAATACAAGATGGCTGTTCAAGAATCACTCTGTCCTTTAACTGGATCATTCTGTCTAAACATCTGGTAGACATCATATGGTCAGAGAAACATAGACTTCTCCTGAGTCACCTGACAGGCTTAGACCAAAAATAGGGCTTCAAGTTTTGATAAGTAAATTTCAGTCCAGAGGACAGAGCAAATGTAGAAATTTATTTTAAAAGTTTTGGGAATTCCCTGGCAGTCCAGTGGTTAGGACAGAGCCTGGGTTCACTCCCTGGTCAAGGAACTAAGATCCCTGGTCAAGGAACTGTAAACCTTACAGTGTAGCCAAAAAAAAGTTATGTTTTGCTTTTTATCCCATATTTTCCAGAATGTCTGCAGTTCACTTGCTGCCGGTTTTACTCTGCTGCTGGTGTAGTTACAGATTCACAGGACTGATTTCCTTTTGAATTCAGTTATCACACAAGTTCCATATTTTCCCTCCAAAACTTAAACACCTCTCTCAACAACTCAAGGCTACAAACCTCTGACCTGGCTCAATGTACCTCATTAACACATTCCCCAAACAGAGCATTTGTGGGAAAATGAACTGAGTTCTGATGTTAGGAGGCATGTGCCTAAATCAAGAATCACCAAATCCCAGAGGCAAGGGACCTACACTGCTTCCAGCCCTCGAAAATAATCAAACACACCAAAGTCACCATTTCTTGCCAAACTCAAGAAAAATCCAAACTCTTGCACTTGGGAACAAAAGAGACAATAGCTGCAGCTGAAAATACATAACCAAACATCACAGGAAAAACTTCAACTTAATACTGTTCAAAACATCCCCAGTGGTGTTTCACTCATACGGCAAAGACACAGGATAAAAATTCCAGACTGTTTTCAAGATAATAAAATAGCATATGATGGTGACTCACTAACTGACTAAAAGGAAGAAAAAAATAAATAAATCCACAAACAGTCACAAGAACCTTGCAAAGCTGCAAAGATCTGGCAACACTGAACCTCCTCCACCTCACTTGGCTCTCACCTCCAGTACACACACACACACACACACACACACACACGCACAGACACACATGCACAAATACACACAGGCACACACTCTATGTTTTGAAGCCAAGCTGCAATTGGCTAATGGCTTACTCTACTGCTTAAGACAATATTTTATTCTTGACTCGCTCAATAAACCTGCTGAGAAAAATAAACAATGGGTTTCAATCTTATAAATAATCTAGAAAACAGAACTGCTGTGCAAATAGTAGAGGTGATTTACTGCCTGTGATAAACAGAACAGGAAGTCCAATGTGCACAGTGAACCCTGAGCCACAGGCTTACTATCCTGGGACAGAGTTAATAAGGATTCCTGTCCCTTACATGGTGGAAGGCCTGGGATGTCCAGGGTTCACCCGGTCTTTAAAAGAGCATCTAAGCAGATCATGAAAACCAACACAAAGAGCAAAAGATGAGGAGGACTTTTCCTTTAATACATTGAGGGCTTTTAAGCTTTGAAGACATAGGTACACACACAATGCATTTCTATCCCAACATTCACATATGTGTGAAATACCCACACACACTTCATCTTGAATAAATATTAAATCAGGGCCTGTTACAGGGCACTGAAGGTGAATAAAGAGGTATTAAAATGAGATCCCTGCCCAGAAGGCCTTACATTCTATATAAATATACAGATGCATGTATATGTGCAGAAGAGAAATGCATCAGAGAAAAAAGGAGCAGAGTCTACAGGCCAAAATTAAAACAGAAGAAATGAGCATTTTTAAAGGACAGAAAGACATAATTTCGCTGAGAGAAGTTGGGCTCTTCGGGTAACGGCCGCCAGCCCACAGAGAAAGAGGCCCATGTGGGTTTTGCAGACGTGAACCCCAGGCAGAACCCCACAACCAAGCTCAGGATCCTGGCGGTGACAGCAGCCCCAGAACCTTCCAGGAAAGAACACAAAGCCTCCAACCTCTTCACTAGGCTGTGAATTGCAGTAGGGCAAGCATCCGTTCATGCATCCCAGATATCCCACAGCACACAGGTCTTGGGTACCAAGGTTCCCCAAAAACCTTCTCTCCAAACACTCTTAATCTTGCCAACTTGTGAGGGTAGTTCAGTCTCCTCACAGGCCAAATCCTGGGAATTACAGTGCCACCATATAGAGGATTCAGAAGGATTTGAACAGAAGAATCATATTTCCAAAGTGGAAAAATAACAAAGGTCATTAAAATGGAAACTTAAAAATTAAACATCTCCAAAAGAAAACAGAGCTTAATGGAATCTTAGTGTCCCAAGCAAGTCTCTCGTGCTTGCCTTTACTATTTCCATAATACAATTGGCTTTCAAATTACACACAACAGAAAACGTTTTTCAAGGGCGAGGTATCCTGCCCACCACTGGTGAGCAGCTGTGAATGAGACCAAGGTGAAGGCTTTGCATCACATTTCAAAACAACACAATTAATTTTTACTCTATTTTCCTGAGTATTACTCATTGGCATAATTTCAGGTAAGATTAAAATGAATCAAAAAACCCAATTATTTAAGAATTATGATTGCTGATAATTTTAAAACTTATTTTTAATGTCACTTTTTAACAGACAAGATTTATTTTTTAAAAAGCATCAGCAAACTGGATTTTCAAAGTTAGGATGGGGTCACGTTTTATTCAGGCTTAAAAAAAAATCCACTTAAAATATAAAACATGAGCTCCAAGGAGATAAACACACTGACTATAATCACAACTTTAAAGTCTTCTTAAAGACCATTTCAAACCTTCCATTTGCTTTACTAGATAATAAATAAATGAGTCTATTTAGGCCTTAAAAGTCACAAATGTTTTCATCTTTAAAGGTCACCAGGTAACCAAAATCCACCAAATCATAAGAAATATATGTCAGCAAATGCCAACAGCAAATGAACAACTGATGCTTACAAGCAACACTGTGTTCAATTACATCAGAAGTCCATGGTGTTTTTCATTTGAGTGCAGTTTCTACAAGCGATAGATCCCATGAAATTGAAGCACTCTCATGCCATTCCCACCAGTCCTAATAGTTCCAAAGACCAGGCTAAGATGTTTACACTGGGAACAGCAAATATCCAAGGCCCTTGGTTTAAAGTCATATAATTCTCTGGGAGTTTTGATATAATCTGTTTAACATGATGCCACATAAAACCGATTCCAAAAAAACTAAAAATAATTACTCTAAAAATAAGTAAATAAAAATTTAAAACTCGTCTAATTTTCATAGACCTCCCTTCCCCTACAACATCAACAGCAAAAGTTTCTTACAAGCAAATTTCACTCACACAAGGGCATCAGCCACTCTCCCTCAGATTTCCCTAGTCAAAACTGCCCAGACCAGTATCCATATAGTCTAGACTCTCAACGAATAGGCTCTGCTCCATTTTAATGGGAACAACTATAGGATCGAAGTACTTGCTGCCATGTTGCAATGCCTGTTTGTATGGGAGATCACTTCTGCCTTGAACGGAAAATCCCAACTATGTGTGTCTACCCCAGGACAACTTATTAAGGGAAAGAAAGGTATGGCACATGTCAGTCCTCACACCCACTTCCTGCCAACCTTTCAAAACATTTATGTTTCTCCTTCATATATTGGGGTTCCAGCGAAAGAAACACCTAAAAACACTGTAGTATTAAACATGCAAACATCATATTAATAGGCAATGGTCATCCTTTCAAACAAAAAGGTTTCTATTTGAAACAAGTAGGGGTTACTCTGCCTAACTCACTATGGCTGCATGTCAAAAGATAAAGGAGACAACAGTGTTTATATGAAACATGGCATCAAGACTTCCCTGAAGGTCCACTGGTTAGGAATCAGTGCTTTCACTGCTGTGGGCTGGGTTGGATCCCTGCTCAGGGAACTAAAATCCCACAGGCAGCAAGATGCAGCCCCCCAACCAAATAAAGAAATAGAGGAAATATGGCATGAGTTACAATTGTGTTTCTAGAGGAAAAAATTGGAAGATGGGAAGAGGGAAGCTATATCAGGAAATAATATTACTGATAATGAAAATAAGCCCAGATACTTTTCATTTTTAAAATTAGTTTGTTTGGTTGCACCAGGTCTTAGGTGAGGCAGGCTGGATCTTTAGTTGTGGTATGTGAACTCTTAGTTGTGCAAGTGAGAGATCTAGGTCCCTGACCACGGTTCAAACTCCGGCCCCCAGCACTGGGAGTCTTAGCCACTGGACCACCCAGGAAGTTCCCAAATACCTTGAAATACTTTACAATCCTTTGAAAAGGGAAATCAAGCTCTACTTAACAGTGAAATAATCTAGTTTTAACAGAATGAAAAGAACATTATTTTAAGAATGAATCTAACAGATAGGATTGAGATTCTGCAGGGCCTCATCACTGCAAACAGCAGGGCTTCCTGAACTTTACTTCGCATTCGAATCACCTGGGGCGCTCATTACAATGCAGATTCTGCTTCAATAGAAAGGGACAGGAGGCTGTGAGGCTGCAATTTTAACAAGCTCCAGGTGATGAGGACAACACTGGTCTGAGGACCACACTGAGAGCAGCAAGCATACACAGCATTTGCAGTCAGAGATCTCTGGCTTACAACCAAGTATGTTATGCGGCTATAACACATTTGTGTCCTCAACAGTATCAACCGATTCAGGAAGTCCACACTTTGTTATATAACATTAGATTAAGCATTAATGAGGCTAGAAAATTGTTTATCTAAGGTTATAACCTGAAGTTAAATAAAACTTCATGCTGAACGCTCGTATTTAAATACTACAGTCAGTTTTAACCTCTTAGTATTAACAGAATCCCAATTACTCCATCTTATAGCCCTTTCTCAAAAGTCGTTCTTCTTTGCTGAGGGAATGTGCTCTATGCAAAAGATACTTTGCCTGAAGAATGGAACAACTTAACGTTCAGAAGTTAAGCACACACACAGTAGAATTCATTCTCAGAAATACGGCTGAGAAAGATGGTTGATTTTTCATATTATTTCTCAAATTAAAATTTTAAATCTCCAATACTTTTCATCCTCTCACCCAAGGTTAAAAAAATTCAAAGCATCAAAACCAGCTGGCCCTTTAGTCCCCTTCAAAAAAAAAAATCAGCAAAAACAAACAAACAAAAAAAAACAAACCCAGTAAGTTTTCAATAGAGAAAGTCCAGATAAAAGTCTTCCATGTTTACAAACCATTTTTGGCTCCCCACTTTCTGTCCTACTACTACACTGAATTAGCAAGAACCTTCCTCTCTGGTCTCCACCTTCTTGGTACTGCTGCTAGAGAATGCTCAGCTCCCATGCTCTCACCTCTTTTCTCAGAATCCTTCGGTGGGTCCCCAGATTTCACTCTTTGGGAAAAGTGCAAGTTTCCCCTCGCTTCACCTCCAAGCCATAATTCTGGCTCACGTGCCATGGCATCAGCTCATGCAGCATTCTCCTCAACAGCACTCATGGACTTGCTGCGCACGTTTTGCAATTTCCTGTCTCCATGCCTTTGCTCATGATATTTCCTACAGCTGCAAAGTCGCTTTTCCTCCATCCTCCCAACCTCGGCCTGTATCCTTCCTTCAAAGCTCAGTTCAAATACCACATCCTCCAATTAGCCTCCCAGAAACCCCCAGCCCCCATGGTCCCTGCGGGGCCTGGCCCTCCACCAGGGCCCTGAGCACAAACTGCCAACCATGCACATGGCTCACCTTTCCTGCTGCAGTGCAGGCTCTTTGCTTCTCTTCACAGACATCTCACCACCACCATGCTCAGTGGTATACAAAACTTTCTAAAATTGAACTACACAGAATGTTTAGCTAGCTTTGAAAATGGAAAGTGGATGAAAATGAATTTCTGGTATAGTAAATTTTAATGTACCAGTGACTGGGTTGACAAACAACACGAACTTCATCTCTGTTGGGTGAGGTACTCAAAAATAAAACTCAAGAGATGAGAAAGACAGTCAAGAGCATGTACTTGTTCCCTTCTCTGTCCAGAGGCCAATAATCCTCTGGGGTCACCTCTTCTCTCTACCAAGTCAGGGTGGATCAAACTGTCTTCTCAGTAAAGTCGGCTGCAGCAGAGACAGGTCACTAAGTTAGCGCTCCCTCCCTGTCTAGATGCAATGCTGGCTGAACCTGTCCACTCCAACAGCAGGTAGAGCTTTACACAAAGGCCAGCCAGGACTCCAGGGACAAGCACCCATATGTCAGACACATAAAGTCCTGGGTTCAAACAAAGGGATGTGCTCAGCATGAAAGAAGATACATGTATATGTCACTGTCACCTGGGTAATCATCTCATGATTTTGAAGAAAACTACAATGTGTAAAAAATCAAACAAAAAATTATTTTGGGACCACCTAATATTTTGTATTATATACAACATGGATTCCTCTCCTAGTAATTAAGATTCAACTCTATTAGGTCTCAACAAGAGACCTTGGTCTTCAGTCATTACATTAGCATCAAAGGTCATGTGATTCATCAATCCAACGATGACACGGCAGTGCTTAAAGAAGAAAAGAGGCCTCGTTACCCATCCATTTCTCAGAAGCTCAGCAGTGGGGCACTTGCTGTGATTTACACAAATGTACTCATACCCTAGACTCTGATGTTGTTTAGACCAAACAGTATGTTGAGAGAGAAGAGGCATACAGCCAAGGGGAAACTGAGATGCTCAGCAAAAATTCCTTACCATATTTTACTACTTATATACATTCCATAAACACAGTGAGGGAGGCAAACAGTTCTAGAGAAAGCAAGAACTGGAAGAAAGAAGCTACAGGATATTTGCATGACTGTGATGCTAAACTACTGCAATTATTCTCCTGCGAACCATGAGGTTAACATGTAACACCCACTCAACTAAGCCTCTATAAACAGTTGGTTTTCCACAATCACAGCCACTATTCCCACTTCAGTGGGCAGCAGTGTTCAGAGAAAAGCCAGATTTAGCTCCTGAGTAATCAACACCAGAAACCAAAAGAGCTGGGGAAGCTGATCATGACCACCAGCAAGCTCTGAATGCGTGATGACACCGAATGGCCTGGTGGGGATGAAACGCTCCTCAACGAAGCTCCAAGATGGAGGACTTACACCCTTTTAACCAGGTTGTGCCATCCACACACTGGTTTTCAATTAAAGCGCTTTTCTATAAGACAGATGAATGAAAAACAGATAACTTCATTTTATATAGGTTCAATATGTTTACAAGAAAGATTCTGATGCTGGGAGGGATTGGGGGCAGGAGGAGAAGGGGACGACAGAGGATGAGATGGCTGGATGGCATCACTGACTCGATGGACGTGAGTCTCAGTGAACTCCAGGAGCTGGTGATGGACAGGGAGGCCTGGTGTGCTGCGATTCATGGGGTCGCAAAGAGTCGGACACGACTGAGCGACTGATCTGATCTGATCTGATGTTTACAAGAAGAAAACAAGTCTGTACTTTTCATAGTATTCAGCTACTTAATTGGGGGTAGACAGGAAGAACAATTGTTTTCAAATGTTTTCATGCACCCTTTATAGACGTTATCTCATGTAAATTCTCCAAACAATTCTAGGGGCAGAAGCATCAGCCCATTTTACAGACACAGACAATCAAGGATAGAGAGGCTGAGTAATCTGCATAAGACCCTGTGCCAGGTTAAGGGGCAGATGACTGGTCTCTGGCACAGCAACAGCCAAAGATGTGCAAACATTTTATAGAGATTAGAATGCCTGTAAAATTCTCATGCAAAGACACATCATTTTAGAAAAAAATAATTCCCAGGCCTGGTCAGGATTTGACCTCACAGGATTTGAACCTTCCAATGAACAACTCAAAGCAGACTGCTCAGTTAAAAGAGATCATCAAGTACTATAGTTACCAGTAAGGCCAAGAATAGAACACAGGGCTGCTGACCCTGCGCCCATGCCCAATCAGGCGTGTTCTTTTGGATGCTGACACCCTTCTGAAGTTTCCAGTCAGTTGAGAATAGCAAAGAAATGAGTTAATAATTCTGGTAAATAGAACAGAATATGGAAAGTATCTAGATTAGCAAGATTCGCTACACACACATACACACACCTTTTTAAAAGGAATGACCATATGAAGATTTCTACCTGAACCAAGAACACATATCTGAAAATTTTCTCTTCTACTGCAGCAAAAATGAAAAAATAACCTTTGCCCTCCCCTCCCTATGTGTTGTGAATGATTAGCTGACTAGTGTGGCCATGTTGATAACTAAGGAAAATACAAGATATGTGCCTCTTGCAGCTGACTAGAATACTTAGATTTATCCTACTACCAACCTCTAATTGCATGCAAAAGCCAGCAGGACACTAGGAATGGTTTGCCAGTGTCAGCCCTAATCCATTATCCAGTCCTGCAAATGACTCTCCCATGATGGTGCCCAGAGACAGAGGCTGGAAACAGGAAGACTGCTGGGTGCCAGAGGAGGTGGGAGGTAAGGAGCCACGTGGCTGGGAAACAGGGGTGGCAGAGAAGTGATGGGGAAGGGTCTCAGGAAAGAGGCACCTGGAGAAGACCAGAAAACCTGCTAAGAAGGTAGCTGTTCTCACAACTCTGAGTCAGACATCACCAGTAAGAAGAAGGGCCAACCAAAAGCAGGAGGGAACACAGATCAGAAGACCCTTCCCTAGGTTAAAGGTCATGCAGCTCCCTTTCCTCAAGGGAGATAAAATGCAAATTGTTTGGCATTTCCAAATGTTAGACACTAGCTTTTAGACTCAATGCTTAATCTTGCTATTAAGTTTATTTTTTGAGAGAAATAAAATAATTGTCAAGGGATAATGTATCAAATTTTTCATGATTTGAAACTTTTTTCGCAGAGCACAAGGAGAGAGAAAACTCAGGCTGAAAGGTCATAATCTGGGCCTTCACATCAGCTCAGATCGATCTCCTCAATGATCTCTTATTTTCATTCCAATCTGGCCAAACCAAAATTCCTGTACTTGGGTAAAGTCTTTTTAGTTTTTACTTCAAATAACTGAAATGCTCAGAAAACATAAAAGTATTTCATTCATAGATCCACATTAAATACCTTTTTCCAATCTGTTCTGGAAAAAGTAAAATGTAAGTTGATTATATAGATTCATCTCGTATTTTATTGTCCATAAACAGCTTTTTTCCACTATCCTCAAAATGACCTATCTCAGCATATTCAGATGTATAATAAATATTGAAAGTTTCATCTAATTCTGATTGATGAATGCAAACCACAAACGAATATACATGAGGCTATACCTGAAATCTCAGAACCTTCTTCCCTATTATGAGCTGTTCATAAGGTGTTGTACAGAAACCATGTCCAGAAACATTTTGTTTAAAAAAAAAAAAGTGAAAAGAATGAAAATTGAATAAGAGGAAATCAATAAACAATACTCAACTAGGAAACCAAAATCCAAACTGCCCCACAGCTTTTGGCATGGATGTTGCTCCCAGAACAGTCTCTTCCTTCCACTCCCAAAAGCAGCGGGTGGGGCTGGAGGGTTTGGGGAAAGCAGCAGCTCAAAGCCTAAATATTCACCTCCCATCCCTAGGTCCTGAAGTCACTTCTAGGGCCCATAGACACTGATGAGGCTGGTCCTACTCCACTTCCAGTCTCCCCTACTCCTTGGCCTAGCCAAGGGTTCCCCAACTCTCCTCCAATACCACCTGTAGGAAATTACAGGTACAGCCAGGTAAGACTGAACGAATCTCCTACTGGCATTCTTTTTTTAAATTTTAAAATTTATTTATTTATTTTAATTGGAGTGGTATTCTCTTCACGTAACTTCACTCCCAAGATTTCTCAGCAAACCCACTTCCCCCCAAATTTAGCAAGAGCCGTCATCAGATCTGACTCTCAGCTTTGTGAAGTACCAAAGGAATTTTTTAAAGCCTCATTTCAAGCAATTTATAGGACCCTTGATATCTCTCCAATAAAAAGTACACACTTAAAAAAAGTACAAACTTTTAGGGCTTGAAAATTAGTTAAAACTACTCTTCAAAACACACCAACGTTAACTAAATAAAAGTCCCATGAGAATTTAAAGTATACTGAGCTACAAACCTCTTAGCTCTATTATTTGTTGATGACTTTTGATAATAACCAAATCCAAACTCGTGATAAATGGTATTTTCTATTTCAGCCACTGTATTTAAAATTAGATGTTAACTTCCCAACACCCCAGGCTCCCCTCCCCCACCAACCCTCTAATGCCAGAGATCCTTCGGTTCTGAAATCCACTTTCTTGGGGGGTGGGGTGAGGGTAAGCATAATCTGTCACTTTACTATCTAGAATCGTGAGCGAAAACCGAAAGTGAAGTAAATTGAATAGGATCCTAGAGACCGCCTGAGTCCAAGCACAACACAGGGTTAAAGGAAACCATTTCATAAGATCAAGTGCGGAGAAGCAGCAAGAGCGAAGAGGAAAAAAATCAAGTTACATAAAGTCCAATTGTACTCACTGTTTCCTTATTGGGAAGCAGCTCCTTTCTAATTCTGAAGAAGTTCTTGCCGTACTGCCTAAGCCCCTTAACGAAGCGTTTCTGTGATAAAAAAGAAACAACAAATGGGATGTAAAAACCAAAAACAAAACAGGATGTCAGCAAAGCAATCTGCAATCAGCAGAACAACAACCGCAAAGAAGTCTGAGCGGGAATGTTGACTGCGCTGGGGGAATATTTCGGCGGCACAGCTGGGACCCCCTGCCCCGCAGGCCCCCGACAGCCTCCATCCGGTCCCCGGTCCCGCACACCAGACAGGTCTAGGAGGACATCCTGTGTCTGAGGCCAAAGGCGATCTATGCCCTGGGTGCCTCCAGTCTCCGCAGCGGTCCGCGGAGGTATAAACAACGGAGGTATAAATACGCTCCGGGTTTCTTAATCAAGCAGCACAAGTGGTCTCCACCTGAGAACGAAGCTTCCCAGACTGTCGAGCAGAAAAGGGAAACACAACCAAACCTGGAGACTTTCCTCCAGAAGGGCACTCTAGAGGGTTAAAAGGCCTTTCGTTAATCCCAGGAATTCACCAGCGCGGCGGAAGACCACCGGGGCCCGGACCCCGGACCCCGCCGACCTGCCCAGCCGTCTTGGGCACTAGAAACCGAGCCACCAGAACCCCTGCCCCCTCCCGGCCCCCCTACCCCTCATTTCCTCAGCGGTCCGGGACTTTCACTTTGCCCCATTCCTCCCGAGCAGCCCCTCCCCGCCGCAGTCGGGCCCTGCCGGCTCCCCGGCCCCCACCTCTGGCGAGAAGCCGGGTCCCGCGCCCCGACGCCGGCAGCCACAGGTACTGGGGCCGCGGCCGGCTGCGCTCCGGGTCCCGGCGGCGAGAGGCCGCGCCTGTCACTCGGCTCGTGCTCCACAAAGCGCAGGGCGGAGGCGGCCGGGCGGCTCGGCGTGTGACCGCGGCGGGGCCGCGCGGCGCGGGGCGCGGGGGGCGCGGGGCTGAGGCCGCCGCCGCCGCCGCCGGGGGAGGAGGCCGGAGCGGCGCGCAGAGCCCGGCGCGGCCGCGGGCGGCTGCAAAAGGCGGCCTGGATCGCCGCGCCGCCCGCCGGCCCGGCTCTGGCCCCCACCCCGAGGCTCCGCGCGGAGCCCCGGCGCAGTACCTTGGTTTCTTCCTTCCAAACAGTGGGATCCGACCCGGGCGGCGGAGCACGGAAACTTCCTCCCCGCCGCGGCGGGCACGAGGAGAGGGCGCTCGGGGCCCCTCCCGGGCCGCTCAGTCCCTGGGCTTCCCCCGGGTGGGCCGAGTCAGCGGCGCACGCCCGTCGCCCCCCGGGCTGCGAAGCTGGGGGCTGGCCCCGAGGACTCCCGCGATCCCTCCGGCCCAGGCGTTAGCCGGCACCTCGCAGGGCGCCGTTTCACAACTAAGTCACCGCGGAAGCTTCCCAGCCAATAAATCACCTGCCCACCGGGAGGAGCGTCCCTCCCACTCCCCGCGGTGGAGACCAGCCGGGCAAATTCAGCGAAGAACCAGACTTGGCCTGCAAGACCGATCTGCAACCTCCTACTCCATTCCTGGAGGCTCTGCATTTTCAGATTTCACCCCTTTCTAAGATATGACTCATCACTGTCAGTTTTCAACATAATTCGTATAGTTCAAAAGGAACAGTCTGTCAAGGCACAACAAAGCAGCCAGCTCTTTTCTAGTCTGAAGAAGAGTGACCCTTGTTTCTTGAAACAAGTGTCATCCGCATGCTCAGCACGCCTCCTGGGCTAAGTGCAGAGGATCTCCTTTGGGATCTGGAGAGGAATGAGACCGCCTGCCCTCAAGAAGCCAGGCTGGCAAACAGGTAAACACACCAATCTCTGGGCCCCAAAGAGAAGCCACAGAGGAACAAAGGGCTGGAGGTGGGGCCAGGAGGAGGAAGCACTCACTCAGTGGGTGTTTTAGAGGAAGTGACAGGAAAAGCAGCAGCCTGCCGGTGGGCTCTAGTGGGACTGCCAGCAGGGCACAGGGAACATTCTGGGAACTGCAAGGAGGACAGGGTGTGCAAAGTGCAGTGCCACAGATAAGACTGAAGAGGCAGGAGAGGGCCAGGCTGCAGAGCCTTCTAGGCCACTGTGAGGCCAGCAGAGAAGTGCCGGCGTGACCGTTCCATGAGAAGACTGGATAGCAACTGCACCAGGGGTGGGGTGGCTTGCGACAGGCCTTAGGGACAGACTGGCTGCACTGCAGTTGGAGAGGCTGGTGGGGGAACCCAGTGTGAGCTTGGGATGACCTGAACTCAACTTCAGCCTTCGGAATTAACTTCTTAATCTACTTTCAGGAGTTGAGTATTTAGTGAGCACCTAACACTGGGAGGAATTTTTAAAATAATAACAAACAGGCAGTCATGGACCTTTATTCACATGAATTCATCTTTAGCAGGAAAGATAAATGTGTGCCAGGTTATTAGATTAGAGAATGATCTGAGTCTCAGGGAAGCCAAGCATGAAGTAGTGAATGGCAGCTCACCAGTGCTGCAAGGAAGCCGAGAGGAGGGACAGACTGTCATGGTCACTGAGGTCAGATCTCGAAGAGCAGAGCATTTGCTGGTGTGGAAGGGTGGGAAGGGCCTCCAGAAAAGACAGGGGCACAGTGGGAAGTGGTAACAGACAGAGTCTACAGAAAGCTGAGGTGGGCTCTGGCATGAAAGAGATGGTAGAATGGCAGGGTCATGCAATCCGAAGGAGGGCCCAATGCCAGAGGATACACAACAGGTTCGCTGGGAGAAGTCGGCCAAGCGAAGGAGCACCTGAGAAAGGCTGAATCAGGAAGAGCAGGGAAGGGGCTTCCACAAACTTGAGGTCAGACCCTAAGTCTTCTACTTGTTATAATCTCCTGAACATAGCTGTTAAATACCTACTGTGTGCCTGGAGCCTCAGAGTCCTTATACCCTACAAGGAAGTACTGTTATCATCTCCATTTTACCAACAAGGAAGCTGAGGCACTGTCAGTTAAGCAGGCAGACCAAGGTCACCCAACTCCTCTGCGGTAAAGGCAGAATTCCAAACCCGGGCTCTGAAATCCATGCCCCACATCACTGCCACAGTCTCGGTAAAGAGGGCTAAGGGTCTACAGAGAATCCATTTTCAGTCATGGCACCATCATCTGTGACTCTGCCCTTCCTGTTTCCCCCCAGATCAAACCCAGTCCTCGCTGTTCTTCCAAAGAAAGGTCTTCCGTGCCCTCCTTTCCCACCCATACAAGCACCAGTCCCAGGCCAAAACCTTCCCCTTCTTTCCTATGTGCCAGTCTATGAATCCATCTCTCCCATCAGGCCACTTACGAGGCTCTGCCAAGACCACATATTCCATCATGAGTCCTGTACCATCATGCCCTTGAGCACTAAAACTAGCTCTTGGACCTCTTCAGGAAAGGGGGGATGTTTAACCCCTTAGACCTGCATTCTCAAATGCAGGTGCACCAGGACCCCGCCCCAGCCTACCTTACCACACAGACATCCACTAATGCCACCTAGCCAACGCTGCCACCATCCTAGTCTGAGCTCTGACTGCGGTACCTTTAATACTTCTCTCCACAGCCTACCTCCAGTTCACCTCAAACTTAAGCTCAAACCCCTCCCACTCCAAAATGAGACTTCTCCAACTATCTCCCTGATGATTCACTTGGTGTTTATTTGTCTAAAGGCTCGTATACTCATAGTCTATAAGCTCTGAAAAGACAGGAATGGAATCTTATACCACCCTGCCTCCCTAGAGCATTAGGCGGGTGGAACTCCCAAGTGTTTAATACACAAGTGAAACCATGAGATGACAGGGGCCTGAGCTAGGGTGGTCACGGTGGAACCAGACTGTTCAGTGCCAAATGGTCCGTTTTGAACTTTGGTAACAGAGTTTTTATTTTATTGGTTCCATGACACCAAACTCTGCTCTTTTTCCTCATTTCACCTTAACCCTAACCCTACTCAACCTCTAGAAATCTGAGTCTTCCCAAGGCTTTGTTTCAGGGTCCCTGTTCTCTAAACTCCCTCCCAATACGATTTCCACTGTTCCTTTGGCTCTAAATACCATCCAAGATTCTCACCACTATTTCTAAGGCTAAATCTATGGTCCAAGCCCATGGGGAACACTTGTCTTATAGACATTTCAAACTAACTACTTCCAGAAATATGGATCTGACATCTGGTGGTAAACACAGACCACTGCTGTCAATGTATATCAAGCACTATGCTATCAAGCGCAAAGCACCATTGGCCCCTTTTTTTTTAAAAAAAAGGAAGTAAAAGCTTCGTGTGGCCTGTACTGTTACTTCTCTATGGAAAGCCACAAGGCCTCAGAACTGACAAAACATCTGCTTCTCAGAGACCAGCCTTTACCTTGTGGTTTACCAGAAATGTAGAGTAGCCTTTAAAATCGAAACAAAGCCAACCCACTCAGAGCAGTCAATGATTAGAATAGGTCAGTCAGTATGTTAAACAGGCTACTGACGCTGCAGTCTCCCTTCTATTAACTCATCTCTCTGCAAATAAAGACCTCGAAGCTTTTGAGATTTGAATTTCATAATTAACGTGATCGACTTATAGGTGCTAGAGGCCTCTAAAGGAAAGTTCACAGACACAGTCTGCTTCTTAACAGCATTCTAGCAGTTGAGCTGAAATTCCACATTTCCAGTGCTTAAATTCAAGGTCTAGTCAACCGGCCTCATCAGTTACATCCCTCTCCATTAGCTGTTCTGTCCCTGATGGTGAATAGATGCTGGAATGCTAAGATGTCAAAGGTGAACGAGAACGAAGACTGTTCATTTAACAGGCAGGCGCTGTGGCTGGGTCACCGCCCCATGTGCCAGGCAGCCCTGCTTATGTGCCACAGGCTTGCAGTCCAGCCATTCACATATCCATGAGCCGAGGTTCTTGGGCTGTTGGCCCTGATTTCTCTGGTGCTGTTTGTTTCCAGTCAACCTGGTATGTTCCTTCAGAGCACAGAACAAGTCCTCTTCTATGTCTCAATCCCCAAAGCCAGATGAGATCCAAATATAAATACAGGTTTATTTATGGCAAGGAATTTGTTCTTTGCTTTGTTTTACAACTAAGTTTGCGACTGTGTTTCAATTTTGATTTTATATTGTTTACTGAAATATATTTTGACATGCATCATCCTGTTACAAGGTGTACAACACATTAATCTGACACGTTTATACACTGTGATGTGACTGCCGTTGTATGATCATTAGCACTTCTGTCATGTTACATAATGATTTACACTCCAGATTTTAGACACATTGCCACAGTTTTCTATTACTGAGCTGAAATTTCATATCACCATCAGAAGTTACTACATATAAGCTCTGGTTGTTGTTTAGTTGCTAAGTTGTGTCCAATTCTTTTATGATCTGATGGACTGTAGCCCGCCAGGATCCTCTGTCCATGGGGATTCTCCAGGCAAGAATACTGGAGTGGGTTGCCATGCCCTCCTCCAGGGGATCTTCCCAACCCAAGGTCAAACCCATGTCTCTTGCATTATAGGCGGATTCTTTACCACTGAGCCACCAGGGGGGGGACGCCCCCTTAAGTTCCTGACCGAGAACGTTTAATTCTCAGCTTTTAAAAGAAGTGAGTTACCTGAACACAGTATTTAGTAAATTTGGGTTTTAGTAGAATCTGGAGAGTTCTATTTCTCATTTTTGGTTGAATGGAAAGAACATGAGATTCAAACTTAGAAGCCCTAGATCTGGTCTGCTCCTCTGTTCCAGAGAGGAAATTATGACATGGCTGTTTAGGCACAGCCACTTTTGAAATGGAAGAAACTTAACAGGGATAAACGTAATTGGGTCAAATGCGATAATGTTCTCTCTTACAATAAAGGAACCAGTTCAAAAGTTCCACTCATCACTGCTGAGCCTGCCCCAGGTCTGAGCCTCCCAAGCCCTGTGCCCACGGGCGACGACAGCCTTACTGGCTGTCCAGATGCTGATCCCCCCACGCGCAGGGCTGGCCTAGGGCAGGCAGCGTCACTGTTCTGTGTCAGGATGTGAGAGGGGTACGGAGATACCACCCTATTCAACAATGATGGCAGCCAACAGCTGGCATTGTCTGAAGGGCTCTATAGGGACTCATTTAAGCATCACAATAGCCTTGCGAAGCAGGGGCTCCTAATATCTCCATTTTACAGATAAGGGGGGGGAACATGTCTGTCACCAAATCCTTGAACCAGGGGAGGAGGATCAAGGGTGACAAAAGTAAACCATCGGGAAACTTCAGGGATGGGGTGAAGCCTGAGAATGGAGTCCAAGAGAGGGTGTGGATCCGGAAGATGAATGGGCACCTGCTGCCTGCACGTGCACTTCAAGATTTTCAGTGCTTCCCACGGGTCTCTGAACGCACAGGTAAAGGCTATAGTCTCCAAACTTAGTTTAGTCTTGTCTTGGTTTGTTCATCTTTTAAATTGGCCATAAAAACACTTGCCCTACCTATCTCCAAAAAATTCTTCTTAATATCAGATTGGATTGCACACAGAAGAGTACTGGGGGGATAAAGCCAAAGAATGAGGTGTGTGCTCATCTCCCCTGTGTGTGTATCCAACTCCCCATGCAGCTGGTCCCGGTTGCTGGACCTGACCTGTGTCTGTGGCAGAGAAAAGGAGCGATGCTACAGAAATGGTAAAAGACAATTCCTCAGCATTAACCCCTGGCTGAGAGCTTTCAAAATTAACTCCTGCTGCTGCATTTTAACTAGTGCATCACAGTCAGAAACTCACCGGGACTTCTGAACAGCGACTTCTCCTCAGTCCTCTTATGTAACTGTTGGGAAAACACTGTAGGTATTAAAATGAGTCCCACTGTGAAGATGGCTCCTTCTCCTCTGCCCCGCTTTCTGCATAAAATTTTATGTTAATAACTTGCTGCTTCTCAGAGGGCTGAAGAGCAGGCAGATCTGCAAGTAAGCAAACCACAGTTCCCCCCAACAGAGAGACAAAAGTGTAGCCCACAAGCCAGGCAGGGGGAAGAAGAGGATGTCACTGCTCTCCTGAAGGCAGAGAGCGGCCGAAGAAAACTGAAGATGGTCCCTAAATGTGGGCCTATGTTAAGGAGGGGTAAGGGGAGAAAAGAAAACACTGATGCCCGGAAGAAATCAAAGCCTTTAAAACATCTGTATTCCACGACACCTACCTGTCCATCAATGGCTCTCACTGACCAACCACCAGATGAGAAGAACCTATTGAATTTCATTCATATACTCCTGTCTGTTACAGGTTCCCATCACCCCAGACCTAAGACACACTTCTGGCTGGAGGTAGACTATTGATACTGCTTTGAAAAGTGTCATCTGGGTTTTGGTTTAAGATATTTAAGACATCAATGAAAGGGTGACTGGAGTAAAGCAGGATGTTTTCAGTAAACAGCTGCAGAAGCAACGTGTCCGAGAGGAGACATGCCAGCCAGCCAGGTGGGCATCCCAAGCTTTCTAGTATGTTGTTCCTGATTCCTGACTCTATTTCCTAAGTACATTCTGAATTTATACACAGTATTCCAGGATGACTAGTTAAGTCCCATTCAACTAGTTATAGTTGAAAAACAGCAAATAGGACAATTTAAAATAATAACCATATTTTTACTGATGACTCTTAACTCTCTCTCGAGACCTGGCATTCTTCCTGAGCTCAGACTAGTACCCACGCTCTCTATTCCAAGTAACATCTTCCGTTCTCTCAGGACATCACAGTCTCAACGTGGACACTGGGGGCTCCCAGACTGCATCCTCCTTGAAGTTCCTCAATACACTCTCCAACACAAGGGTAACTGAGCCCGTGCCACAGATGAAGAAACTCAAGTTTTGGTATATATCCTGCCCCAATCCATAGCTAATAAGGAAGGGTGAAGTAAAGAGATAAGAATTAGAAGTAGGATTAATTACTTGGAATCTAGGTACAGAAAACATTTTCTTGTATGTCTATGTATCAGAGAAATTAAAAGGTATTTGTTGTTGTTCAGTCACTAAGTTGTTGTATCTGACTCTTTGCAACCCCATGGATACGGTATTATCTATCTTTTCTTAAAAACAAACAAACAAAAAACCTCTGAAGGAAACTGTACATGTTAGCCCACAGGCTCCTCTGTCCATGGGATTTGCCAGGCATGAATACTGGAGTGGGCTGCCGTTTCATTCTCCAGGGGATCTTCCCAACCCAGGAACTGAACCCAGATCTCCTGCACTGCAGGTGGATTTTGTTTTTTTTACCATCCGAGCCACCAGGGAGCCCTGTATACCTAGACACACTTGCTCTCTGAAGCAAAAGTGTCAGAGACTGAATGTTGTATATCCATGTTAAAAATTTTCCCACCGAAATCCTTGGCTTGGAGTACATGGCTCTGCCACTAAATAACTACATCCCTGATTAGGTCGCTAGGCCTCTTTCGGGCTTCTGTATGCTTGGGTGTAAGATGATTGTCGGGGCTTTGTACCATTTGTCTGTAAATTCTCAGAAGTGGATGCCTCAAGTTCTCCATCACTGGGAGCTGCAGTCAGGCAGGCAGCCTCTCTCCTACACAGAGACAGAAGGATGGCTAAAATTCTTCCAAAAAGAGACCCTGTTAATGCATGATACATTGTCGACTGTCTTACCTGGAAACTGGATAATAAATGATCATTCTTGTCTTAAGTTGGGGTGATCTTTATTGTTGAGAGTAATTTGTTATGCAGGAGTAGGAAACCAATACGAGATTCATTACAAAAACCACTAAAAGCTTTAACCTCAATGGTAGTCAACTATTAATTAAATTAACCAGTAAACCATCTTCCAATTAGACTTCCTCAGACAGTCCACAGGCCCTACAGTCCTATAACCTTCCCCTGTGTTAACACCTGAGCTATGTTAACACCTAGCTCACAATGCCATAGGACATGACATGACATGACAAGCTATGCAGGCTACTGAGTACACGAGGGAATCCCCAGCACCCCAAACATCCCGTGACACTCAAAGCAGGTGACCACTATCACTGGCTGGATGACTAAACAAATGCAACTGGGAGTGAGCTGGCTCGGCCTTCTTCCAAGGCTGTTTACTTTCCAGCCATTTGCCCTCCAGCTTGACTCCTGACCTGTGCTCACTGCTAAGTTTCTAACTCTCTAATTACTACTTACAGAATGATTTGACACCAACTTTCCTGTCCATTTAAATGTACAAGTCTCACTAGAGACAACCACACCAGCCCACTCTGTGATGCTGGTTCAGCACCCAGAGTGAAGCCCACAGTGTCCTTTTCAACATGCCTCTGCGTGAAACCTTCCCAGCTGATCACAAACGTCAAAAAAAAAAGTCACTCTTTGGAGAAGGGAATGGCAACCCACTCCAGTATTTTCACCTGGGAAATCCCATGGACAGAACAGCCTGGAAGGCTACAGTCCATGGGTTGGCAAAAGAGTTGGACACGACTTAGCGACTAAACAATGACAACAATATTCAAACAATTGAACATTAGCTGGCCTTAGAAAGGAATGAAATACTGATACATACTACAACATGGATGAACCTTGAAAACATCAGGCTAGGTGAAAAACAAATCAAATATATGATTCTATTTAAATGAGACATGCAGAATGGGCAAACAGAGAGACAGAAAGGAGATTAGTGGTTGCTAAGAGGTAGAGTCCTGGGAGGACTGGGGAGTGATTTCTAAAACTACGAAGTTTCCTTTAGAGCTGCTGAAAATGTTCTAAATTTGATTCTGGTGATGGATGCACAACTCTGTGAATATGTTAGAAACCACAGAGTTGTCCATTTAAAATGAGTGAATTGTAAGGTATGTGAATTATATCTCAATAAAGCTATTACCAAAAAAAAAAAAAAAAGTCACTCCATTTTTTATTCAAAGACCACATGCCCAACAGGAAAAGAACCTCATGTTTGGTTTACACAGCTACTGTGCCCATGAGCAAAGGCCACTGAGCCATCCTGCTCTCTGCCTACGTGACCTTCTGAGTCTTGATGATAACGCTGAGTAGCTGAAGTCCTTTTATTACTGTGGGCCTAACAAAGCATCGCCACAGGGTGAATATTAGAGCAGCACGCTTCAATGCACTTTCAAGTCAAATGAGAACTGGCTAGTTAAGCAGCAGCATTAACAGATGTAGAAATACCGCCAGCTAAATACCTCTCACCAATTATGGCTGCCCAGCTACACCCATATTAAAAATAACCCAACACTAAGAACAAACCCAAAGGGGCATTAGCGACTCCTTCCTCCCTACCATATCACCGTACTCCCCACATAAATGTCCTTGTCAGGTGGCTCATAAATAGTAAGTCACTAAAAAGTTCACCTTCTTTAACAAAGTAGATCTCAGCACAGCAGGAAAGATGATTCAACTGAAGAAAGGAATGTGGCTTGTCTACAAGTTACAAGAGAACAAAGAAGTAGATCCTTTGCAAAAATCATAATGAAAGGCATTTAGATCAATGGCTGCCCAATAAAAACTGAATGTGAGCCACACGAAAGCCAAGTATGTAACTGTCACTTTCCAATAGGCATATTTCAAAAAGAAACATGTAAAATAATATATTTTAACACAATATGTCCAAAACATTATCATTTCAATGTGTAATCAATATACAAATGACTGATGGAATATTTTACATTCTGTTTTTCTTACTTGGTCTGTGAAATTTAGTGTGTGTTTTACACTAACAGCACCAACTCAGGCTAGTACATTTCAAGTATTCAATGGTCACCCACAGTCTGAGCCTCCAGTGATCTCTCCTCCCTTTGGATAAAACATTAAAGCGCCTAAAGCATTAAGAGTTTTCTACTAGGGAGTAAAATACATATATTGTTAGGATTATGGTCAATGATATCTCACAGTCCTAAATGATGTGAAATCATACTGGCCTCTTATCTCAAATTTGGTGAAACATCTTCCAGAAGAACTCAATCAAATCCAGAAGCTGTAACAACACACCTCTGCCCAACTCCCACACAGAGGAAACTGAGGCCCTATCTGGCTCCAGGGCCGTGGAGGCAGCTCCTGGACTTTGACTCCCTTTCTCTGTAACATGACAAGGGCTGGGATTCTGTATTTAACTTCGGTCACTTTAAATGCTCTACAAATCCGGAGGAAAATCAAGTATCCTTTAGGAAATGCACGAGGTGGAGGAGGAAAGGAAGTGTATTTCAATCACAAAAGGTAAAACTCCTCAGCAGGCAGATCCCAATCTACCAGTCTAGGACAGGCACCTTCTGGTCTCATACCATCCCATGAGGGTAGCCTGTCACAAGACAGGCCATCAAGAGAGGGTCCCACACCAGGGCTGCTCTGTTGGTTTTGTTCGGAACAGTGCTGCCATGATACCTCACTCTCGCTGCAAATACTGCTGTTAAGGGAGTGTGAACACAGCTGTGTGTAAATTACACACACAGATTTAATCCGTGTATTTACAAGGAATGTGTGTATGTGAGTGTGTGTGTGTGTGTGCCTGTGCCCATATGTCCACTTAATCTCATCTGACACTGCAACCCCATGGACTGTAGCCTGCCAGGCTCCTCTGTCCATGGGATTTCCCAAGGAAGAATACTGGAGTGGGCAGCCATTTCCTACTCCAGGGGATCTTCCTGACCCAGGCATCAAACCCAGGTCTTCTGTCTCCTGCATTAGCAGGCAGATTCTTTAACACTGAGCCACTTGGGAAGCCCCGTTTACATGGAACACAAACACACTAATAGTACATTTACTTACACAGTTGGGTACATTGGGCTGTAAACAGAGTAAGGTTTGAGTTCCAAAGTTTCCTTAAAATCTTACAAAAAGAAATACTTAGGAAATGCTTAGGCTGCTAAATCAGGCTGAGGCTCTTCTGTCCCCTCCCCCCATATTCTTCACTTGCAATGCTGCTGCTGCTAAGTCGCTTCAGTCATGTCGACTCTGTGCAACCCCATAGACGGCAGCCCACCAGACTCCTCTATCCCTGGGATTCTCCAGGCAAGAATACTGAAGTGGAATGCCATTTCCTTCTCCAATGCATGCATGCATGCTAAGTCGCTGCAGTTGTATCCGACTCTGTGCGACCCTATGGACAGCAGCCCACCAGACTCCACCGTCCACAAGATTCTCTAGGCAAGAATACTGGATTGGGTTGCCATTTTCTTCTCCATTCACTTGCAATACTGGAAAGTATTTGAGACTTTATGAAGGAGAACCATCAAAAAGAGCTCTAAAACTCACTTCTATAGCAAACATTAATCAACATGAGATAATTTTCAGAGCTACAAAGTTAGAAATGAGGGGGAAGGGGCAAAGAAGGTGAAAGCAGGAAGCCCCTGAAGTTCAGAACTGACTTGTCCTACTCCATCAGCTTTCCCTGGTGTGGATCACTTCCACACCCAGGAAGAGGAGGACAAATCTAAGGACCCACTAACACAGCAGACACTGATGCAGGGTCTTGGGAGTTTTTGGCTAATGTTGAAAAAATAAGCAGTAGAGTGATCCACATTTTATGCTCACTGCATTCAATGAGAAGACAAACAATACAGACACAGGCATCAGGCAAGGTGGGCTCTGGTTCCAAGCCTGATTCTATCAGGGCTTCACAGATGACCCCTGGCAGGCCACAAACATTGCCTGGGCTGGGTTTCTCATGGTAGAATGACATCCCAAGTATCCTAATTTATGCCCCCTGCCCCACTCCAAAGCATTAATTGTAAAATGTTCGGTGCTGCAGTACAATAAAAGAAAGCAAAGGGTAATAGTGCAACTAAATAAAAATATCATCCTATACACATGCCGACACAGAAGAAGTTCACTATAGGCCTTAATTTTATGCTTAAAAATTTTTACAACTAAACCTTCCAACTGATATTTTTTTCTTTTATATTTTTTCTTGATGTGGTTTGTATAAACCCCTGGTTTAAAAAAGAAGAAAGAAAAAAAAAATAAGATCCATTTCTGAGGCTTGGGTTTACTGTTCTTACCGTTCCACCAATAAATCATTTCCCAGTCTGGGCTTGGAAAAGCACTGGCCACGGTTTGATTGCTCCAGCCCCAGGTTGCCAGGCAACCAACACAAGGGGGAAGTCTGAGAACTGCTGACAGATAGCCAAGTGGCTGAAACAACAGACTTCTCTCTGTCAAAAATGTGTTTCAGAGGGCCACTTCCCCACCTCTGCTCTCTGCTAAACACTACATGATTGTAAAATCAAAATCAAAAGGCCACTGTAATAAAAACACACTTCCTGCTCAATTACTAATTGTTAAAAAGCAGTGGGGAGGTCCAGATCACACAGTGTATGGCAACAGAAATGTGATACCGTAAATGAGAGAAAGTCAGCGGCATGCGAGAACCTGACCTAAATATGGCTCTGCAGTTTCCAGTCAGGCGACCTGGTGCGTGGAGCAAATCAGCTGGTGCAGAAAGCTCTGGGAAGAAAATAAGGAATGTTGAGAAGTTAAAAGAAACAAACCAAACCATAACTAGGCAATCTCACATTACTTAATAATAAAACCAAGAGCATTCTCAATTGTTGTGAAACACAATCTGGAGATGACGGAAGTTTTCCCTCTCACATGGATTTCTCACTTTGAACAGGGAGGGCAAGGAAGGCCAGTGACCCTCGAGAACCACGCCCCCTGGTGGCTGGGCAGGTTGGTGGCGATTCCCTAATGCTGGACTGTAAGCTGACTTACTGGAGAAGGCAATGGCACCCCACTCCAGTACTCCTGCCTGGAAAATCCCGTGGACGGAGGAGCCTGGTAGGCTACAATCTGTGGGGTTGCAAAGAGTCGGACATGACTGAGCAACTTCACTTTCACTTTTCACCTTCATGCATTGGAGAAGCAAATGGCAACCCACTCCAGTGTTCTTGCCTGGAGAATCCTAGGGACCAGGGAGCCTGGTGGGCTGCCATCTATGGGGTTGCACAGAGTCAGACACAACTGAAGCAACCTAGCAGCAGCAGCAGCAGCAGCAAGCTGACTTACAGTGCCTGAGGATATAGCTGTCCCTCAGCATCCTAAGAGGACTGGTTCCTGAACCCTCCAGGATATCAAAATCCTCAGATACTCGAGTCCCTTATAGAAAATGGCCTAGTATTTGCACATAACATATGCATGTCCTCCCCTATACTTTAAATCATCTCCAGATTACTTGTAATACAATATAAGTGCTATGTTAACAGCTGCTAGTGTGCAGAAAATTCAAGTTTTGCTTTTTGGAAGTTGTTTGGAATTTTTTTCCCCTGAATATTTTTGACCTACAGTTGGCTGAACCCACTGATGCACAACCGGCAGGTGTGGAAGGCTGACTGTACCAGGTCTGAATCTGAAAGTCTAATGCAACATGGTAAACACCTATGGGGCAGGATCAGCTCAGTCACCTCACATCACAGTCCCACTGAAAACTCTGCATCATCCAGAACTCGTTGGGAACTGACTGATGCAGTGTTTGGAGAAGGTCAGCACTCAGAACACAGCTCTTCATCTTTTTTGTGCCATGGATCCTGCTGGCAGTCTGGTAAAGGCTAACCTCTTACAAAACAGTTTTAAAATGCCTAAAATAAAGTGAGGGCTTCCCTGGTGGCTCAGCAGGATAGAATTGCCTGCCAATGCAGGAGACATGGGTTCACTCCCTGGGTCGGGACAATCCCTTGAAGGGGGACCCATTGCAGTATTCTTGCCTGGGAAATCCCATGGACAGAAGAGCCTGGCGGTCTGTAGTCCATGGATTCACAAAAAGAATCGGATGCAACTTAAGGACTAAACAACAACAACATATAAAGTGATATTACAATGGAAACCAGTTATCAAAACACTAAAAATGCAAATATACATACATTATTTAATAACATTAAACAAGAACTCACAGAGGATTTTTATTTTTGTCAAGTTTTTTGGGGGGACAGGGGTGATGTTTTGTTTTATACTATGAGCTCAGATTATAAACTCTTAGAGAGCAAAGACAGTAATTTATTCATCGCTACATCACCAAGCAATGTGTAGCCTGGTTTCCTGCCCAAGGTTGACCAATGGAAGGCTCCCTGGCTGGCCCTCACCGCAAGGTCAACCCAGATCCTATGGGGGCCTGACTCCATGGGTTATCCCACTGCCTAGAAGTGGGCCTGGCAAGCAAGATTCGTATGTAAGCCTATAGCTTACAAATCAGCGTATGCAGACACCAAAGACTTTTCCCCCCTAGTTTTATTATTTATTTACTGGCTGCACTGTGCAGCCAACCAGGGATTGAACCTGCATCCTCTGCACTGGAAGCGTAGAGTCTTCACCACTTGACCACCAGGGAAGTCCCCCCAAGATATTCTAATGGGTATGTGGATTCAGTTTTAAGGGAATTCATTTCCAGAACTTCAACTTTCATATATTTTCTTTCCTAAAATTCATCTGCCTGAGAATACACCCTTGTGGGCAAGGTGCAACTCTCCTCTCCTGCCTCCTCCTTCACAATCATCCTCCTCTCACTTCATCACAAAGGCCTCCCTCTTTCCCATCCAGATGGCCAAGAGGCAACACTGCTTCACGCACGAACTCTGGGCTCTGAACAGAGGGTCAATTCAAGACACCATGAGCAACACCAAGGTCACAACTGGAAGCCTCATGCAGGTCAGGTACTTTCCAGCAGAAGCTCATGGAGATGTCATCTGGTATATCAATGAGAATCATATCTGATGATAAATTACAGTTTTTGATTATGGAAGGAATTCAATAAATGAGTGACAAAACTATCCTATTTATGTAAACAAGGTTTCTGAGCACTTACAAATAAGTGAGGAATGAGAATAACACGATGCAGAATACGGTCTCATCTCAACAATAAGTAATAGTCATACAAAAACTAATGTGTTTAAAAAACTGAGTTATTTAATTTCCAACAAACATTAAGCAGAAACTAAAACTTTTATCAACTAATATCTTGTTGTTTTGATCAACTGTGCACTTATAATTATTACAGCATAATCAGAGAGGATTTTCTTTTAACACTTAGAGCTTTATTGCTAAAGAAAATAACAGCACACACATTTCTGTTTTCGAGAGTATGAAAAGGTGATCTGACAACACACTCTCAAGCACAAAATGCTTTACATCAAGGAGAAGCAGATTGGAAAATTATTAGTTATAGGTTTAAAGTGGAGAAAGATAAATTGTCAAATATTACTGCTAAAAAGGAGCCCATTCGTGTATTTTAAAAAATATATGATAATGGTTATAAATAATGATGGCATTCAAATGCAGTCGATCTATTTAAAAGAGTGATGGGACAGTCTTATTTCCAAATGTCAGTATTTATGATATGTAAGAAAGCACATGCTTATGATGAAAAGAGTACATGCCAACTTAAACTAGGGAGGGAGTATATGGCTTTTTAAGCAAAGCTTTTTTAAGGGGCTTTATGGGGAAATTTTGTCTAACTTTGTACCTAAAAGAAAGACCAGAATTCTTTGGGTACTGGACATATGCCACATCTCAACTAGGTTTATCAGACTCTGGTTTTAACTCACAGAATTGAGTGTTTCTAGGGTTATTAGAAACACTTTCTAGAACCCAGAGATATGGCACCACTGAAGACCCCACACTATGTGACTGTTGTTCCCCTGAGGTAAAGGCCCTTCTTTCTCTAAATTCCAAAACTGCTATGGCACTCCTCTGTTTAGAAGAATAAAGAGTTCAGACTCCTCAGTGCTCATTAAGAGTGCTCAGGGACCTCCGTCTTATCACTTGGGCCTCAGATCCCACCAGACACAAGCACCTGAGTCAAAGGCTGTATTAAAGTGGATTCTGAGGTTTCATTTCAGCTCAGGGGGAACACAGTGCCGTGTTAAACAACGTCTATGAGAAATGCAGGGAGAAGGAAGGGGTGGTCCCTGTGTGGCCCCTGCCTCAACGGAAGCCAGGCCCCCGCTGCTCCTGAACATGCCCTGACCTCTCCCATGTCTGCATCTCCCGCCATGAAGGGATTCTGGGCAATGTTGCCATGAAGCTGCTCTGGGGCTGGACTACGGGGTCGGGATTTCTGAGTATCTTCACTGACCACTGGCGTAACCCTGAACACATATGTTCACCACTGCACGCCCATGTTCTGTCACCTTCCTTCATTCTTCCAATGTTCTGCGTACCCCACGACAGAACTTCCCACATTCTGCCTGGCACAAGGCTCTAGGCACCCACGTCCATCACTGAATTTCTCTCCATGCAGTGCGGAGGTCCTGTGGGGCCATCTGGCAGAGTCTTTTGGACATACAAGTCAGGCATTTTGTTTCTTCAATGACAAACTCTATTATCAGCACCTGAGCCTTTCAGGGCCAGAAGAGCTCTAATTATTTAGTTAATACTTGATTTTTCAAAAGAAAATCAATGAATCTCCAAAGAATGAAAACTGGTTCCAGGCACAGACTCAACCAGAAATGGGCAGGCTTACCCACACTAATGCTTTTTCCCACCAAATTTTAATGATGTCACAAGTGGGTGGTTTTCTTTAGACAGATGGGGAGTCATCTGAGAATAGTAGAAGTGATGGGAGTGGGTAGGAAAAAAATAAAGAGGAGAAACTAGAATTTCTTGGTTTTCTTCAAATTGTGAACCAAAAAAAAACACACAGGACACAATGGCAGTGAGCATTCAGACGAAATCTCTCCCACCAGCAGCGGGTTTCTTTTCCTGGTTAATCTGAGGACAGCTTGGAGACCTGGGATTGGCTTTCATGGCCTCTCTCCCACTGCCTTGACCATGGGAAGGTGTGATTGTGGGGGCGGGGGTACCTTCCACTGTCCAGGATGGTGAACAGAGGGGAAGAAACTCTTGTGGTCTAATAAAAGGATGAAAGAAATGTTCTCCATGATGAGGAAATGAATCCTTTACTTATTAAGCTCCCTCATGCCTTTTTTTTTTCTTTTAATGTCTGTTTGATAAAAATACATCATACCAAGGAGCCATCAAAGAAAA
The DNA here is from genome assembly GCF_003369695.1 of Bos indicus x Bos taurus. Taxonomy (NCBI): domain Eukaryota; kingdom Metazoa; phylum Chordata; class Mammalia; order Artiodactyla; family Bovidae; genus Bos; species Bos indicus x Bos taurus. The sequence goes on along the minus strand of NC_040091.1, from coordinate 44,293,000 downwards.
GAAAACTACAGTGAAATGTGACAGGAACTCCAGAGGCTGGATGGAGCCGCCTGTTGGGTTTAGCCACAGCCTCTCCCCTATTTCCCCTCCCAGCCACAGAGAGCATTCAACCAAAGCGGGCAGAAGATCACCAGGGAAAGTTTCAACAAGCACTAGACCCTTGTTGTCTAGCCTTTCCCCTAATCCAAAGTCATGAATAAAGGTTTACAGAATCTTTTTGGCATGTGAAAATACTCTATTATGTCCCCCATACTAGAATATGCACATCTCTGCATGACAAACACACGGACTTCACGTGACAAACACATGAACTTCAAGCAGACAACCTAACTCTTGCTTTTGTAGCAAAGTTCCCACTTCTCCTTTCAGCAAAACTCAGTCTGTCCTAAGCTCACCGAAAGCTCCTGAGCCCTGAGGGTATTTATGTAGTCCTGACAAGGAACAGTTTACGGGCAATTAAGACACGACCCGGAAGATCACCAGATGGGGGACAAGTAACATGAATTATTAGAAAAACACCTATTGTTCTTCCTGAACTGACCTGAGCTCTCAGGGGCATGGTCTGCCCAGACTTGCTCAGCAGAAGGTGCTTTGGAACAGGAAACGCTGCTCCCCTGCAGAAGGCAGAGCCTGGGTGCCACTCGTGTACTGTCTTCACAGCATCTACCCAAATCACCTTACTGGTGTTCATTTATTTGTCTCTGTCCCCCACCCCCCCCCAGAATGTAAGTGCCATGAGAACAGTGTGTCCACTGCTAACTTCTATCTGGAGAACTTAGGGCCTTGTGCACAGTTCAATGACCAATATTTGTTGAGTGACCAAGGAAACAAACAGCGCGATATATTCTGAAGCCAACAATCCATCCTGTGATCTTACATTTTAGATATTTTTCTAGTCATAGAATCCTGCCTGGTCACCATCTGCCTCCATCTTCAAGCTCTATGTATTAATCCAGCTCAGCTCAATTTACCACCGGCTGAGCCTCACTGCCGAGGAAGCCAGTGTGAGACATGCACTGCCCCTTAGGAAGCACATCACTCAGCAGACCAGTGCTTGGGGGCCACCTCTCAGTCTCCCCAGCGCCATCACCCATAGCACAAGCTTCCTTCCCACCCCTTCCCCATTACTCTCCTCCCATCCCTACCTCTGGCTTGGGACATCTCACCCTAGCATCCCCCAACTGGTTCTTTATATCCTAGAGTTACTGTCTCTCCCCCCACCCCCGTTCTCCAAGCGCCCTAACCCCCAACGCCCCCCTTCATCAGCAGCTTCACACACGGTGCACACAGCATCGTCCTCCCCGCTCCAGTGATAGGGCCAGCAGCTTGGTTCTACGTATGTTCCTCAACTCCAGCAAAGACAAGCCTGTCTGAGAGCATCATCCACAACCTTTCCCCTCATCATAACATCAACCAACCAAGCCAGCCTCTCACTGCCTATCAGCGAGCCAATACCGAGCTAAAAGTCCCTTTCTCTACCCTGCCTTCTGACAGCACTCTCAGGAACGTGAAAAACCTTTGCCCAGAGCTGCTCGCAGCCACAATTCCTGGTGCCCCCTCCTATCTTCCAACCTAGCCATCCACTTATGACTGGACATCTGTGAAAACCAGAAAACTGCTTTTCTTTACTAGTGCACAGTCACTGTGAATCCCACAAAAGCCTCTTCTCCTTGACTCGTGACTTCCAGCCCTTCGACTCCGCTGCCACTTCTGCCCTGGTTCCCTGAGTTCTGGATCCGGACTGGACTAACAGTTACTCCAGCAACACCATCAACACTGCTACACATGCCTCCGCATCCTGACCTTGGACCAACTTTCTACCCAATCTTCCAATTAAGTTATGTCAAAGTCAACCCCAGCCCTATCACTGCCCCCATTAAAAAATACATAATCATTCCTCATATCCTACCAAGACAAACACAATGGTTAACAACAAATGAAACAGGACCCAAATCTTCCTCCTGCCTTTCAACTATTCCTTTCCTGACTCTGTACTAAGTGGCTCCATCACTTTGTCCAGTCTTCCGCACCTCAACATAAAAATTCCCTCAGTCTCTTCTCTTGCTGCACGGTCTCCCCTGGCAACCTCAGCAGATCCTGGCCCTGCCACTTGCTAGCTCTGTGATCCTCAGCAAGCTAATTAACCTCTTCAAGTTCAGCTTCCTTAACTATGACCCCCTCTGTACATGAGAAAGTTCTTCTATCTTTAGACCTCCATACCTAACTGCGACACCCACCTGTATCTTTTACAATCACTTCAAATTCAACATAAACTCTCCTCCCCTCCCTGAAGCAACTACTCTTGATTGCAGGGTTTTATCAGCTGTACCAGCAGCCTCCTCCCTTGCACCAAAACACAATGTCTGAACAGCATCTCTCAACTTTTTCCTTGCTCCCTATTTCCAATCAGCTGGGCTTCTCCAGACAGGCCAAGCAGTGTAGCAGGTGAAGAGCTGGACTCGGGCACAAGGCTGGGCTGGCAAAGCAGGCTCTACGAACCGCGCTGTGACCTCAGCAAATTTCTCCCTCCTGGCAGTGACCCAGCTTCTCCATGTGCAGAATGTCCACAAATGAGTCACCTCGCGCCACGCTCTCGGCACAGCACCTGGCACATAACAGAGGTCTTACTATAGCTCCTCGGCCTCTCTTAATCCCTGCTCTTGCTTCTCAGGGCCTCCACCACAGTCTTTCTCAATCTCGGCTGCAGAGCAGAACCCCAGCACCCTAACTATATCCCAGGGGGAAGTAAAATCAGTCTCTGGGGCAGACCCATGTCTCCTGTGGGTGTATGTGATAAACTTTCTTGTGTGGTTCCTGTGTGTGTGTGTGTGTGTGTATGTGTGTTAAAGTTTCCTGTGTGGTTCCAGTGTTCAACCAAGGTTGAGTACCACTGCTGTAAACTCAGAGCTCTCAAAATCTTCCACCAGGATTGCAGACTTCACCCAGTCTTGTGGTTCTCAGGGCCGAGAATATGGGCGCCTGGGTCCCACCTCAGACAGAGACTCTGACTCAGAGCGCAGTCTGGGCACTGGGACGTTTCAAGTTCTCCGGGTGATGTTAACGTGCAGCCAGAACCACGACTCCCTCTCTACCACTTCCATCCACCAGTCCCTGTCACTGCCAGATGAATTTTCAGTGACGGTCCCAGTCCTGCCATTCCCCACACTCAAATATATGTAATTATTCCGTATTTCCTATTAAATTCAACACAAACTTCTCTTCCCATAAAGAGTGGATGGCTTCAAGTCACCCATCTTATCCACTCAACCACCTACAGCATCCTTCAACTGGGCAACCAGCTACTGACCAGCCACCCACATTCTTTAAACCTTTGTTCTTCCATTAAAATCTAGGGTGTCCGCCTGCTGAAACCCCATCTATACTTCAAGGTGCCTCCTCCTCAGAGCCTCACCCAATCTCCCTGCTGGAAAACAGAGCAGACTGGGTTCACCCCTTGGTCTTCCATGGACTCAGCTCACAGGATCAGGAGGAGATGAGGCACTAGAAGCAGGCGTTCACTGTGGGCCTGCTCTCTCCTCTCTGGTGCCTGTGGCGACAATGTCCGACTCAAGTGCCCATTTATACCCGCGGCCAGGATCAGTCAAGGATGCCACACTGCCAGGCAATTATCAAGGTGAGTGGTGCCTCCTGCAGAGATCTCAGCAGTTAAAGAAGAGATGATGTTTATTTGTCTAAAGTCCCCAAGAAGTTCCCCTCTTGTTAGATAAAGAAATCAATACCATTTTTAAGTCTTGTTTCTAAAAATCTCAGCTAAATACAAAACACATCACTTAACAGTAAACAGAGGATGAAGGGGTCTCACCAATACTCAGCAGAGCCTTGCACATAGCAGATATGGAAATGCAGTGGAATTCAATGTGATAGAAGGTGAAAAAGAAGCCCTTTGTCTTTCCTATTCCCTGTATAATATTATCTAAGGAACATCTAAAGTTGGTTACCCAGACACTGATGATGATGACATGTGATTTGGGGCTCTAAGAACCCTTTTGTATTCATCAGAAGGAAAGGGCCTCTCCCATACATGCATGTCCTCATAACAATGGAATCCTCCACTGCCTAAAATTATTCCAAACCAGCTGAGGATAACATAGTGTGATGCTTAACAACTGAATGATCCCTCTGAAAATTAGCCTAAAAGCAAGAAAACAGATCCCTGGAATGTTTGACATGGGGTTTTACAGAAAGTTGAGAGGAGGAGACAGAACAAGCGAAGAACGAAAAATGTGAGCTGATTACAAAGTCAGAGCTCTAATGAGGAAAACAAACCACTAAGGTCAGGCTGCTCTGGGCTCAAAAACCTGGGAAGCTGGCAAAGAAGCTGGGCTGTCCTTCAGGACGATCTGAAAGTATCTTCTAACTTTTGTTATATTACTGCTAAAGACTGGAGAACAGCATTTCCAAGCACTGGAAGGAAGGTACTAAGTATGCAGAGTCCACCCCATTCTTTAAGCAGCTTCAGGAGTCTGAACAGCTTCATCTGATGCCATCAAGGGGCCCAGGTGGTGTTCTGCTGGGGACACGGGAGAGCACAGAGCCCAGGGCCTTCCACAAGCAAAGCTTTTTGACTTGTAGGTGAATGTCATATGGGTCTGGGGTCCGGGTCAACTGGTTCCCTTACTAAAGACCATAGTCAAATTCATTTTCTAAAACTTTCCTTTCAAAAACAGATAACTGAAACTCTTTAGCTCTGTTACCCAAAAGTTGAGAGGCCCAGACAGAATAGGGAAACGGCTAATTTATGCTAATAGTGCCTGTTTGGAAAGCAGCTTACTAGTAAATGTGATACCTCCACAGACTCCAACACCAGAGGCTTCCAGAGAAGACTCGGGGCTGCTCAGAGGAGGAGGGAGACTGAAGCAATGTGAAGCAAATCCACTGAACACGGATCAGTCTTTCCTCCCACTCTGGCAGAGCACATAATACTCATTACTGTGCATCTCTGTAGTCTAGAAGGTTCTCCTTTACTACTGCTGATGGGAAAGATTAGGAAAAAAATAAATTCATAATCAAAACCTACAAATTAGCTGCAAGGGGAAACCTAGAACCCTTAGTACTAAGAAGACGTGTGAGTACGCAGGTGTCCACCTTTTCATATTTCTTATCCAGAGATGATTTAGAAAAAATATCTGCCCATGTTTTCCTGGAAGTAAAAGGCTGGAGGTGGGGCAGTAGCCCGAGACTGGCATCAGATCCAGTTTCCGGTTACACAAACCTGTCAGCCATCACAAAGTTCCTCCTCCTCTCCTTATTTCTCAGATAAGAAAACTAAGACCCAAGTGGAGACCCAACGTCCTTGTGGTCACCAGTATGAGGACCGTCACCTGGGCCTTCTGCTCTTGGGCCAGCATCTTCTCCTAAACCACCGGGCCTCCTCCTGCCTGTGCCCCTACCTCCACCCATAGTGAGTGTCCAGAGAGGAGTGGGAGCGGCCACCCTGAGCTTCCACCTCCCCCAGCATCCAGGGTCTGTCTCAGTCGTGCTCACGGTGCCCCGGGAGGATGTGGACCAACACAGGAAAGCAGCAGTGACTCTCCGTGTCCAAGGTATCCTCCACCTACCTGTAGGATGGAGATCTTCCTAGTTCTGCGGGGGTCGTAATTTATGACCATTTAATAAAATGATCCAGAATGACAGAGTATACACGGTAAAAAAACAAAACAGGCTCTAGGCACAGATTTTAAATGTTGAATGCGGTGTTGGTAGGCTTTCAGCCCTCAGGACACATAATGTAATTTCAGTCATTCAGCAGGATCCTCTGACTCTGCGGTTCTTTCTCACTTGCGGCTTTCGCTGCCGCCGCCTCCTCCTCATGGGTTCTGTGGTGTATCAACTTGACAGTTCTGTTTCCTACTGCTGGGATCAATTACATGGAGTCTAGCTCTCTAGCAAGGGGAAAAAACACTCCTAAAGTGCCCCAATAGTGGGAGCATACCTGAGGTTTAGAGGAATCCTGACAGGAAAAATATATTACCCACATCTCACATCTCTGTGATTACAAAACAAGACCACCCAAGACACAGAGTTCTGAGGGCAGGTGGGTTAGTCCAAGTGGTTAGATGAATACTGGGCAGTGCCCTTCTCTCCCTCTGTCACTCGCTCACAGCAGAATGTTGCAACCACACGTGTCAGTAAGTATTAAGTGATGCAAAGAATAGGCTCTTAAAATCAGAGTCTACAAAATTAGAAAATGATTGCTTCTTGGTAGGAAAGCTATGACAAACCTAAAGACTGCGTTAAAAAGCAAAGACATCACTTTGCCGACAAAGGTCCGTATAGTCAAACCTATGTACAGTAGTCATGTATAGATGTGAGAGCTGGAAATAAAGAAGGCAGAGCACTGAAGAACTGATGCTTTCAAACTGTGGTGCTGGAGAAGATTCTTGAGAGTCCCTTGGAAAGCAAGGAGATCAAACCAGTCAATCCTAAAGGAAATCAACCCTGAATATTCACTGGAAGGTCTGATGCTGAAGCTGAAGCTCCAATACTTTGGCTGCCTGATTTGAACCAGCTGACTCATTGGAAAAGACCCTGATGCTGGGAAAGATTGAAGGCAGAAGAAGAGGGCAACAGAGGATGAGATGGTTGGATGGCATCACTGATTCAATGGACATGAACTTGGGCAAACTCTGGGACATGGTGAGGGACAGGGAAGCCTGGAGTGCTGCAGTCCATGGGGTCACCAAGAGTCGGGCACGACTTGGCGACTGAACAACAAGAAAATAAAACAGACAACTGGAAGGAGTTGGCTGCTCCTTCCAAGGGAAGCTACCAAGAAGAAAAGAGCAGGGAAGCGTCCACATAACACTGCTGGAGTCTAAAGATGCTCTGGCCTCACAAAGGATGACTCAGAAGTCCTCCTTGACTGTATTCAGTGTCAGGGGCCAGCTCCACTGAAGTGGTCTGAGGATCTGGGGACTTGGGGGGAGGGGGAATATCCTCTACTATTCAACCCAGTCAAACAATGTTTTCTGATGACCAACTTTGCTCCAGGCCCTGGGCCACATTCTGGGGATACAAGACTCTAGCACTTGGCGAACACACTACGTACGTCACTTAAGGTCTTGTTTCAATCTGTCTTCTCCACTAGAATGTCAGCTCCATGAGGACAGGGGGTTTGTTCCTTCTGTTCCCTGCTGTTATCACCGACACACACAGTGGTACCTGGCATTGTGCTGGTGCTCCCTGGACATTAATGAAATAAATGAATGACTTCTGACCAGTAATCTAAAATGAGAACTGAACGAGTATCCTGGTGAACAGCATGAAGGACTCATCCTGTCTTCAGGCTCACTTGCCATCTCTTCTCTCTGCCAAGCCCCAATACCAAACTCAACAAGCCCAAAGCTGGAGACACAGACCTGGGCCTGAACACTAAGGTGAGATCCAACTGCGGAAACTGTCTTTCTTCTTTCTGACCACCAAACACATTCTGCTTCCTAACACCTCAGTGCTCTGCCATATAGGTGTGGATAATGCACTGGAATTTACCCATATAAACATAACTTTGGAAAAATGTCCTAAAGCAAGTGCTGAAACATAATTGGTTATCACTTGGCAGTATGCAGGGTTATCAGGAGAAGAATAAGCACATAACACTACTGGGGAATACAAAAACCAGGCTGGCACCTCAGTGAACACAGCAATTGGGGGCCACCAAGGCCATTACTACTTCTACCTCAAAGAGACTAGATTTAAGACACAAGTGGGCCAAGAGGAGACAGCTTTCATGAGTTCAGTTCAGTTGCTCAGTTGTGTTCGACTCTTTGTGACCCCATGAACTGCAGCACGCCAGGCCTCCCTGTCCATCACCAACTCCCGGAGTCCACCCAAACCCATGTCTACTGTGTCAGTGATGCCATCCAACCATCTCATCCTCTGTCATCCCCTTCTCCTCCTGCCCTCAATCTTTCCCAGCATCAGGGTCTTTTCCAATGAGTCAGCTCTTCGCATCAGGTGGCCAAAATACTGGAGTTTCAGCTTCAACATCAGTCCTTCCAATGAACACCCATGACTGATCTCCTTTAGGATGGACTGGTTGGATCTCCTTGCAGTCCAAAGGACTCTCAAGAGTCTTCTCCAACACCACAGTTCAAAAGCATCAATTCTTCAGCGCTCAGCTTTCTTTATAGTCCAACTCTCACATCCATATATGACCACTGGAAAAACCATAGCCTTGACTAGACAGACCTTTGTTGACAAAGTGATGTCTCTGCTTTTTAATATGCTGTCTAGGTTGGTCATAACTTTCCTTCCAAGGAGTAAGTGTCTTTTAATTTTATGGCTGCAATCACCACCTACAGTGATTTTGGAGTCCCCCAAAATAAAGTCAGCCACTGTTTCCACTGTTTCCCCATCTATTTGCCATGAAGTGATGGGACCGGATGCCGTGATCTTAGTTTTCTGAATGCTGAGCTTTAAGCCAACTTTTTCACTCTCCTCTTCCATGAGTTACTTCCTCTCAATGTAGGTTCCCCCTCACTGCAATCTTTTTTTTTTTTTTAAACCTCTTGTTTCCTTCCCTAATCCTGAATTCTAGCTACCAGGCTAATAAGGTGTGTTTCACCTGTGAAAATGTAAGGCTCCAATGTCACTGTACACAAAGTGTTCCATGCATACACAATGAAAATTGATTTCAGTTCTGTTGCTAAGAAACTGCAGAAGGAAAGGGTTTTTCCAGCCTCTTCATTTATAAAGTAACCACTTTGTCTATCGGAGAACAAATGCATCTCTCAAGTCCCCTCATGCCTTGCTCTCATTTTTAAAATGAACAGAGAAAGATGATGGAGAGTGGCTGAAAGTACATGCTATCTTCATTTTTTTTTCACGTCCTTGAAAATGAGATGGAAACATGGTTTCAATAACCCACTGCTCTCATATTTATTAATCTTTCAGGCTGAAGATTCTGCCCAACACTGCCCCATTTCAAGCAAAAATGAAAAATGTCCCATAGAAATTACTCTTTGATTTTAAAAGGTTAGCCTGGGCAGTGAGAACTAATTTATGCTATGCTTGTATTCCATGTGGGGTTACTTCCCAGGTCTCTGTCCTATCCTACATTGCCCCAAGGCCCAAACACGTACACGTGCATGAACAAGAAAACACACTCACACACAGCCCAAGAGAACAGCACAATGCACTGCTAGGTTTCTTAAAAACAAAAACAAAAAAACACTAAAATTAGGGCTTGGGATAAGGAACGTGAAAACATACTTGTTAAAGAAAATGAAAAAAAAAAGTTCTTGTTTAAAAAGAGAGAAACAGGCATACTAACTTTGAGCACACCATAAAGAGGAAGCCTAGAAAGCAATAAAGCCACATATGTGAAAGGCAAGGTCACAGCTGAATTTGTAGATTTAACCCAGAGGCAACTTCTACTGATATGAAACAATGAAATAAATTTTTGAAATATCTCTCCCCTTCCAATGCTTGGCTTATTTAATTTACTAAAGGACTCTAAAGTACAGTTCTTTTCACAGCTTGTTACACAGTAGAATCTTTCTGCAAACTGACAAAATTGATTGTCTTACACCAACTTTTCTACGCATATAATTGATTTTTAATTTGGTGTCTCATTTCCAAAAGGACTTGACAATAAACTCCACTCTATCCACACTATTGACTTCTTTAAACAAGAGTTTGATTCAAAGTCTGATGGGAGTCAATTACAGAAAAGATAGTTTAGTTTCACTAATATCTGAAACATTAGGCAAATTTTACCCAAATGTACATCTTCCTTTTTTAATAGTAAGGCCTGATTCTTACCATGGACCATAATAAGAATACGTAACATGAGCAACATGTATTTTACTTATATGTACAATGTATGGCAACACACATTATAATTCTTCCTTTTCTTTTTTCTACTCTCATATCTAAGGATTAAGCTGTTCATAAGAAACGGTTACCAATTTAGTTTAAAATGAGAGGAAGGGTAATCAGTAGGGAGAAAAAACTACTTTCATCCAATTTAAAATTTACTGAGTACATATTATGAGTTGCACTAAATACAGCATATCTATATTTCGGGTTCTAAGCAAACCGTAAAAAATTTCAGATTAAGATTTCTTTAGAAAGTGAGGATTTTAATGTTATGATTCAATTTATGTAAGTTTACAATGACATAAAATGATGTAGGTACATGAAACAAAGTACTTTGAAGAGAGTATGAAACAAGGAAAATGTGAGATGGTGATGAGGTTTCAACTTCCCTTTAATGTTTTTATAATAATGGTCTCACAGGAGAGAAAGAGCCACATAAAATTTAAAAAAGAAAAAGAAAATGAATGGATTCATACTGGATGACCTACAGGTTCATCAACATTTCTTGAAAGACTATATAAAATGTTCCACAACTTTGGAAACTGGACCATTCTTTTTATTTTTTTGGACCATTCTTAAAATAAATATAATTCAATTAAGCCTTCTCCTATATTTAATGTTATATACCTTTAAAACCGAACACGAAGATTACGGACATCCTAAAGCTTACATCTGCAAGTAGGTAATCGTGGGCTGTAGGCACCCCACCCTGCCCCCGCAGCTTTCACCTCCACCACCTCCTGCTGCTGGAGGGACTTAACTTCGGTTCTGCTGTGAATTCCATTTTCTACAGCTGCCACACAAACAGTAAATAAAATTCATTGTATTTTTGCCCCACTAAGCAGCTCTGTCTTCTGGCACATCCAGATGCCTGGCTTGAAAATAGTGAACAACGAAAACAATGTTTTATTGAGCAAACATTCCAAAAAGGCCATAACAAAGGCCTCGGAAGGTGCTGCTAAAGAAAGACACTGTGGCAAGGGCTTTGTGTCCTCCATCTGAGTAATCCTTGACCAGTGGCCTGGGTTCATTGGATTACAGATATTCAGAGAATTAGTCTCCCATGTCATGTCAACTTCAAAAGAAAGACTTCCATTTATGTTTATGATAAATGGAGTTTTAAACTGAAAGATGGTTCAGATGTTTTAAAATTTATGAATCTGTAAAATCCATGTACATGACCAATTAAGGTTTATTGTCCCCACGGATTAACGCTTTTTGGATAAAAAATTCCAGAGGTTATCTGTATCTAGGTTGTTCACCTCAATGTATTACATCAAAGTTGATATGAAATATTTAAAGGGAACCATATTTCAAGATGGGGCTTTCTAGGTGGTGCTAGTGGTAAACAATCTGCCTGCCAATTCAGGAGAAGCAAGAGACACTGGTTCCACCCCTGGGTCGGTAAGACCCCCTGGAGTAGGAAATGGCAACCCACTCCAGTATTCTTGCCTGGAGAATTCCATGGACAGAGGAGCCTGGCACGCTATAGTCCACAGGGCTGCAAAGAGTCAGATACGATTGAGGGACTGAACACACACACATATTTCAAGATAAAAGTTACAGTTGAAAGTGAAAGCTTTGGTCACTCAGTCGTGTCCAACTGCTCGCAATCCCATAGACTGTAGCCCACCAGGCTCCTCTGTCCATGGAATTCTCCAGGCAAAATACTGGAGTGGGTTGCTATTCCGTTCTCCAGGGGATCCCACCCAGGAATTCAACTCGGGTCTCCCGCATTGCAGGCAGATTCTTCACCATCTGAGCCACCAGGGAAACCTCCAAAAGTTACAGTTACCCAAGATGAAATGGAAGCACTCTGCAGGGACATCCAAAGCAACACAACCTCTCCCTTATGTAACACCTGGAATTATGCCCAAAGCTATTTCTGCATGAAAGTAATTCCTGAAACACAGCAAAGTGGATGGGAAGCAAAGGGTGAAACGCACAGCTCAGAGAGGCACCCAATCTTACAACCTTGCAAGGCAGGCCAAACTCCACAAGGAAAATGCAGGCCCTGAATTTTGAAAAGAATTCAATTAGCACCCCCAGTATTTCCATAATCAACAGCTGAATGCTAATTAAGAGCACAGCACCAAGCAAGCAATGGAATCCCAGTGCAATAAGCAACAACACAAGGGCGCAAATGCTCCCTTCAGCCTGCATGCATAAACAAACAGAATTAATAACTACCCGAGCATGGAAGGGTGGCTTAATCTGTTTCGATTAGGCGCAGTTCAGCCCTGGGGCTTTTGTGTTATATTTAAATGTGTTCATCATGTTTAATTAAAAACCTAATAATCTAGGGTTGTTGTTTTTTTAAGTTCTGATCTGTACTTTCCTCTTCTTTCTCTTCCTGAGTTCTACTGATTTGGATGGTTTCCTGAAAAGGAACAATATTTTTAGCATGCTGTAAGTGAAACTGGCTAACCAGCAACATCATTCTCCAAGGCAGCAGCCAGTCACTGACATGGGTTCCATCCTAGCCCATGTTAGGGGTTCAATAAGCTTCTTGAATTAAAGCAAAAACACTCCTCTGATCTGACCTGGTTTATTTAGCCTGAAAGACTTCCCCATGAGCTAGCTACCAAGGTGTTTCCAACAGTCTCTCCTCTAAAACAGAGTTCTTTTGTCATTATTTGGCTTAGAATTTGACAGAAACTGGCACAAACCTGGCTTCAGTTCAATAGAATTTAAAGTATCTCAGCCCTAAGGCAACTTCAATAAGAAATACCATATCTGTAACAACACATCAAGTGTCTAAGGAATTACTGAGAGGAAGTGTGAAATGAAAGGCCTCCTGTTGTTTAATTCTGAGGCCTAAGATCTCAAGAATTAATCATTATCTGAAAGACCTCAGAAGAAGAGGTCCGGTGATAGTGCTAACCATAATTTGGGAACTTTTCTCAAAAGTAAACTTTTAAGGTTTACTTTTATATGCATCACTGGATTCATATAAAAGTTTTTCTCCTTGGTGCTGATGCATAATTATTAACCATTAAATGCTGGATTGAGGACAGTGTCAATTAGAGTGAAGTTTAAAACCAATCATCTTAAATAGAGTTGTCAATACTCAAGTGCCTCAAAGGCAGAGACATTACTTTCACCATCAGAAAGTCCTCACTCTTCACAAGTCTACAAACTAGAAGGACAACCAACTTAGAAATAAAGACCGTGAGGAACAAAGCTGTCACGATGGCAGTACAGAGGCTTCAGGAGCGGCCAATAAAGGATGCAGACCTAGTTCAGCAGCGGAGTGCCTTGATGCTGAACCTTAGGGTCTGGGTTGGCAAGAGAGAGAGAGGAGTCTGTTCCCAGGGCAGAAGACCCACAGGGTCAGGAGGTTCCCACTGTCAGCACAGCCAGGGGTCCCATGGCAGGTGCTCCCTGCCAACCCTCTCACACGGTGCTCCATTCACGTCTGTGCAAAGGAAAGCAAGTGCATCGATGCTGGAGTCAGGTCAGATGCTGGGCAGCTGGTCAAACTGATATACTGGAGCCAATGAAATTCAAACATAACTAGAGCATCCAAGTATACAGAACATTAAGAGGGACAAAAGAGGCAGGTTCACGTATTTATTTGAGTTCAGGCCCATTTACTTTGCTTAAATCTTCTGATTCCTGGGGTGAGAAAATGTGGGAGTTTCAGCAGGAGGGGTGGCAGGTTAAGAGCAGTGCTGGTTTATGTGCCCTACTGCCACATAAAACGATTCAGAGAGGTGATCTGGACAGTTCAGGTGAGGCTTCCCTCAGCCTATCAATTACTCAATCACCCTCCCTCATTCCCTGTTGAGGTTTTAGAAAGTGAACTTAACTTCCTATGAGTAAGGGAACCATTTGATCCCTGGGCTCTGCAAGGGCTGGATGACTGCCAAAACATTTCTTAAAACTTACACTAAAACAAACATGGTAAAAATGAGCCCAGACTGACAAGGATGTATGCGGTTAGAGATGATTATCCCAGGCTGGGAGTGAGTGGCACTCTGGAGTCCTGCTTCACTTTTCAGAATCAAGCTGGGCTTTTCCCCATGTGTCAGGTTCCCGACCCTCCTTCATCCTACCATTTGCTGCATGTCCCCAAGAGGCAGCAGAGAGGACACTGCCCACCCTGCGTCTGATGTAAGCAAATGCTGTTGGGGAAGGAAGCCAGCTCTTTTCAGCAGGAATGTGAAAGGTCCAGAGGGAATGAAAGGTCAATGGAGGAGTGAATGAAGGGGGAGAGAGAAAGGAGCTGGGGAGGCAGGAGTGAAAAGGGAGGGACAATGGCGGGGCGGGGGTGGGCACATGAAGGTGGAAGGAGAGGAGAGACCAGACCAAGTGAGGAGCCTGAGTCTGGGAAGCAGCTGTCAGGGGACATCCGTGCTGACAGGCCCTAGGATGGGCCACTGTCCACGACTGTCCCAGCCTTTTCATCTCCTTATGTCTGTCTTTCACAAAGGCTTTGTGTAGAATTTAACATTTTTATCCATCAGATCTCTTACTTCTTCTCACATAAATAGGTCTACAGTGGGAAACAATATCCATGACTTTTTTTTTTAATTGAAGTATACTTGATTTAAATGTTGTGTTAATTTCTGTACAGCAGTGATTCAGTAATATAAATATAAATATTTTTTTATACTCTCTTCATACTCATTAGGATTTATCACATACCAAATCACTTTCACACCATACTCATTATGGTTTATCACAGGATACTGAATCTAAGTTCTCTGTACAGCACAGGGAACTATATTCAATATATAGGACCTTGTTGTTCATCTTTTTTATACATAGCAGTTTGTGTCTATTAATTCCAAACACCTAATTTATCCCTCTCCCACGCCATGTTCCCCCTTTGGTAACTGTAAGTTTGCTTTCTATATCTATGAATCTGTTTCTGTTTCATAAATAAGTTCACCCATGTCATATTAGACTCCACCTATAAGTGGTATCGTATATTTGTCTTTCTCTGACTTACTTCCCTTAGTATGATAATCTCTAGGCCCATCCATGTTGCTGCAAATGTCATTATTTCATTCTCTCTTAAGGCTGAGTAATGTTTCATCACACACACACACACACACACACACACACACCCCACATCTCCTTTACCCACTCATCTTCTACAGGCATTCAGGTTGCTTCTATGTGTTGACTATTGTGAACAGTGGTGCGTGTATCTTTTCAAATTAGAGTTTTCTCTGGCTATATGGCCAGAAATGACTGGATCATATGGCAACTCTATTTTTAGTTTTTTAATATGTGACTTTTCAACACAGTTGAGTTTAACATTTTTACTTTGGCCACTGTCTCAAGGACAAAAGTTTGAGCTGTCTGCATCTCTTTACTAATCAGGTCAAGTTTCACATTCTCTATTTCAAAGCTGAGGCTTCACCAACACTCCTATGAACTGAGGGACCGCTGAGAAGGCTGGTGCTCTCTTATGGAAGCTTCAAGGACCATCTCACTATCTCGGCCCCTCCTTGCTGCCTCCTGATTTTTCCCTCACTCCTCTCAACCCCTGCTGCCCTCATCCACAGCACCCCAGGGAAACCTCCCTGGGCACACACCCAGGATCTCACCACTTCTCATCACCACCGCTGCTGTGCCACTCGGTCACCCAGGCCTGGGCTCTCACACAGCCCGAAGCCACTCTTGCTTGAAGCAGCAGCCAGAGAGTCATTGGCAGATGGAGTCCCTGTGCTCAGAAGCCACTCACGCAGGGCAAACAGCAAGACTCTGAACACAGGTCTACCGGCCACCCGACCTGTGCCCCACCTCTCCTGCCGCTCTCCCCTCGGACATGTTCCTGCCTGTTCCTCCAACACGCCAGGTGTGCTTCCACCTTAGGGCCCTCAATATCCAAGGCTTGCCTCCTCACAGAAGCCAGGCCCCCATCTGGTTCACCCCCGCCCCCTGCCCACGGCTTTCCTCAGCACACACTGATTTACAGGTGGTCTCCCCTCTCGATGGGGGGCCCTGTGTTCCCCTTGATAGTGCCTAACATAGCACCTGGCACATAACAAGCACTTGATAAAAACTGCTGAAAACATGAATGAGTGGGACCAGGAAACACTCTCCCATAGGCTATTCTTAAATACAGGCAAGGAATTCACAATCAATCAATATGTGTATCAGTGCCAGCCCTAATCTTAATCTCGGTCAGCCTCAAGGGCAAATGTCAAGTGGTGATGCTCATACTGAAGACTGTACTTGCAAAAGCACAAGAAATCTCCCTGCTTTGTGTAGCAATTCTTCTCCCCAAAGTCACAAGGTGGAGGAGAGCTTCATTAGAACTCTTTCTGCTGGGATAAAATCCATGAGTTAGAAAACATGTACTTCTGGGTACATTTCTATCTTCCCACTGTCGGACACGACTGAGCGACTTCCCTTTCACTTTTCACTTTCATGCATTGGAGAAGGAAATGGCAACCCACTCCAGTGTTCTTGCCTGGAGAATCCCAGGGATGGCGGAGCCTGGTGGGCTGCTGTCTATGGGGTTGCACAGAGTCGGACACGACTGAAGCGACCTAGCAGCAGCAGCAGTAACAGAATGAATATGAAAGATCTGATATTGATTTAAAGTCTATGTTTCCTGCTCTTGACTACTGTCCTTCTGCAGGTTAGAGACCCTAAGCAGACTTCACAACAAAAACAAGGTGCAGCCTTAATCTAAAGAGAGTATCAGCTGGTTCTAAAATGACTGAATCCTTCCTAACAGAAGGAGGTATCAAAAGCTAGCCTGCACCCAAACAAACCAACCAACCCAAACTAATTTTTTTAAAGAGCAACTATTTCCTCTCTTTCCATGACAGCTGGGGAAATCTTTCCCATTTTCTATGAAACAAATGCTGACTAAACTCAATTCTTTCCATACAATTATGAGGTTCAAAGGCTCTTTATCCTGACTGACAGATGCCACAGGCAGTCTGCAGCCATGACCGGATCCTGGGGACACGGTGAGCAGCACGCCCAGCCGCCCCTCATGCCCCAGAGCAGACCCGAGGCCGATTCCCGCCCGCTCACCACTTCGTCCTCGGTCCAGCTCTTCTCAATCAGCTTGGGCACAGGCTTCTTCACCAGCCGCTGCAGAGCTTTGCCAGCATCATAGCCACTTTCATGGAGCTAAAACAATAATGACAATTTTAGTTTGTTCATTGCACCAAATAACAGAACTGGAAGCAAATCAATAAAGAGGGGATCCTTCATTTACTCTAACAGAAGAGTCATGAGATGGGCACACAAGACTCAGAGTTACTTCAGCCAGTGTCATAACTGGCTAATATCCAACCACTCCCTGGATCCAGCTGTTCTGGGAGAAGGACACAAGCAGGAGAGAGAACATTCTGGCAATGACAGGAACAAGATGAAGACCAACAGTAACATTTATGGAAAATTTAGCCTAGGCTGTTGCTAAAGCACCTTCCATGCACTCATTATCTTTCTTAATCCTATGAGGAAAGTATTCTCTCAGTTAATCTTATGGAGTAGGAACCCTCATCACCCATTTTATGGATGAGGAGACTGAGGCATGGAAAGGTCGAGTAAAGGTACTCACCCATACTAAGCCAGTAGGCAGTGGAGCCAAGACTCAAACCCAGCCTACATGACCCCTACTCTTGTCCCATTTCCCTCAAAGTGGTCTAAAGACATGACAGATTATGTTCTTTCCCATTAGCACATCTTAAGTCTTTCACCTATAATTTCACTAAAAAAAATCTCAAGTATCTAAATATAAAAACTTTAAATCTAATTATGTAACAGTATACTAACTTCTCAGCACATATAAATGAAGATGCTAGTTTATCTACATGCTCCTTTTAGGACTGGACTTTCTCTGGTCAAAACTGGTTTTTTTTGTTTTTTTTTTTTTTAAGATTTATTTATTTTTGGCTGTGCTGGGTCTTCATTGCTATGTGCAGACTTTTCTCTAGTTGTGGCAAGCAGGGGCTACTCTTGCAGAAAGTGAAAGTGAAAGTCGCTCAGTCATACCCAACTCTTTGCAACCTCCTGGACTATATACACTCCATGGTATTCTCCAGGCCAGAATATCCTCCCAACCCAGGGATCAAATGCAGGTCTGCTGTATTGCAGGTGGATTTTTTACCAGCTGAGCCACAAGGGAAGCCCCTTGTTGTGGAGCACAGGCTCAAGAGTTGTGGCTCACTGGCTTAGCTGCTCTGCAGCATGTGGAATCTTCCTGGACCAGGAATCAAACTCATGTCCCCTGTATTGGCAGGCAGATTCTTAACCACTGGACCACCAGGGAAACACAGAATGTTTTTATACTCCATATCCTTTCTAACCCTGGGCAATGCTTGGCACCCCTGATCCCTCTCCATCTTGCAAAGATACGCCTGCCTTGGCTCCTATGACCATGTCCACCTCTGGTTCCTGAGTCTCCACCTGTGGACAATGAAGAGAAGGAGTAGAGAGAATGATCCTCCTGCTCATATCGACCTTCCCAAACTCTGGCTGTCTCTCCAGATTTCTCACCCGGGAATGCCCTTTCTTTCCAAAGTCTACTCTGATAGGAGCATTTGTTCTGGCTGAGCCCTATACCTCCAGGAACTAACACCATCCATAGCAAAAGGTGATACACAGAGATACTTGTTGAGTTAATAAATAAAGGCCTTCAACTACTTACTGTCCCTCGATAGACTCAACCTAAATCTCCACCTCAGTGTCTTCAGGTTCATTCAATCTGATGTTAGCTGAGTACCTATTATGGTGCAGGCCACACCCCAAACCCTGGGGACACAGCAGTGAACACAACGCCAGCCCGAAGGGGACATGCTGATCTTTCTACAAGTGCTTCAATCCCTTATTTGAAAAATTCACCAACATTTGCAAATCCTCAGTACAAATAAGGTGCGAACTTTACTAGTAAGTCAGTTTGTTTATTTGTTTGGATGGATGAATGGAAGAACAAATAAATAAAAATTTTGGATATAGCAAATCTCTCCTATAACTATTTGACTGCTATTGGAAGTTAAATGTTCATTTTCATTGCTCATTCAGCAAAACAAAAAGTTATTAAAAATCAAAATTTCCCAAGTTAGTCTCACATTTTAGAGGATCCCAACTTACTTCAAGTCCAGACTACCCATAGATGTCCAGACTAGAAATTAATTACTAAGACAACTACCTTAAAAAAACCAAAAACACCTACTTCAATGATTAATGCTGTATCTTTTTTTTGGTGGTGGTTGGGTGTGGATATGGGTGAGTGTACACAAAAAATATGGATGCTAGATATGACCTTATGTATTTTTATGACATTCATTGTTAGAGGATTTAAAAAATAATATACTATAAATATTATACTAAATAAATGAAATACTATACTAAAATATTAGAATTTGCAAATGTTTGAAAACTGTTCAACTGGCCTCCTTTCAGAAGTATATAAAATAAAAATAGTTAGATTTTCATACTTTGCCTAAGATCCAGAACAAGCAGATATTTGCCAAGTTCTATAATATAATTCGGAGAAGGCAATGGCACCCCACTCCAGTACTCTTGCCTGGAAAACCCCATGGACGGAGGAGCCTGGTAGGCTCCAGTCCATGGGGTCGCTAAGAGTCGGACACGACTGAGCGACTTCACTTTCACTTTTCACTTTCATGCACTGGAGAAGGAAATGGCAACCCACTCCAGTATTCTTGCCTGGAGAATCCCAGGGATAGAGGAGCCTAGTGGGCTGCCGTCTATGGGGTCACACAGAGTCAGACATGACTGAAGCGACTTAGCAGCAGTAGCAGTAGCATAATATAATTAGGATCTATAATGAGAGCTTAACAGCAAGGATCAGAACTGAATAAAGGGAAAAACTGCATGGCTATTTAATTTTTTACCAAACCAGTCAATCCTAATGGAAATCAACCCTGAATATTCATTCATTGGAAGGACTGAGGCTGAAGCTCCAATACTCTGGCCACCTGATGTGAAGAGCCAACTCATTGGAAAAGACCCTGATGCTGGGAAAGATTGAAGGCAGGAGGAGAAGGGGGCAGCAGAGGATGAGATAGTTAGATAGCATCAATGGACATGAGTTTGAGCAAACTCCAGGAGACAGTGAAGGAAAAGGAAGCCTGGCATGCTCCGTTTCATGGGGTCACAAAAAGTCAGACATGACCTAGCGACTGAACAACAACATGTTAGTGATACTTTGAAATCAATTCAAGTTGATCAAATCATGAATTCTTAATAAAAAGCTCATGGCAAATTAACAATATTTTATAAGAGGTAATTACTGTAAATGGGGTAATTATACAGAAAGTGATGAAAAACTATGGACTTTGGAGCCAGATTATCTGGAGTGGAATTCTAGCTCTACCACTTACTAGGTGTGTGGCCATGGACAAGTTACTTATCCTCTTTGGGCTTCAATTTTATCATTTTTAAAAAATGCATATAATAATAGCATCTGCCTTTCAGGGCTATTGTGAGGATAACATTAGAAACTACATGTAAAATTGCTTATAAGTACCTGGCACATAGTATGCTAAATGAGTGTTAGCTATTTATTTTTAGAAGGAAGGAGAAAAAAATGAAGGAAGTAGTCTCTGTCCAATTTTCATTCATTTTCTAGATTAGAGAGTAGCCTTTCCAGAGACAGAAAAACAATTGTTAAACTATAAACAAAACCACTTATGTTTCACATAATTATTCATGTTAATAATTAATGAAATTTGATTAAAACTCTGGTACAGTACACAGAAAAAAAATTAAATCTTACATGGCTGATAACAGGAAATTACTCATAAGAACACAGGGCCCATTCCAAAAGTGAACAAGTGAATGAAGTTAAGTCATTAATCCCTATGACATTCCTGCCTTTTGGTGAACGAAGAGCTTTAAATGAGCTGGAAGAAATGTTCTGAGGGACCTGCTGCACTCAGGGTTGTTTGGTTTTTCAAGGAGGGTGCTCCTGCTTGCACGGAGTCCCCAGTCAAGTTTCTCATGAGGTGCTTTAGTAGAGTTTTCCCTCAAACACATCCTCGCATCTGTGATTCCTTTGTTCAGATCACACTTTCCCCTGACAAAGCTGTTGTGATATATCTGGTAAGCTGAATAACAGGTAATTGCTTCTGCTCATGGGATCCACTGTCAGCCTGTCTTCTAAAAATAGTCCTATTCCTGACCTTTCCACTCCATGGACCCAACAAGTATCCAGAGTGTCCACCTCCTCCATCTCTGCCAAAAACACGCCTGAAAAGTAAAAGTGTGGCACTATTTAACAACAGTGACAAATACTGACTGAACGCATGGAGTCGGGAGTGACTGTGCTGTCATCAAGAATTCATGAAGGCCAGTACAAGGTTCTGTTCTGGCATGCCCTCTTCCCAGAGAACCCAAAGGGACCTTTCTCAACAAGCCCCTTCTTAACGTTGCAAACAGTTATTCCCACTTTATAGCAATTGAGTCTGAGGAAGTTCTGAGAGCATTACATTTTTAAAGAAACACTTCAGTTATATTTACTAAAGATGGACTTTTTAACATATTAACAGTTGTTTCAGCCCACATTGTTTCTTTGAATATCTATCAAGCACTTTGGGAAAATTACTGGAAGTTCAGGACATCCTTCACTCCTTCTGCAAACATGTACTGAGTGCTAAACGGTGCCAGATGCTCTCCTGGGTGAGGGGGACAGACAGAGCCAGGAGAAGCACAGGAAATGGGTGTCGGAAACGCTGGGCTGAGAAGCAGATTAAAGAACTGTTCTCATGTGACACGTTCACCTAAAGTCACACCTATACCCTAGGGTCCTAAAAGGCTGGGTTGCTGGGTTCCACTTTCTTTGCTTAATATACTGTATCAGGCACAAAAAAGCACTTCTTAAAAAGGGTTTGTTTTCTGAAGGATTATGAAGATTTGTTTTTCTTCAGACTGGAGCCAAAATAATGTTTGAGCTAGAGCTTAACTAGTTGTTTCAACTGTATTCCTCATGTAAATTAAGAGTTTGTAAGTTTACCAAAATACTGGCTATCTCAAATCTTTAAAGATTGTCTTTGAAAATATTCCCAATACTGTGTCAAGCTCTGAAGAACTGGAACAATCTCAACCTGTGAAAAATGGGTTCCAAATTTGAAAAACCTGATCATGACCACACAGGTACATCAGTATGGGAAATTCAGTGCCCAATTATAGCTAAGGTAAAAGGTTCTTCACTGTGAATAAGATTTTCTCCCATTACCCTAGAGAAGACTGCTCAAAGAAACCACAGTGAAGACACTCAAACAGCTTCACTCTATAGTCTCAGAAGAGCAATGAAAGCAAGGTAAGGAGACCTTTCTGTCCATTTGCAGCCAAGACATACTGGGAAAATCTGGGATTAAAGCAATTTTAATGTACAGAGAAATGTACCATCTTGGAGCTACTGGGTCAACATCAGTGCAAAAAGTAGGCACCAAGACAGAGCATTCTTATCCAGTCAGCTTCTAATCTTCACAAGCTTCCACAGAGAGAAGAACCTAGATTTGACGCTGTCACCCTGACCCGCCAGGCAGTAGAGCAGGAAGCCATTCCACAAAAACCACTGTTTTCAAATTCATCATCACAGGCTGTGCATGTGCACACGTCTGTATGCGTATGTGTGTGTGTTTTAATCCGATGATCAGGGAAGCATGCACTTGTAAATCTGCCGCTTCCACATCACTGAACTGCAGGTCTGCACTTAGGCACAAGTAGCAATAAAAGTCATCTTCCCCTAAACCACAGGTCAGTATCTGGGAGATTTGATAACAAAATGGTGATTTTTCACCAATGCACTAGCCTCTAAGTCACCCATCGTGGAATTCTCTTTGCTTTGCTGCTTCCCAGCAGTCTGTCAGCTGGTTCCCAGAATTTGCTCCACAGATTGCTCAGCTTGAGCTCTTCCCTTCAATTCTGGTTTGTTCACTGTCAGAGTCCAGGTGGCTCTTCCCCGACCAGCTGTCCACTCTCCTTGGCCATGCCTTCTGCTGCCCTGAGACCCAAGGGACACCCCAGCCCCACAGGGAGGCTGCTGTCATCACATTCTCTGTTGTCCTTCCATTCATTCAACAAGAGCTCCTGAGCAACTCTAAATGTCACATAAAGTGCCACCAAAGATGGCTAAGATGGCCCAAGCACAGTAGCAGAGTGGACCGGGGGTGTGAAAGCGCTAAAAACAATAGCAGCTTCCAGTAGCAAACCCCTAGTTTGGTTCTGCTTAACAAATTGAATGGCAACACCAAATGACACAACACCAGGGACACGGTGCCCTCTGTAATTGGACACAGCTGGCTGATGCATGAAATGCTCTGAACAACTCAAAAGATTCCAGGTGCTCAGCAGCCCGCCTGCACAACCGCTCCCACAGTCAAGGCCTCTGCAGCCTCATGAGTGTGAGCACGGCATCAAGTCTGAGCAGGGAGACAGATGCCTTAAAGCTTCATCACAAACCGGCTGAGTTGAGGTTCTCATCTGTGTCAAGTGGGACTAACAACATCAGCCCCTCGCTGTGTCAAAGGACCGTGAAAAGCAATAAATGAGACACCATGTGACAAGACACCCCAAAAGGCCAAATGGCTACAAACTGTCCAGCGGTACCATCATGGGGAGTAATAGTTCAGGGGCACGGCTATTATGCAAGCTTCTTAAACACTTGCAGGTTCAAGGTGCACACGGTGCTGGGGACTACCCAGCCTCGAGTGTCCTGTGACAGCCCCTGACCTCTCCGTGATTAGTAGGAAGGAAGGGTCAGGCCACAAGAAGAAAAACACATTTCTGCGTAATTGCCCAAGTTAAACCTGCTCCTCTCACTCAGCCTGACAAACCATTCCCTGCTTATTACTTTCTATAATTTAATATATATAAGTGCTTTACTGGCAAGCTTCTCGAAAGAATAAATAATACTTAATGACTGCCTACTGTTTAATTAACTCATGATTGAACTTCTCATGGATCGCTATAAACACTAAATTATATCCTTCCTCAAAGCTGCCATGGACAGAATTCTTGTTTCAAGCTTTAACTCTCCTGCCTAAACAATTCCGAAATTTCAGCAAATCTGTACATTGGACAGGGAGGTGAGAGAATCAACCTTAATGCCTGGTTATAAACTGTGTTATTTTATAGAGCAAGGATGAGGTCTTAATTTAAATAAGACTGAAAATGTGCACATGTCCGAACATCTCATTTATATTACAGCAATCATTAAACATCGCTGGATCTGGGGCAATCTGATTAGCATAAACTCTGCGTATTACCACAAGGTTTCGAGTTTCTACTACAGCTTCTCATCTGAGCTGCCATTTTCTGTCTGCGTGATGCTGCAAATAAATTCTCCCCTTGGCACGGCTCAGCTGTCAGGCACCTCTGTTCTATAATGAACCCATGAATTACATCTCCTGCTCTGTCATCTCTGGTCTCACACATCAAAATATTGTTCTTCAACTGTAATTTATAACTTAATTTAAATGTCCCTTTTACTGTGACCTTTTTAGATCAAATGGCATTGCAGCTGGCAGCTACTGCTACGCCAAAGTATTCTTCTGCAATTACAGCCATTATAATAACTGCAGAAAAAGCCTATCTGAGGTTAGATTGCATTCATGCTAAATATTAAATAATTGCAGTCCATTAGGGATAATATTAGATTTCAAAGTCTTTTGCTCTGCAAAATACACTGTTTATTTATAAGAAATTGCCAAAATAACTTAGAAAGGGGGAAAAAAGTGGAATTTGGAAACGATCTTAAAATTACTCATGTAGTTTTAATCATTTGAATTATTCCTCACTGACATGAGAAAGCTGTCTGAAATCTGACAAGTGAAAACGTCCTCTCATAATATATAATTCACAAATGCCTATATATTTTCATTCATTCCTCTATCACCAATGACCTTGTTCAGTTCAGTTCAGTCCAGTCACTCAGTCATGTCCAACTCTTTGTGACCCCATGGACTGCAGCACTCCAGGCTTCCCTGTCCATCACCAACTCCTGGAGCTTGCTCAAACTCATGTCCATTGAATTGGTGATGACATCCAACCATCTCACACTCTGTCATCCCCTTCTCCCGCCTTCAATCTTTCCCAGCATCAGGGTCTTTTCTAATGAGTCAGTTCTTTGGATCAGGTAGCCAAAGTATTGGAGCTTCAGTATTAATCCTTCCAATGAACATTCAGGATTGATTTCCTTTAGGATTGACTGGTTTGATCTCCTTGCAGTCCAAGGGACTCTCAAGAGTCTTCTCCGTCAACACAGTTCAAAAGCATCAATTCTTTGGTGCTCAGCTTTCTTTATGGTACAACTCTCACATCCATACATGACTACTGGAAAAACCATAGCTTTGACTAGACAAATCTTTGTTGGCAAAACAATGTCTCTGCTTTTTAATATGGTGTCTAGATTGGTCATAATTTTACTTCCTAGGAGCAAGCATCTTTTAATTTCATGGCTGCAGTCATCATCCACAGTGATTTTGGAGACCAAGAAAATAAAGCCCAGTGACCTAGTACAAAGCTCAAAACATGATACACACATACATTCAAAAACTACAGTTAAGATTGAAAGCACAATGCTTATTTTTGTTTGGCCACTATCACTCCTAATAATGCTACTTAAGCACTGGAGAGGATAAATTTCTCTAAATACTCTTATGGGCACACATTTGAGAGATAAAGGTAAAGACACAGAATTTAACTGCTGAGAGTAAGGGCTGAAGGAAAGATTCAGTTAATTTTCAGAAAGAAATACATATTCGCTGGAATAACTTTTCCCCTCTAACACATTCTGAATAAGTACAATGTTCTAGAAATTATGGCTGAGGTCACAAAGGAGAAGAGAGAGGGGGAGACCAACATTTCTTGAGTGTTGTCTGTGCTAGAACTTGTACATCTGTGTGTGGGTTCAGTTGCTCATTTGTGCTCAACTCTTTGAGACCCCATGGACTGTAGCCTGCCAGGCTCCTCTGTCCAGGCAAGAATACTGGAGTGGGTTGCCATTCCCTTCTCCAGAGGTGCTAAGAACTTACTCAGTATATAACTTCATCATTTCACACCACTCTTTTGAGGCAAGAGTGCTACATATGAGGAAACAAAACCAAGAGGTTCAGCCTCGTGCTTGGGGCCACCTCCCTACAAAGCAGCAGAGCAAGGATTCCACATTAGCCCAGTGTCCAGGACTCCTAAGACTCAGTCCCTGCCCCCGACCCCTCTACTGGAGCATGTCAGGATCGGCGATCTGCTGGGAACAGTGAGCTCAGGGACTCCTCCAGCTGCAGGGATGGGGCAAGCACAAGGTCTTTTCTTACACTGGGGTGGCTAGTCAGGAGTAGCTCAGAGTAGACAAAACACACATATAAACAAAATAATGAAATAAATGTATAATAAAAACAGAAGAGTGTCAGTGACTAGGGTGCTATTTGTTCTGTTGAAAGAGCAAGATGATTCCACAAAGCAGATTTTAAAGATCAACAGTATACACAATATGATTAACCTTGCCTATACTTAGGGCTTCCCTGGTGGCTCAGCAGTAAAGAATTCGCCGGCCATGCAGAAGCCATGGGTTCAATCCCTGGGTTGGGAAGATCCCCTGGAGGAGGAAATGGCAACCCACTCCAATATTCTTGCCAGGAAAATCCCATGGACAGAGGAGCCTGGCAGGCTACAGTCCATGGGGTCACAAAGAGTTGGATACCACTGAGGGACTGAGCATGCCTATACTTAATAAAGAGCAACAGTCAAATTAAAAACAATATTCTAGGAGGAGGTAATAAAAGGCAGTTATTATGTCTAGGCAATAATTCACTTATAACAATTTCCCATGGCTAGTACAACACTGTATCATTTCTCATTCACAGCTCTCACATATGTACCTAGAAAACAGGTCACAATCTGTGACTACAGTGCTACAGTGCTTTTGAAGCTATTCTAAACCCACAGAACAGGGATCTCAACCACAAGGTGATTAGAAAGCAAACACCAAATGCTGGCACATCAGCTGAGGTCAGTAAACTATTTTTAAAATATAGAACAAACCAAGTCTTAGCCATTTCTGACTATTTGTCTGTTTTTAGCATCTAATCTGACATTGTCTTTACAAACATAAACACCTGGACAGGAGAACCTGAGAAGACGCTGGCACCAAAGATGCAGGTTTGGGGGTTCTGCAGAGGTGAGATCTAAATGAGAGAAAGCTCCCAGCTCTGGCTTAGATTCAAACACTTGTCCTGCCACTAGCTGTGTGATAAGAAACAAATTATTTTTCTAAACCTCAGTTTTCTTAGCTGTAGAAAGGAAGAACATAGAATCTTCCTTTCTATGGAAAGGAAGAACATAGAATTCATGCCTGTTTAGGATGAAATAAGATATGTGGTCATCACTGAGCCTGATTCCAGAAGGAGGAAATGTTCCATTAAGGAAAGCTGACTGAGAAGGGATGGGACACGACGAGTGTCACGGGAAATTGCCCTGGTGCTAGGAGAGTGAGTATGCCTTAGAGCACCATAGAGGTGAGCTTATCCTACAGTACAGAGAAGACAGGATGGAAGATGGGGATGAAAAGGGAAACAACGGAGAACCTGATGGCCTGGGGGGCTCTCAGGAGTGAGGTGCCAGGCTGTCCTGGGGGGAATTAGCAGCCTGGGCAGAGGGGCCTGGAGGACCCTGCTCTGAGCAGCAATGTGGCCCCTGGACTCTTCCTCTGTAACAAAGGGGCTGAACTGGGTCATTTTTCGGAACCCTTCAGTTTTTAATCTTCTTTCTCTTTATAGATTTTGTTTTTAATTTTCATTTGTTTTTGGCTAGGCTGGGTCTTTGTTGCTGCATGCAGACTTTCTCTAGTTGCAGCACTCAGGTTTCTTATTGCAGTGGTTTCTCTTGTGGAGCATGGGCTCTTAGCGTGTGGGCTTACGTAATTGCGGCACACAGGCTTAGCTGCCCTGCGGCATGTGGGATCTTCCCCAACCAGAGATCGAACTTGTGTCCCCTGCACCGGCAGGCGAATTCTTTACCACTGGACCATCAGGGAAGTTCCACAGATGTTTTTGAAAGGTAAAATTCTAAAGGATATTCTATTGAAAAATGAATAAATGGAAATATTAATACACTCATTTAGAAAAAGTAAACAAACAACATAGCCACTGAACTACGCCAACTGCCTGGGCCAAACACTGACCAGCTATTGCAGATTTTTCACTTACACCTTAGGGATTTAAGGTTAACGTCTTAACTTTCAGGTCTCTGCAAAAGCTGGACTAGTCCACGCCACGGGTCTTTAAATGAAGTTATGCATAATTATCTACAGAGCTCACAGTATATAACCTCGCTTCCCAGAAACAAAACCTTTCTTCCTGCTTTCTGTGTGAGTTCCAGCCCAGGACATAAAGGATGCTGGGCTGTGGTGGATCAAAGCCACCAGTCCAGTGCATGGAAAGGGAGGCCAGCTCCTCAGAACTCAGCACACAAATCCACTGATGAGAAGACCCACCTTAATGATAAAGAATGAGGAGTGTAACTCCAGCCACAGAGAGAAAAACTCCTGGCAGAGTCAGGAATCGTCATTATTTGTCAGCTTAGAAAGACCTATCTCATATCGTAGGCAGAAACTGCTCAGGGCCACAGTGGCAATTTTTTCACTTACTCCTAGAATCTTCACAGCCTTGAAAACAGAAAAATGGCAAGGGAAGCTCTAACCTAGAGGGTGATAGAAAAACATAGCTCTATTCCCTTATGCAGACATTAGGGAACCCATTCCTAAATGCTCAAGTGAACTAGGAAGTGCACATGAAAGTTAGCCACAGGTCAATTATAACCAGATTCCTACAAACAATT
The DNA here is from genome assembly GCF_003369695.1 of Bos indicus x Bos taurus. Classification (NCBI taxonomy): domain Eukaryota; kingdom Metazoa; phylum Chordata; class Mammalia; order Artiodactyla; family Bovidae; genus Bos; species Bos indicus x Bos taurus. Next base: position 44,264,380 of record NC_040091.1, on the reverse strand, counting down.
AAATTTCTTTAAAATAAATAAACAAAAACAACCTCAAGATCAACGGCATCAGTATTAAGAGAAACCATTTACAAAAATTGCTTGAATTCCTATTCAGAAGAATTTAAGTGCAGAAATGACTGCTTCCCCTCCTCAGGGCTCAGTAACCTTAACCTTAATGATTTTTGATGAGTAATTTTTAGGCTGTGTAAACAATAGTGCATTATTCTTTCTGGCTGCAATGATAAAGTAATGGAACAAAGAAAATCAAAGAGGCACACAGCAAAGCATGCAAGACTACAGAGGTGGGAAGGCTTCTGAGTGACTGCTCTTTTATCTAGAAACCTCAGCCAAGAACAAAGTGAGTGACTAAGAAATAAGCAACGAGGCTTTGGGCAACCCCAGTAGTGCCTCCAGCTACAGCCCTGCAGAACCAAGAAGCCTCGCCCTGAGCCTGAGAGGCTTAGCCTCCTCACCATTCTGGATTTCTCAGTCTAACAACAGGTCTGAAAGAACAAAGAAAAAGACTGTACGATTTCAAAACACAGCAGCAGCAGAAGAGAGCCTGACTGTGGAAGACTACCAAACTTGGCAAATACGACACAAACCAAAGACCTCAAACTCGAAAACAGTCCCAAAAAATTCTGTGTGATGGCCGCCAGCATGGTAACTCAGAGGCATCAGTGAAGTCAGACTGGAGAACACATGAAAACGAGTATCTCATTAGTGACATGGTTGGGGGAAGGAGAGGAAGGGGAGAAAAATTTAGAGCCATCCTTCCCCCAAATCCTTGAAGAACCAGTATTCCAAAGTACTGGAGTAGGCTGGAACACTTCTGGCTTCCCAAGTGGCACAGTGGTAAAGAACCCACCTAACAGTGCAGGAGACCAAGACCAAGGTTTGATCCCTGGGTCAGGAAGATCTCCTGCAGAAAGGAATGGCAATTCATTCCAGTATTCTTGCCTGGGAAATCCCATGGAAAGAGGAGCCTGGCAGAGCTACAATCCAGGGAGCCAAAAAAGTCGAACATGACTGAGCACGTGTGAGTGTACACACACACACACACACAAGCTGGAATACACACCCAATCCATTCTATGGTCAAGGAGGAAGCTAACCAAAGGCGGGGCGGCAAGACAGGCAGGGTGGGCAGGCGGTGTAGTGATATAAGAAGCTCTGCGAGTGACTGGCTATGGGAAAATGTCTGTCTCCTAGAGAAGAGAACTGGCCAGGGCAGAGCTGAAGGACAGGAAATGGAAGAGACAGCAGAGACTTTAGAAAGCAACAGCTTCAAAGGTAGCCAGGGCTGACCCCAGGCCACTGGAGACCAGATCTACCAGCAGCACAAGACCTTGCCCCCAGCAGCCCCTGAGGGGCAGGCTGGGACCATCTAGGGTAGAGCCAAGGAAGAAATACTCAGCAACCTGACAGGTCAGAATAAGTCAGTTAACATGGTTAACCATAGATGATAATCTATGGTTATCTATAGATTCTATAGATAATCTATGATAATCTATAACCATAGATGATAATTCTCTCATCTAAATAAATATATTCTTTGTACAAAGAAAGCCAAATACATGGTATGTTATGCCAATATAAATATGACAGTATTTTATAAATCAAATATCCTAGGATTTTACAGAAATATCACAGTCACTACTATAATATTTTTACATTCTCAAGATGATAACGTTCACACTTAAATCTAAGTCAATTATAACTGATAGAAAGGGGAAGGAAATAAATTATTACAGAAAATTAAAAATAAGTACTACAATTTATTTTAGTAACACTGTATACAATAGTAAAACCCAGCTGTTGGGGGCTGAAAAACAACCACCAGAAGACCTCCACATCAAACCCTGGCAACATGCAACTGCAACCCTATTTGAGAAAAAGGTCTTTACAGACAAGACTGTGATGAAGTTAAGGATTTTAAGATGAGAAGACAATTCTAGATTATTCAGGTGGGCCCAATATTCAATGACCAGCATCCTTACAAAAAGAGGGGCCGTGGAAAAACATGGGACAGAGAAGACCTAGATACACAGAGAAGATGGCAAAGTGAACGCAAGAGAAAGAGTGACCACCGGCCCCACAGAGCTCGAAGCCACTCGTTGCTGGAGGAGGCACAGAATGATTCTCCCTGAGGAGCTGGAGGGAAGCATGGCCTAACTGATACCCTGATTTTGAACTTCTGGGCTCCAGAACTGTGAGAAATCTGTTGCTTTAAGTTCCAAAGTTTACGGTACTCAATTTGCCAGAGCAGCCACAAGAAACAACTACACTGACCTTCAGACTTTGGGGTAAAAAAATTAATCTAGGAGAGCTGAGGGAAAAAAAAAAGTTATTCTGAAATATATTTCAAACTAGCATTAAGAAACACACATACTAGTACAAACACTATAAATCTTAACATTCTACATTTCAGAAGTTATATTAATATATGAGCCCTTTTAAAACTCTTGGGCCTACTTTGTTCTAAGATTAAACGCTTACTTAGATTTCAACACTCATCAAATGCTCTCCCATAAGGGCTTTGCAAAGAGCAAGGACTCCATCACATTTATTGCTGAATAAATAAATGAGTGAATGATTGTATTAAAGCCTCTTCTTCAATGTAAAAGGACTAAGGGCTTTTATCTTGACTTGCTAAATACTTACCATATTGATATTAATGCTTCATACAGGTTCACAGGTGCTAAAATTCCAACTGACTGATGTTATAGTAGACATTTTTCAAACCACCACAGAAGCCTCAAAACATTTTATCAGTATTTAGCACAGAAAAAAAATCTTATGAGACAGAAATTTTTTTACATTAGCAAAGGAACTTTCTAACTTTGGCCAAACCAAAGTAAAAGCTTTTGTTTGCTGAGACCCTGGGAGGACAGAGGGATACATGCAGTCAGGTGGCAGCAGGAAGGGTTTTCAATTGGCTGAACAGCGAGTCTCCCAAAGTGCAGATTCTCAAGACGACTGCCACGAGGCACTGGGCTCGAGTCGGACTATCCTCATAGTCCGACACATAAAGTTTAAAACGTGCATACGGCAGTGTGCTTAATAAACTGCAGGTGTTAACTTCTCTCACAGAATTGTTACAAAGATCAAATGAAATCATTCATAAGAAGCACTTAAATTTTCACCTAACATATAAGCACTTAACCAACAAGTACATTTTAATTTTATTACAGCTTATTAATATTGTTGTTATTAATGACATCAGGCAGCTGACCAATAGCTGATACCTAGTAAAATGAGAGTAACAGTGATAAACTTAAGGTTCGATGCCTGGTTGAAAATTCAGTCAAAAAGCTGAGCGGGGGAGAGAATGGCTTAGCAAAGGCATTTGCCCGCAGAAAAATGAAATAAGACAAAGACAAAACACAAGGGAAAAAAAAAAGCACATGATGCGTACACTTTCATAAAAGCTTACTGCACCAAGGCAAGCTTTCAGGGTAACTGAGGAGAACGTCTTGTCACCACATGCTGATCCAATCTGGCAAGTACTGCTTTAGTGTACATGCCACACTTTAAAAGACATACAGACAGAGCTGACCACAGGAGAAATAAAATGGTTATGAACAAAAATGGTTATATACATACACGCATATAAAACTACACCATGGACAGAGGATGAGATGGTTAACTAATATCACAACTCAGTGAACACGAATTCAAGCAAACTCCAGGAGATAGTGGAGTACAGGGAAGCCGGGCATGCTGTAGTCCATGGGGTCACAGAGTCAGACACAATATAGTGAATGAACAACAAATGCTGATAATCAGTTGAAAAGGTCTTGATTATATGAGAAAACGTCAATTACATGGTCTTTTTCTGCATCTTTATTTCTACTATCATTACCAATATGAGTAAGATTCCAATATCCTGCTATGACATAAATAAAACACTAGCAAAGGTGCTTGTCAAAACTGATTTACATAAGGTGTTCTTAAAACTTATTGGAAATAATCAGATGAAATTACTGGATTTCCATAAAAAGAAAGCATGTAGCATATAAACTAATACTCTTCTCATCCAAAATCCTGACAGAACAAAACTACCACCCTCCAACCAAGTAATGGTGACTAATCCGAATGGAGAATAATAAAAAGAGGAGAATTTAAGTAAAGGATGTGAATGTGGAATCAATTTAGGAGAATCCTGATCATATAATTTGTGTGCTTAGTCACTCAGTCATGTCTTTTGGACTCTCTGCAACCTCATGGACTGTAGCCTACCAGGCCCCTCTGTCCATGGGAATTCTCCAAGAAAGGATACTGGAGTGGGTGGCCATTCTCTTTCCCAGGAGATCTTCCCAACTCAGGGATAGAACACAGGTCTCCCGCACTGCAGGCGGATTCTTGACTGTCTGAGCCTCCAGACAAATGATAATAAAAGGGCCTTTTGGCAGTGCATTATTTGGGAGCTGGGTAATACTCAACATCCATTTAAGTCTGGAGCACTGCAAAGCTAATTCAGGGCCAAGCGCTTCAGTGAAGTCCATTTATAAAGAACAAACAGAAAATCTCTGAGGGAAGTTTTACAGACTTAAACCTTTTAAAATGAATGAGAGGAACATGAAAATGATTCTGAATGTAGGCTTACTCTGCTGTGCCAACTTTACAACACCAAGCTCTGGGTGATGTGATTTGGACCTGAACCTGATTTACTTATTCCATGATTCAACAAATATTTAGTGTCTATCTCCACCATGTACCAGGCATTGGGTTATATAGCTCAGAAAACAAAAATGATTAATACTCAATGGTTAACAAATAGTGGTATTTATAGATCAGAGATAAAAACTAACTATTAAGCGATTGGAAGCCTTTAATCCTCTGTTGAAGGAGATGTGGGTGTGCATAAATAAGTAAACAAACACATACATACTCTCGTGAATATGTAAAAAGCTTAATCCAAATGTCTAACAGCCATCCATATTTCAGGGAATAAAACTGTCCAGGTAAAGGTGAAATCTTGCTGCATGATTATAAATTTTACTTATAGTGAACATATATATGTTTAGTGTTAGTGAAAGTAAACATAAGCATGCAAATAAGTTTCTGAGAAAGACAAGTCAAAGAATCTGAATTTTATCAGGAAATGGGAAAGATATCTGAGCTCAAAGAATAAAATCCAATATTAATTTAGTATAAATAAGTCAGAATGGTATCTTCCAGGAAAACTTACTCTCAAACTATGGGGCTCTGCTATAGCTTCCAAGCGTAAATATAAAGGTCTATTCTGTATTAATAAGAGATCAAATAAATGTAAGCATTTCAAGATGGCTGAATTAATCTCATTAGAATACTATGGGCCATTTATACGTTACACAGCAATTATGTTTAAGAGTTACATATAAGCTAAATGGGTACAGATAAGCCTAAATAAAACTGCATATAAGGCTTCCCTGGTGGCTCAGTGGTAAAGAATCCACCTGCCAATGTAACAGACACAGGTTTGACCCCTATTCCTGGAAGATCCCACATGCTGTGGAGCAACTAAGGCTGTGCACCACAACTACTGCGCCCCTGCTGCAGGGCCCATACTCTGCAACAGAGAAGCTGCAACAATGAGAAGGCCATATACCACGACTAGAGTAGCCCCTGCTCACCACAACCAGAGAAAAGACTGTGCAGCAAGGAAGACACGCACAGCCAAAATAAAAAATAATTAAAAAATATTTTAATTAAAAGAAAACTCCTTAAAGAGAAACACATAGAAATATTTCTATCTCCATCTTTCAGAGAGAGCATCATTGCTTTGTCATATTTTAACATATTATTTAACATGCTATGTAAGTTTATAAATAAAACAATTCTGCATTTTTAGGCATTCACAATTAAAATAAAATAGTAAAACATAATAAAACATATTATGAGCAATGAAGAATTGATGCCTTCGAACTGTGGTGCTGGAGAAGACTATTAAGAGAGTCCCTTGGACAGCAAGGAGATCAAATCAGTCAATCCTAAAGGAAATCAACCCTGAAATACTCATTGGAAGGACTGATGCTAAAGCTGAAACTCCAATACTTTGGCTGACCTGATGTGAAGAGCTGACTCACTGGAAAAGACCCTGATGCTGGGAAAGATTAAAGGCAAGAGGAGAAGAGGGTGACGGAGGATGAGATGGTTGGATGGCATCACAGACTCAAAGGACATGAGTTAGAGTAAACTTCAGGAGTTGGCGATGGACAGGGCAGCCTGGCATATTGCAGCCCACGGGGGTCACAAAGAGTAGGACACAACTAAGTGACTGAACAACAAAAACGTATTTTTGCTGACATCCCTTAGGAAGTATGCCCACAGCTACTAAGAATACCCTCTTGTAGTAAGAGAGGCCAACGTGTTTATTACGTATTCTTCCTTTATATCAGAACAAAACTTCTTTAAGAAGTAAAAAGATAAGAAATACATATTAATGGTAATGAGCAAACAAAGAACCGTGTACCTAACTATTTTGCAAGTTCACCACTGAATCAAAAGTAACATTCTGTGGCCATAAAAGTAATAATATATTAACTACTTCTGTGATTCTCCAATGACACTAGTTCTGCTATAAAAAAGTAAGTGGCTCAAGTTTCATATCACCTGAGAATCACCTGCACTGTTAAAATGGACTAAACACTCCAAACAAAAGGTAGAGCTTGCCAGATGGGATAAAAAAGCAAGAAACAACTAGAAAGCTAAAGTCCACAGAAGAGGTACTTTAAACAAACAAACAAAGGATTCAAAGTAAGAAGCTGGAAGAAGACACACCACATGCAGACAAGAGGCATAAGAAAGCTAGAGCACTGTATGAATTTCGGACAAAACTGAATTTAAGACAAAGGGTATCACTAGGCACAAAAAGGATTGTACCAAAAGGGGAACAGGCTTAGTACATGGAGCAAGGTCAGTATTAGAAATGTTCATGCACCTAGTGATACAGTTCCCACACACATGAAGCAAAACTAACAGAGACAAAGGAGAAATAACCAAATTCACGATCACAGTGAAAGACTTTAATACATCTGTCAGTAACTGACAACACAACTAGATAAAAGAATGGACGTCCCTGGTGGTTAAGAATCCACCTGCCAATCCAGGCAACAGGAGTTTGACCCCTGGTCCGGGAAGATCCCACAAGCTGCGAAGCAAGCTCACTGTGTTCTAGGGCCTTGCTCCACAACAAGAGAGTCACCGCAACGAGAAGCCCACATACCACAACGAGAAAGCAGCACCCACTCTGTGCAACTAGAGGAAAGTCGGCACGCAGCAGAAAAGACCAGCACAGTCAAAGCTAAAACATATAAATGAGGCAGAGAAGATCTGAGTGATAATATCAATGGCCCCAAAGAAACTGACAACTATAAAACAGTACAACTAATAACTGCAAAATAAAAGTTCATTACATGGAACATTCACAAGATAAATCACATGCTGAGACAAGAACCAAGTCTCAGATCTCAACAGATTGAAATCTCACTGGGTACTCTTTGATCACAACAGAACTAAATTAGAAATCAATAACATTCCGAAAGGAGAGAAGGAGAGAGGGAAAAAGAATCCTAAGTCCATGCTAATTATACAATTTAATTCTACATAATCCACAGGTAAAAGAAGAAATCACACATAAAAAATTTTTTTTATTTTAACTAAAAGGCAATAGAAGAACAACAAATTGAATTTGTGTCAGTTATTTAAGACCCCAACTTAGGAAGCTAGGGGAAAAAATATTCAAATTAACCCAAAATAAGTGGAAAAGAAATAACAGAAGATCGAGAGATCAGTGAAATAGAAAACAACAGAGGGGGGGGAAAAAATCAATGAAACCAAACACTACTTATCCAAAAAGATCAATAATATTGATAAACCTCTATTAAGAATTACTAAGAAGAGAGGAGACGCACTCTGCTTTGCCTTCTTTGTGCTGCCCTTACCACTGTCTGGAGAACTTTCTGTCCCCTGGGCACAATGGCAACTCTTATGGAAAAACTGATTGCACCAGTTGCAGAAGAAGAGGGAACGGTTCCAAACAATAAGATCACTGTAGAGGGTACTGGACAAGTCAGTATGGTATTTACCATCAGCATTCTGGGAAAGTCTCTGACTGATGAGTTTGCTCTTGTGGATGTTTTGGAAGATAAACTCAAAGGAGAAATGATGGACCTGCAGCACAAGAGCTTATTCCTTCAGACACCAAAAATCGTGGCAGACAAAGATTACTCTGTCACTGCCAATTCCAAGATCGTGGTGTTAAGTGCAAGAGTTCACTAGTAAGAGGGGGAGAGGCACCTGAATCTGGTGCAAAAGAACATTAATGTCTTCAAGCTCATCACTGCTCAGATTGTGAAGTACAATCCCAACTACATCATCATTGTGGTTTCCAACCTAGCAGACATTCTCACATACATTACCTGGAAACCAAGTGGATTACCCAAGCACTGTGTGATTGCAAGTGGATGTAATCTGGATTCTGCTATATTTCGCTGTCTTATGGCTGAAAATTAAAAGATGCTTCCTCCTTGGAAGAAAAGCTATGACCAACCTAGTGAAGTGAAGTCACTCAGTTATGTCTGACTCTTTGCGACCCCATGGACTGTAGCCTACCAGGCTCCTCTGTCCATGGGATTTTCCAGGCAATAGTACTGGAGTGGATTGCCAACCTAGACAGCATACTAAAAAGCAGAGATATTAGTTTGCCAACAAAGTCTGTCTAGTCAAAGCTGTGGTTTTTCCGGTAGTCGTGTATGGACGTGAAAGTTGGGCTATAAAGGAAGCTGAGTGCCAAAGAATAGCTTGATGAATTCATAGGCACTCTCAACTACCATCTTATGCACTTCCTTCCAGTTTTCACTATCATTGTCTATTCCCATTTCTGGATTCACTTCCTGGAGAGAAACACCTGCCACATTCACTCCACTCCACACAGCCACGCTTGAGTCACCATGTTCTCCCAGAATCCATCTGTGGCAGCTGCTGAGATGAATGCCAAGTTTTTCAGCCATCAGTTCGGTTCAGTCACTCAGTTGTGTCCAACTCTTGGCAACCCCATGGACTGCAGCATGCCAGACTTCCCTGTCCATCACCAACTCCTAGAGCTTACTCAAACTCATGTCCATCAAGTTGGTGATGCCATCCAACCATCTCATCCTCTGTCGTCCCCTTTTTCTCCTGCCTTCAATCCCTCCCAGCATCAGGGTCTTTTCCAATGAAGTCAACTCTTCACATGAGGTCGCCAAAGTACTGGAGTTTCAGCTTCAGCATCAGTCCTTCCAATGAACACCCAGGACTGATCTCCTTTAGGATGGACTGGTTGGATCTCCTTGCAGTCCAAGGGACTCTCAAGAGTCTTCTCCAACACCACAGTTCAAAAGCATCAATTCTTCGGCGCTAAGGACCCAACAAACACAATCAGCTCTATATCATGGCTTTTACACTTGATTCCGGACACCCTGGGCTTGAAATAAAGATACCATGCTGCTGTGCCCTATACAGTACCGCACAGTAAACAAAAGCACAGTCACTTGCGGAGTGACTGTACATGACAATGTACACCAGACACCAAACTAACTTACACAACTGGACATGCAAACACATGCTTGCATCTTTGAAAGTTTGCTACTTGGAGGTTCCTATGCAGGAGACTTACTGTATGAACCTGATTTCAGTAACACTTTTTAACTTTTCATTAAAAAAAAATGTAGTCCCAAATGGCTACACTGTCAATTCTATCAAACATTTAACAATAAAGATCAATCCTTTATAAATTCTTTAAGAGAAAGAAAAAGAGGAGGAGGAACTATTTCCCAACTAATTTTTTAAATCAGTATTACTCTGATATTAAAACCAGACAAAGGTATTACAAAGGAAGATGACTACAGCTCACTGTCCGTCATGAACACAAAGGCGACAGTTTTTAACAGTAAATTGAATCCAATAGTACATAATACCCAAGCAGGATTTAATCTAGGAACATAGTCGGTTTAAAGTCTGAAATTAATTAATGTAATTTACCAAACTAACAAAAAAAGTATAACAACCTATGATCATCTCAACAGATACACAAGAAAAAAATAGCATCTGACAAAATTCAATGTTCATTCATGGTAAAAACCTTAACAAACTTAGATACAAAAGGGAACATTCTCAGCTTGTTTAAATAACAAAAAAAAATCCTACATTGCACATAACAGTGAACAACTGAGTGTTTTTTCTTTAAGATGAGAAAGAAAGCAAATATGTCTATTCTCATCATTTCTATCCAGTACTGTATTGGAGATTCAAGCAAGTGTAATAAAGCACAAAAAAAGAAATAAAACACATAAATCAGAAAGAGGTAATGCTGTCTTTGTTGCAGATGACATGACACTGTGCACATGGAACATCCTAAGGAACTACCAGAAAGCTACTAGTGCTAACCTTGCATTCTTTGTATAATACAAGGTCATCACATAAAAACTGACTGTATTTCTATCCTATCAATGAACATTTAGAGAATGAAATTAAAAAATACAATTTTATTAACAATAGAATCTTCAAACAATAACTACTTAAGGGATAAATTTTACAAAATAAGTGTAAAACTTGCACAATGAAAACTACAATATCTCAAAGAAATTAAAGAACACTTTTTTTTCCCCCAAATGGAGAGATACTATTATCAAGTTCATGGATTGGAAGATTCAAATTGTTAAGGTATCAATTCTTCCTAAATTGATTCATACATCCAATGCAATCTCAATCAAAATAACATCAAAGCCTTTTTTTAAAACAGAAGCTAGCAAGCTGATTCTAAAATTTACATGAAAACGTAAATTACCTAAAACAGCCAAAGTAATCTTGAAATCAAGTAGAAAATAGGAAGATATATCCCCTGGGTTCTTATAAAACTATAGCATTAAAAATAGTGAAGTACTAGAAAAAAGAGAGATGTCACATCAGTGAAACAGAATAGGATCTTAAAAAAACAAACACATACAAAGAGTGGTTGTTCAATAAAAGCATGAAGGCAATTAAATGACCAAAGACTATTTCCAAAAAACCTGGCTGTACAACTGGCCTCGGTGTGGAAAAGAAAGAATTTTCACCTCTACCTCGTATCACATGTAAAATTACTTTGAAATGAATCTAAGAACTAAAACTTCAAAAGAAAGCATAGAAACAAACCTTGTAATCACGAGATGATCAAAGAAATTTTCATTAAAAAAAAAATGATGCATCAGATTTTAGCAAAATTACATACTTTTTGATAGTCATACCACGGGAGGAAATATTTACAATACATGTATCAAAGCATTTTTATCTTCAATATGAAAATAATTCTTACAACTAAATTGTACTAAAGGCCAAATAATACAATTTTTTAAATTGGGCAAGAGATATCCTCCCAAAAAGCTATACAAATGGGCTTGAACACATATAAAGATGCTCAACATTACCTACTGTCAGGAAATTTAAATTAAAAACCTCAATGACATATCATTACATATCCATTAGAATGGCTAAAACTCAGAAGACTGAAGACATCAAGTCTTGTGGAGCATGCTGAAGAACTGAAATCCTAACACACTACTAACGGGAATGTAAAATGGCACAGCCACCGTGGAAACCTGCTTGATAACTTTCCTAAAAAGCTACCAGCACTGCCAGGTATTTACTCAAGAGAAATGAAAATACATGTCCTAAAAAAAAAGACTTGTGTAATAATTCCTGATGGCCAAAAGCTTGGGAAAAACCCAAATATCCATCACCAGGGGAAAGGATAAAATACTATGGAGATCCACAGATTGGAATACTACTCAGCAATAAAAAAGGCATGCAACATACATCTACTATAAAATTACTGTGCTGAAAGAGTCCAAACCCCAAGTGTTACATACAATATTATTCTAATTCATGCAACATTCTAGAAAATACAACTGATCTATAATGAGAAAAATGTATCAGTGCTTATCCGAGGCTAGAAGCAGCAAAGAATTATAAAAGAGAGTGAGGCAACTTTTGGAGATGCTAGAAATGATTTCTACCTTGAACACTGTAGTAGCTTCATTTGTATACACATTTAAAAAAAAAACTCATCAAATTGTATACTTTAAATGAGAGCAGTTTATTATACAAAAATTACACTCCAATAAATTTTTTTTAATATACACTAAAACTCTCATTTGGGAATAATGAAGAAAAAAGTCAAGTAATGCAGAGGAGCTTATATTTAAAAATAGGTCCATATAATGGTAATATGGAGAAGGAAATGGTAACCCACTCCAGTATTCTTGCCTGGAAAACCCTAGGGATAGAGGAGCCTGGTGGGCTACAGTCCACAGGGTCACGAAGAGTCAGACATGACTGAGCATGCACACTCATAATTATAATAAAGAACAAACAGTTCAAAAATGTTCTATTAGTGACTGCAGTTTTAAACTATTATTAAACTATTTATTTAGGGAATTGGTGATGGACAGGGGAGGCCTGGAGTGCTGCAGTCCATGGGGTTGCAAAGAGTTGGACAAGACTGAGCGACTGAACTGAAATTCAAACAGTCCTATTGGGCTACTAAACATACTATGATGTAGCCACACTGCAGATTCCATATACTTTAAATTTCTACACTGTCCTGGGAAACAGGAAATAGACACAGGTTTATTCTAAGTTGATAAAAGCTTTACATTGTTTTGACTCTATGCTATACTCTAAGAAATAATAAATACTTCTCACATGACAATGAATTAATCTTTTTAATTTATTACTTAACATAACTCAAAACCCTCTTATTCCAAGGAATGTGAAATAAACACTAACTTCTCTCAAGATTTTCCAATCATTTCACTTCTCATTAAAGAAAGTGCCTGCAACTAAAACGCTCCATGAACCAGTACAACAAAAGTATAAAAATTAAAACAGCCACTAAATGTTTCCATTCATCATAAAATGAGCACACAACTCAGTCTTTTGATGGCTAAATGCACTTGTATTGCATAATCCGACACCTGAGCCACCCTGGGCTCGCCTAGGCAGGAAGAATTTCAAATGATGAGAAGGTAGCTTCACAGAAACAAAAACCATAAACCAAAACCCTCCGGCAATGCTTAAGAAAATTTCAGAAGGAACTTGCTACAAAGGACCACAGGCAAAAATAGCTCAAATTATTTCTGCACAAAAGTATGTTCCACAGGATCTTTAGATGGGTTGGAATAAGACAGAGAATAAATCAGATAATTCAGGACGTGTCAAAAACAGACATTTAATTAAATATGGCAACACTTTTGTTACTCAAAATTCAACTGATCACCATAAAGCTTTTATACCAAAACCCAACAGAAAACCAGCTCATTTCAAAGAGTGACTTTGAATATACACACATTTTTTAGGGTATTTTGAATTCACAGACATTCACAGCTACATCTGTTATAGCCACTGATGATGTTGTCATCATCTCTGAGTCTCAGTTTCTCATCTGTAAAACAATCTCAAAGGCCCCTCTGGCTCTATCACTGTATGTTCAGAATAAGGATTCCTTATAACCACAAAAGTTCTAAGTAGCAAACAGGTGAGAAAGTAAATGGGAATATGAAATCATTCACTTATTTAGAACATGGCATATGCCCAGCAAGGTGATTCAACCTCCAACATATAAGAGACTATTATAATGTTATGTAATACTCAAGAAACACAACTAGACCAGGAATAACAACCAGCTATGTCATTCAGATATCTACACGTTTCCCCAGCAACAAGCTGTACAGCAGAAAGATCCCTAAATTGGGGTCTGTTGCCAACTTTTTGGATTGTTGACAACAATCATACAAGTCACCTGGTCTCCCTGTGCTTCGGATTCTAATCTATTTAGAGACTGGAACAGATGACTGAAAGAAGTCCCTTCCAATTACAGTAACCTCTCAAGAAAAAGACAAACAAAAAGGGTGCTTAAATGACACTCAATCACGACCAAGAGTTGCTCAACCTCATGTTCAGTATCCTACGTAAGTATATAGAACCATGCAGACTCTTTGTGAACAGATCAGAAATCCATAAAAATTCATTATTACTTCAGATCTGATCATTCCACATTAATGAACACACAGGAGAAAAACTGTTTCAAGGAACTATATGACACACTCATTTTCCTGTACAGCTGCACAGGATATACTCTGAGGTCAAAAAGGAGTGTCCAAAGAAGTAAATTGGTTTCAGGAATCCTACTGCTAGAGGCGGCTCAAGCTGGGTTATTCCGAGCTGCTGTGGAGTCATAGGATTAAAGCAGATGACTGCTCACACAGGATATGTGATGCAACCAACTCAGTACCGTTATGCTCGTGGCTTACATTTTACTTTAGTTTTTTAAAATGATTACTATTATTTTTAATTTAACTTTTTTTATAAACATCTGAAATATTTACATTGTTCCAAAGCCAAATATATAAAAACCAAATTTGTTCAAAGAATATATTAAGGCTTGGAAAGCAGGGCCTCTGGATTTACATCTTAAGTGTATGACCATGGATTGTGACTCCACTGCTCTCAACTTACTTGCCTGTGTCCACACAGTGGTAATAACAGAGCCTCTCTAAGAGGGGCGCTGTGAGGATTCAGTAAGATCACTGTGCCTACTACTGGGCTTGTGAGAGCTCAGTGAACTCTGACCACTATCACCGGCTCTTGGCAGAGGCTCACCACAGTACTGGAGCACAGACGCAGGTCACAAGGTGAATCTGGAGGTGCCATATCACTGGCAAGGTCAGGGAGCCCACCACTGGGACCACGACTCCCATCTTTCAAGCCCAGCAGTACCCCACAGCACTGCCTTCGGAGACTTCAGACCCCTTCATGGGCCATCATCACAGACTCCCTATGGCTGGCACAGGAGAAAGAAGAATTTGCTTCCCACCTAGAGAACTTCAAAGGTCTCACCGTATTTAGTGCGTTGAGGGTGGTGTCATCCCGCGAGGCCGCCACACAGCCATCTTCCGTGGAGCCTCCGTCACACATCCCAGCGAAGGCCGCCATGCTCCTGCGGAGACGGGAAGAGAACACAGCAGGGCAGACATTTCAGCCCTTGGTTCTCAGAGTGCAGCTCCAGCCCATACCAAATATCACCACTATATGCACAATTAAGACAGAATTCTCAGCCCTGTTTCTGCTCTCATCTTAAAAAAATTTTTTTAAGTTTCTCTGCAGTTCACTCCTTACTCACCAAGAAAAAGAAATGTTATTTTCCTTCTATTCCATTTGTTTCTCTTCCCATGCTTATCAGTACTTAGACTTTAGTTTTGAGGGCGTGAATAATCTAAAACCATCTGCCAGAATGGTCAGCTGGATTATAAACTTTTGAAAGGTCAGTCTCCAGAAAATATGTAAAACTGAATCCTTTGAAATTTTACTTAATCTGCCTCATGCTGTACATTAACCATCTCTAAGCAAACATGGAAGAGGTGGAAAAAACTCTTAGTAGTCACCCCTGCCCTGAAGACCCCATCTCTGCTGTAGCCTCCAAGTTACACTGCTGACCACACAGCAGCCAGAGTTACAATTCCATCACCACCTTGCTTCAACATTTCTGTTGCCTGTTGTTGATACTGCAGTGAGTGAGTACCAGAAACCCCTGCAGACAAAGGAAGGCCCTGCCTGCACTGTGACATGTCTGGGACAGACGTGAACTTCTCATTTTGTAATTTAGGCATTTTCAGGTTAGCAAGTATTCATATAGGTAAGCCCTCAAAATATAAAGTTTAGGTCAGATACCAATGAACAGCCATGGAGCAAAGAAATATGGAATGGGATTTTAAGATGCGCTGGATGAGCCAATTACTCAACTGTATTAAGAAGCGCTGATACTAGAATGTGTGATGTACGATGTTTTCTTCCTGAAAAGTTCTAAAATCTGAGTTGGGGCAAACACCAAGGAGGAAAAAAGTGACCTCACCATCAAAAGTTGTGTTTCTCCAGTAAGAAGGAGCAGGGCTCTAGTTACAGAGAGCATAACAAAACGTAAAGCCAGAGAATACCCAATATATAAACACAACTTCAGGGGAAAGGGGAAAGTTTACTGATCACTCATCGATTCAGAAAGCAGGAGGGTGTGGACTCCTATTACCTTGCTGCCCTCAAGTACATGAGGAGGTCACAGTCATTAACGCCAGGCATCCAGACCAGTTCCTCATGCTGGGTCACAGTGTCTCCATCGGGAGAAGGGAATGGTTGCAAGTCGGGCAGTTTGGCCTGTAAGACAGGGATGAAGAAGTCACAATCAAGGCATGTTCAAAGAGCTGCCTGTGCAGGCAGGCCTTGGGGACAGACACAGTAGCTAGTTGAGCCTCTTTCTTTCGGCAGTACTGAAATAACTGAAAACTCATGAGTCACTGAAGCTGGCCCATCGCACACTCTGGGATCGTTTTACCGCAGGAGATTTCATAATGGACTTGATCTCTACTTAAGGAACTGCTAACAGTGTCAACGTAAAGTGGTGCCAGCATGGTCCACAGAGTGAAAAAGAAGTGGGCACATGTGAATAAAGAAGTATCAAAACAAAAAATGTTTTGGGAATAAGAGCTCCTTGATAAAGAAGGGAGAACTACACACATCCAATAAAACACGTTTACCTATATATATATATATATATATATATATGTCTCACCTAAGGATGTATACTAAAACAATGAGTGAACTACTCTGCAAACCAATGCTACTTTTAGGAGTCAAGATCAATGAGTCACGTATCAGTAGACATATTAATACAAAAAATCCATAAAGGTAACAACAATAAAATCAGGAGCACTAAATGATGGTGACAGAAATTGAATGAGCAGTGGTTCCAGGAGGAGAGGGCTGCTGGACGAGGGGTAGGCAGGAGCTTCTGAGATGACCCATGTTCTGTGCCTTGAAATGAACTGTCACAGAGGACTGAAGAGTATACCTACGATACAAACAGGTCACTATACATAAAGGACACCTCAATTTAAAAAAATTTTTGGAAGATTTGAAAAACAGTGCTCAACAACCAAGATTCCAAGTCAATTCTGTTAGAAAGGCAAATATTGGGTTGGCCAAAAAGTTTGTTCGAGTGTTTGGCATACTGTTATGGAAAAACTGAAACAAAGATTTTGGCCAACCCAGTATCTCCAGCGTTGTCTCACCCTCCACTACTGGAACCGAGCAAGTATAAACAGGCCTCATGACTGCTCAGAGGCCTATGAAAAGTCACCCATCTGCAAAACACACACATTCTTATTATTTTCTTAAATTAAGAACATGGTCACATTAATTTAATATTTTAAATTAAGAGCTGCAGTTTAAAAGCTCCAGTGTCCACAGAAACAGGCAAAAACTGTAAACGACTGAAGCAGGCAGAGTGTACAGCCAACAAAAATAAAATGAGGGCCTCATGTTTCACTTTAAATGTTCTGCTGTCCACAGTAAACAGAATGCGACATCCCAGTTCAGACTTGCCACATTCCAAGTACTCAAATCCATCCATGACAACGGCTCCCACTCTGAGCATGCAGGTGTTAGGTGTGAAGGGATTGGGATGAGATGGAGAGAGTCCCGTTTGGAGAACAATGCCACGCAGGAGCGGGAACCAGTGCTCATACATACTCCAGGTTTCCCCAAAGTCCAGAAATCTTGAATTTAATGTGAAAGTTCACGGCTTTAAATGTTTGTTATTCAAGTTTTAAAAACAATTGTGTGGCAAAACTCAACATGAGTCAACCATGCAGCTGGCAGGCTACTGTCTACACACTCTGCTTCACAGTCTACCTCCCAAGCCTCTCACTGTGTATCAGGTGCTGACTGCACCCTCTCAAAATGGTGTGCTTCCTTAATTCAGTACAGAATGGGAGCCACAGTGAGTTCTCCTTAAAATTAAAGCACAACAGCAACTCGTATCAAAAGGTCTCACACATTTTGTACCAAGCTGTTTCCCTAGCACCACGTACAGCAGTTGCAGCAGTAACTCTCAAATAGTTGTTTATTAAATTGATTTAAAAAAATACTATTGCTGTGGAGAAGAACCAACCCCTCCTAGAGAAAAAGGGACTAGAAATATAATTTGCTTAGAGAAAAGAACATACATGCAGGTGGCTCTGAATCATAGGAAAGATGGCCAACTGTGCTGACAAGAGAAATGCAAATTAATGACACTGAGATACCATTGCTGACCTATCAGACTGACACAGTGCCAAAGTGTGATGAGACACGAGGCTGCGTGTTGGCACTCACATTAAGTTGTCAGCACGAACACAAAATGGTCCAATCTCTATGCAGGGGAACGCTGTAATAGTCTTAGAATTACATGTGCCCTCTAAGCCAGTCATTCCCCCTTCTGGGGATAATATAATATCTCAAAGACAACTGGGCAAAATAAAAATCTCCATGCATAACCTGTTCATCACAGCATTACTTGTAACAGAAATGACTAGAAACAGCACAAACTCCAGATGATGGGGGCTGGAAGAATAAGCTGTTTCTCCCATGCCAAGGGGTCCCAAGAGGTGGCAGAAGAAAATGAGGAGGGGCTTTGCAGACTGCAGCAGAGGGAATGCCAAGACAGAGTGCCAGAAGGTAAAAGAAAGGTGGTAGAATTGTTTATGTTATGCTACTGTTTATCTAAGAGCAGGGGGTGGGGCAGGATACAAATAAGAATGATAAATCAAAACCTTTAAACACTAATAATTATCTATCAGAGAGGGAAGGAACAAGGAAAGAGGAGACAGGGAAAGAAGGTGAACTTTCTGAACATAATTCATCTGCATGTTTGACTTTGGAGCCATGTATTTTACATAATTACAAAAACAAAGTTTAAAGAAGAACAATCCCCTAAAAACTCTAAAGCAAAATCAAATAAATCCACCTAACTATGTTTTGAGTTTGCTCCTCTCCAAGAATCAATGGAAAGAGTGACAGACTTTATTTTCTTGGGCTACAAAATCACTGCAGATGGTGACTGCAGCCATGAAATAAAAAGACGCTTGCTCCTTGGAAGAAAAGCTATGACAAACCTAGACAGCATATTAAAAACCAGAGACATTACTTTACCGACAGTAGGAGGCAAAGCTATGGTTTTTTTCAGTAGCCATACATATATGGATCTGAGAGTTGGACCATAAAGAAGGCTCAGCACTGAAGAATTGATGCTTTTGAACTGTGGTGTTGGAGAAGACTCTTGAGAGTCCCTTGGACTGCAAGGATATCAAACCAGTCAATCTTAAAGGAAATCAGTCCTGAATATT
Source organism: Bos indicus x Bos taurus (assembly GCF_003369695.1). Taxonomy (NCBI): domain Eukaryota; kingdom Metazoa; phylum Chordata; class Mammalia; order Artiodactyla; family Bovidae; genus Bos; species Bos indicus x Bos taurus. Next base: position 44,245,185 of record NC_040091.1, on the reverse strand, counting down.
TACTGAAAGAACCGATGCTGAAGCTGAAGCTCTAATACTTCGGCCATGTGATGTGAACAGCCGACTCACTGGAAAAGATCCTGATACTGGGAAAGATCCTGGCAGGAGGAGAAGGGGACGACAGAGGATGAGATGGTTGGATGGCATCACCGACTTGATGGACATAAGTTTGAGCAAGCTCAGGAAGTTGGTGATGGACAGGGAGGCCTGGCGTGCTGCAGGCAATGGGGTTGCAAAGAGTTGGACATGACTGAGCGACTGAACTGAACTGAGGAATCATTTCAGATAACATTAAAACATACTAATTTCCCTAAAGAGCTTTAGTGGGATACATTCTATGGCCAAAATAAAAACTGAATGCTAAGCTGTTTCAAATAATCATATTATTTATAGCAGTGTGAGTACCATTATTCTAAGCTGCTATGTAAGCATTACAGGACTAAGGCAAATACATAATTATTTTGATGTCATTTAAAAAAATTGGTTTTCTGACATGGGGAAAAGATACAGATGTGAATGATAGAACATATCATCTATAGGATTAAATATAAGGCCTAGATAAAATTTTGAATTAGTATTAGAAAGAGACCATGCTATATTATCTCTAAAACATAAATAAATTAAGGAAAAAAGAAAAGGGGTGAGGGGGAAGCATATTTCCTAATCTGTTCTGAAAAGGCCTGAAAATAGTATCTATCCCAATAATAATGAACAGGGCAGCAGCCAAACAAAAAATGTCACTTTCTACTAACCAACCCAGGGACAAAGCCAAGTCTCCTGCATTACTGGCGGATTCTTTACCATCTAAAGCCCTACACTAAAACAATGAGGGGTCATTACAAAAGTTTCATTCCAGATCTAGGGCAGAGAACATATATAAGAGAACAAAAAAATCATGTCATACTAGGTAATATACTCTAACCAAAGATCATGGGGGTCCAGTGAAAAGGACACAGAAGACAGCAGGAAAAGGAACCTACTAGCTCCCAAATGGATAATTTAATCTCATCAGTAAGAATAACATCTGGTTAGCATGTGAGTAATTTTAAACCCATTGATGACGAATGGAAGTTGTTAGAGAACCAACTGGTAAAAAGAGGGAAAGATACAAGCATTTATCCTGCCTTTCCTATGTGTTTCAGGTAATCAAAAATTGACAAGAGAAAAGTTGATCAGCTAATAAAGGAAGGGATGACAGGATTAGCATATCACCATCTTAAAGTGTGAACCTAAGTAACAAGTCCAATTAGACAGTGAATCTACATACAGAAAGTCCCCTATATGTGAATCTTCCAGCTGTAGACTTTCAAAGATGAGAACGTGCATCTGGTTCCAGCAAGGAACCATCCTTCAGCTCTACTGTCTCCCGTCTTCCCCCTCTCCCTCCTCCAGTCAGTAACTCTTCTTGCCTCTTCACTTGACACCACATCATATTGCTAGGATGTAATGGCTACCATGGGTCAAGACAGCAATTTTCCCAAGTCTAGATATAGGCACATGACCCACCCATGGCAATAACATGTGGGGACTAATGGAAACCTTCCAGGAAAATCTTCCGTCTACTAAGGGGAAAGGAGAGCAGTGTGTATCCCTTCCCTCCTCTCAACATTTGCTGCATTTTCATTCACTGTAAGAACCACTATTAAATGCATTGAGAAAGAAGAAATGCTGCCAATTAAATTATAATCACACCGCAGGATGTACAATGAAGCTTGACATCAGAGATAATGTGAATGGAAGAAGTATATCTTAGAATCAAGTTCAGCTCCTGGCCTAAGGAAGAAGGCAGCCCATGGGTATAGCTGAACACCAAATCACAAGAACTGGAGAAGAGCGGAGCGCAGCCTGGTCCTCTCTGACCAGACGTGATGATATGTGAGACCATGAACAGCCGTGTTCAGCCAGAGTGTTCTGGCCCTCTCTGTCAAAGCATCCTACCTGATATAGAGATCAAAAGACAAGATGACAAACAGAACAGCAGAGTCTTAGTAAACTGAATAAAACATGGAAGAGCACAGGTCATGACTCAACAAGCTTCCAGCTTACAAAACATCTTAATCACTTTGAATTTTCTGAAGGAAATGGGGTTTTTAAAAAGCTAAATGAAAGCATTAAGTGAAGTGAAAGTCACTCAGTCGTGTCCGACTCTTTGCGACCCCATGGACTATATAGTCCATGGAATTCTGCAGGCCACGACACTGGAGTGGGTAGCCTTTCCCTTCTCCAGGGATCCTCCCAACCCAGGGAGCGAACCCAGGACTCCCGCATTACAAGCGGATTCTTTATCAGCTGAGCCCCCAGGGAAGCCCACAGTGACCAAATGTTCACTGACAGATCAACAACCATATATACAATGAACAATTAAGCCATAAAAAGAAATCAAATCCTGACATATGCTCCAATGTGGGAGCTCCCTGAAGACCTTATGCTAAGAAAACAAGCCAGACACAGGAGGGCTAATGCTGGCTGATTCCACTGATATGGTATCTATAGCTGTCAGATTTGTGGACACACAAAGGAGAAGGGAGGTTGCCACAGAATGAGGGGAGGGGAGAATGAGGAGTTACTGTTTAATGGGAACTGAGTTTCAGATTGGGAAGCCGAATAGGTTCTGCGGATTGGCTGCACAATGATGTGAAGGTATTTATAGGCACTGAACCATTCGCTTTATAGAGGTCAGAATGGTTAATTTTAGATTGTATATACTTTACCATAATTTTTTAAAGTATGTGGTTGTCTTTAAAAAATAAATCTCTTCATTTATATAAAATTCCAAATAGCATAAAAACAGTTCTAAGTTTCTGCTCAAAAGAATAAAGGACCAGATGAATAATAAGAAATAAAAACCTATTAAAGAAGTTACTAAAATTCACTTTACCTGATGGCTAGGACCAACACGAATTTCTCCCTGGGTACTGTTCAGCCTCCTGTCATGAAAAGAGCACATCAGGTTAGCAGAGCATAGTTCTGACATAAATAAGCACATGTTTTCAAGAGGCAGAACACAGGAAGAATTAGCTTCCCCACTATTTGTAATGTTGCCTGCACATATACACTCCCGCCCCAACCCCACATGCAACATTTTTCTTCTAAAAGCCCTTTTACTGCAGCTTCCTGCCTTGAGTTTCTATACCATCCTCCTTTCACCCCACAGAGAGATGGACATTCCTATAGTACAAATCGCAATCCATGTGTCTTCTTTTCAAAATATTTCAGGGTGCCCTACTATAAACTTAATTAAAATATAAACAAGACAGTTTATGATTCCTAGTGTACACACTGGGTCATTCATTCATTCTCTCATTCAACAAATATTTTTTAAGTACCTACTGCAAGACAGGAACTGTCCTGGGTATTGGGGATAAAGCAGTGAAAATAACAATATTCCTGGCTTACGGGAACTTTCATTCTAATTTGGATTAAAAAGCAAAAGAACAAATAATAGGTCAGGTGTTGATATGGGTCACGGAACTAAAGGGGTGGTTAAGAATGAGCTTTTACAGTTCCTTTTACAGGGCAGTCAGAATAGGCCTTTTTAACAAAGTGAAGTGGAGCAGAGATGTTCAGGGATGTGCGGGCATGAGCCCAGCAGGTCCAGGAGGTGATGGACCGTCTCCCTCCCATGACATTCTCACTGCACCTGCTGCACTCGCCCTCCCTGGTGCCAAATCCAAACCGCCCAGGCTCCTTCAGAAAACCAGCATTTCACCGAAACCTTGCTTTATCTCCTCCCATGTCACCTCACACATCCTAGAAGTGTGGGGTATCTTCCCCTTTTCATTCCTGGAAATATTCACTGAAGGTCTTTTCATGCCAGGCCCTCAGAGGGCATGCAGGGTGTATACACTGTGGATGAAGAAATGCAGGCCCCGCCTCCCAGAGTTCCATTACCCTTGACTTCTTCCCATCACGGCTATCTGTTGACTCTCTCGGGAAAACCCTCTCCCTGCCCAGTGATACATCCTGAGTCTTACAGTCACCTGTGAGCTTTCACTAGTGGGCAGAGAAGTCTTTTCTGCAGCGAGGGCTGCTCGATGACTATCTGCTGACTTGGACTAAGCTGAAGAGCAGAACAGCCAAGACCAAAAAGCAAGCCCAGTCTCTGGCTTTTCTCCCATGAATCTGATACCTCCACCACCCCCGCACACGCGGATGCACACACACACACCATTGGTTTTGAAGCTATAAAATGAATTTCGGAAAAACTTATTTCTTTCAGGTCCAGCACTTCCTTCAATCTGATAATTTTTCTCATGAAGTCTTATTTTGGCAAAGAGGGCAGCAAGTATGAGCTGAGAGAAGACCAGAGAGAAGACCAACAAAAATAAAGTGGTCTGATCCTTAAGATCATTACAATCCACAATCCGTCTACCTAGGGAGGCAGCAGGTGTGCCCCAGACACCAGAACAGGTCCAATCACTATGTTCATAAGCCCAATTCATTTCAGAATGGTAGAAATGCTCAGGGGAGTGATCAAAATTAGGCAGGCTTCAAGAAGGGGAGAGAGCCCTAAAGGAGATGAGGAGCTCAAAATCAGGGCAGAGGCGGATTCCCAAGTGGGACCAAAACCCCGCTGAGGCAGGAAACTGAAAAAGAGGGACAGAGGCAGGGTGGGAGAAAGGCTGGCATGAGGGGCTGCCTTTAACTCACTAGCCACCCGAGATGCAGAGCTGACGTCTCAGGGGTTTTACGTAGGATCACAAACAGCTGTTTTAGGAAGCACGTAGAGGAGCCACAAAGGCCATGAGGCTATTTTAATCTGAGTACTTCTTTAAAAAAAAAAAGGCAGTCAGTGTTACCTACCATTTCTGTTTTATAACTAGCTAAAAGCAAAAACTCGTTGCCAAAAGCTCTCTCCTCTATTTCTAAATACTTTCCAAAGGCTTGCCTGCCTAGAAGCAGGTCTGGCCCAAATGTATCATCTCCGAAAATTTCAGCCACAGCCCACATAGCAACGTGTGCCCCACAGCTCAACTTTCAGGTTCTTCTAGAAGGTCTATGTTGGGCCAGGGTTCTCAAGTGGTTGGTTATGGAAGCATCTTCCCATCACTGCCACACACTGCTAAGTCCTGGATAATTTCAGGACAAACAATCCTGGTTCATTTTTATTTCAAAGGTGGGGTTTTTTTTTTTTGCTTTTTCTTTTAGTTAATAAACCAGAACTATCATATTTAGCTCAAAACTGTGCCACAGGGACTTCCCTCGTGGTCCAGCGGTTAAGACTTCGCCTTCCAACACAGGGGTTGTGGCCTGGATCTCTGGTCAGGCGGCTAAGATCCCACATGCCTCACAGCCAAAAAACCAAAGCATAAAACAGAAGCAACATTGTAACAAGTTCAATAAAGACTTTAAAAATCAGATCAGATCAGTCGCTCAGTCGTGTCCGACTCTTTGCAACCCCATGAATCACAGCACGCCAGGCCTCCCTGTCCATCACCAACTCCCAGAGTTCACTGAGACTCACGTCCATTGAGTCAGTGATGCCATCCAGCCATTTCATCCTGACTTTAAAAATGGTCTACATCAAAAATCTTAAAGAAAAAAAAAAGAACTGCGTCACAATAACTGAAAGTGAAAGTCGCTCAGTCGAGTCTGACTCTTGGCAACCCCATAGACAATAACATGTCAGGCTCCTCAGTCCATGGAATTCTTCAGGCCAGAATACCGGAGTGGGTAGCTGTTTCTTTCTCCAGGGAATCTTCTCAACCCAGGGATCATATCCAGGTCTCCCACATTGCAGGCGGATTCTTTACAGTCTCAGCCACCAGGGAAGCCCATGAATACTGCAGTGGGTAGCTCTCCCCTTCTCCAGCGGATCTTTACAACCCAGGAATTGAACCAGGGTCCCCTGCATTGCAGGAAGGATTCTTTACCAGCTGAGCTACCGAGGAAATCCCCAATACTAAAACCCCACAAATACTTCATAAAAAACTCCTTATGTCCCACTTATTTGTATAAAAATAGGAGACTAATAACTGTTAATACTGCTAATAATGACACAAAGTGAGAAAAATAATGTTGGGAAATGTTGGGAAAGCCAAAATGAGAAGTCAGTTTCTCTCTTTTATATCAACGAAGGGTACTTATTAATGAGTGGACTGAAAAGCACAAAATAAAGCAAAGAATCCTTTAAAATTAAAAATCAGTTTTTACAAGAAAGTGTTTATAACATGCAATTTTTAAACATTAGGGATTCCCAGCAAGAGACACAACAAAGTTGTATTTGAGCGAGATTAGGATCCAAGGTAAACAGACAATACAATGGCATGAGCCTACCATCTCCAGGAACTCACAGATAGAGAATAAATTGCAGAAATATTTTTAAGTCCAAGAGAAAAAGAGGTAGATAGTGATATACGCTACTAAAGAAAACTGGATGCAACTAACACAAAAACTGTCAGAATATGAACTAAAATGAAGAGAAAAAGTAGGCTTCCTCCTGGGAAACTGCCAATATTCAGCTAGATCTGGAATCCCCCGAACATCTCAGTCCTTCCTTCTCCCAATAGCAGCCATGCTCTATGTTCAAAGGTCCTCGGCTGCCACCTCCCTGCCCGACTGCTCCTTCTGAGGTTCCCACCTCATGCCAGCAGGCGACATTCTGCCATGACTAATGGACATCTACCTCCACCCATTCTGGGACTGTCTAGTAAAGAAACTGAGATTTCATCCCTTTTCTGTATTCTCCCAGTATCGAATACAGTACCTGTCTGGCACTACTACTCATTCAAGGCAAATGGGAAATTCCTTGGTTACATGAGTATTTCTACACTGCTAGAATGCACAATTGATAAAAATCACCAGAATTATTTAAATGCAATATCAACAGCCTGTAGAAAACATTCAGTCATCTTATGCTGACTACTACATTTTTCCTTTTACTTAATACAGCAAATCTCAAACTTTCTGGTTTTAGGTAATCTTTTAATTCTAAAGTTATTGAAGTCTTAAGGAAGCTATATTTTTGAGAAGTTTCAAAATATTTACTTATTTTAATGTAACAACAGGCTCATGACATAATATAACACATTCTTATGAAAAACAATATTATTTAAACAAAAAAAACAATGAAAATAGAGGCACTGTTTTACATTCTCACAGATCTCCTTAAGATGTGACTTTATAGGAGACAGCTAGATTCTTGTATCTGCTTCCATATTCAGTCTGCTGCAATGAGTTCTGATTAAAGTATATGAAAAAAAATAAAACTAACCTCACACAGATTACATAACCAAGAAAGGAAAGACCATTTGACTAGTCTTTTTGATAATTATGGATATTCTTTTTGATACTACACCAAAACTCAACATGAGATTGTTTCCTAAAGGTCTTTTGCACAGTGTTACTCTAAAATCTTATCAATGAATTTTTGGACTTTTGTACGTTAAAATCTTATTGGTCTTTGATGGATTTTCCACTCATGATTTTGTCATGCACTTGTTAGATAGAAAATAGTCGTTCAAGAAGCTCTAATACTTTTGCCACGTGATGAGAAGATCTGACTCACTGGAAAAGAGCCTAATACTGGGAAAGACTGAGGGCAAGAGAAGGGGATAACAGAGGATGAGATGGTTGGATAGCATCATGGAGAGTCCACTCAACGGACATGAGTTTGTGCAATCTCTGGGAGACAGTGAAGGACAGGGAAGCCTGGTGTGCTGCAGTCCATGAGGTCACAAAGAGTCAAACACGATTTAGCGACTGAACAACAAAGAGGTTTGCAGATCTTCCAAATATTAATAGTTTTTTTAAAATCACATTCATTAGTATTACCATACATCTTGTAAGAAAAGTCTGTTAATGTATAGAAGCTGTTAAGCTCAGAGTGGTGGGTAAAACTTTTTCCAAATTCTATTTATTACTTGAAAGCTCCAATCTTGCATTGGGAAAACAGCTGTTTTCCTTAAAATGGCAGGCTCACCAAGATCATTATCAAGAAAATGTCCACCAAGCACCCAAGTGAGTATCCACAGTCTATCAGTTATTCTTTCAAATAAAAATGGTGTTCCATGAAAGAAGTAGCTAGTTAAGTTTTGGACTGAAACAAACAAATCGAGTCTGCTGGTATGCACCTTCTGGTCTTTCATGTTGCTTCCCATTTCATCACAAGGAACTCAAGGGCAGGATCTGATAAAAGTAATAATGGGGCCCACAAACCAGCTGTGAGAAGCACTGTTATTCATATCATACATTATGAAATTCAGAAAATTCTGGGGCCTAACTAATTACGAAGATTGAGTTGTTTCCTGTTTTGTATTACCTGTTACCCTGTTCGCTTACACTTCTTCACTCCAGCCCATCAATGTGAAATATTATACTTTTGTTGAAGAAAAGAGATGTTCACACATATAACTTGATTAAGAACTCTGACACTGTTACACAGAGAAATTCACAGGAAGAGAATGGACACTGCATCCATATTAATGGAAAACAAAGTAAAGTCTGCAGCCACTTTCTGAAGTCATGGGGACTGGGATTAACTTGAGTGTAGAACAACAGATGCTTTTGAATTAGGGTGCTGGACAAGGCTCTTGATAATCTCCTGGACTGCAAGGAGATCAACCCTGAATATTCACTGGAAGGACTGATGATGAAGGTGAAGCTCCAATACTTTGGCCACCAGATGGGAAGAGCCAACTCACTGGAAAACACCCTAACACTGGAAAGATCGAAGGCTTAAGGAGAGGGGGCCGGCAGAGAATGAGATGGTTAGACAGCATCACGACTCAATGGACATGAACCTGAGAAAACTCGGGGAGACAGTGCTTGAAAGCAGAGTTTGGCAGGCTGCAGTCCATGGGGTTATGAAGAGTCAGATATGACTTAGCAACTTACCAACGGATCAATAAGAACAAGACTGTCCAATGAATGTTCACTGGAATAAATTCTTAAAAATATGCTGGTGGCTAAAATTTAAAAGGGCCCTAATTGAGAAAATGACAGGTTAATCCTTCAATAAGCAACAATAGCTAATATATAAGTAGTAAATCTCACACGTAGGTGATGGATACTCCATATGCAATAAGAAACCAAAGATGGAAGTCATATCCCAGGATAATGCAAGATACATCGATGTACATCTTTACCCTTGCCTCAGGGTTTCCCCTCATATTACCTTAAATTTAGGTATCTTATACTTGTATACCCCTTCACAGATCACTGCTTTGTCATGGCAAAGGGGTTTGCATAACTCAATGAAGATATGGACCATGCTGTGTAGGGCCAGCCAAAATGAACAGGTCACAGTGGAGAATTCTGACAAAACGTGGTCCACTGGAGGAGGGAACAGCAAACCACTCCAGTATACTTACTGTGAGACCCTCATGAACTGTATAAAAGGACAAAAAGATATGACGCTGAAAGATGAGTCCCCCAGGTCTGACGGTGTCCAATATGCTACTGGGGAAGAGCAGAGGAGAACTAGTAATAGCTCCAGAAAGAATGAAGCAGCTAGGCCAAAGTGGAAACAATGCTCAGTGTGGATGTGTCTGATGATGAAAGAGAGATCCAATGCTGCAAAGAACAGTATTGGATAGGAACCTGGATTGTTAGGTCCATGAATCAAGGTAAACTGGAAGTGGTGAAGCAGGAGATGGTAAGAATAAATACCAACATCTTAGGAATCAGTGAACTAAAATGGATGGGAATGGGAGAATTTAATTCAGATGACCATTATATCTACTACTGTGGGTAAGAATCCCATAGAAGAAATGGAGTAGTCCTCATAATCAACAAGAGAGTCCGAAATGCAGTATCCGGGTACAGCCTCAAAAATGAGAGAATGATCTCGGTTTGTTTTTCAAGGCAAGCCATTAAATGAACGAATACTCATTGGAGGAACTGATGCTGAAGCTGAAACTCCAGTATTTTGGTCATCCAATGTGAACAGGTAACTCACTGAAAAAGTCCCTGATGCTGGGAAAGATTGAGGGCAGAAGGAGAAAAGAGAGTCAGAGGATGAGATGACTGAATAGCATCACTGATGCAGTGGACATGAACTTGGGCAAACTTTGGGAAATGGTGAGGGACAAAGAGGCCTGGTGTGCTACAGTCCATGGGGTCACAAAGAGTTGGACATGACCAGGTGACTGAACAACATACTTGTATGACAAATACAAGCGAAATAATAACACTAGTTACTACTCACTAAGTGCTCTCTATGCCAGGCACAGCTTTCCTGGTGGCTCAGTGGTAAAGAATCCACCTACCAATGCACAAGAATGTGGGTTTGATCCCCAGGATGGGACGATTCCCCTGGAGAAGGAAATGGCAACCCACTCCAGTATTCTTGGCTGGGAAATCCCATGAACAGAGGAGCCCAGTAGGCTACAGTCCATGGGGTCACAAATAGTCAAACACGACTTACAGACTAAACAAACATAACAACAATGCCAGGTATACATTATTTCATTATTCCTTGACAACTCTATGAGGCAGTATCCTGACTTAATAGATAATAGTAATGGTAGTAATTGTAACATCGATAAAGAAACTAACATACACAATGAACACTTTCAATGTACCAGGAATTTTGAGCTCAGCAAATTTCAGACATTGTCTTATCTAACCTTAAGGATGATGACTCTACACAGTAGGTGCTATTACTACCTGTCCAGATAAGGAAACTGAAGCAAAGAGAGTTTATAACTTGCCCATGATTACACAGGTAACAGGTTGGAAAAACCAGGATTCAAATTCAAGTTTAGCTGATTACAAAGTTAGAGCTCCACATTCCATATGGCAGAGTGATTAAGTTACTGAACCAATATTACACAACTAATTAAAAACAGAATTACTATGAGAAGACACAGCCCTTTCCATACTTCAGTTCTATGTTCATTTCCAGTATCAAAGTAAGACAAAAATCAAAAAGCTTTTCTTAAATCTACAAATCATGTTAAAAGTGAAAAATCCATCAAAGTTCAACTTACATAACATTATCAAAATTGCAAAATCATAGAGATGGTTGCCAGGTGTTGGGAATGGTGGGAGGAGAAAGGAAGGAGTGGAATCTTTGTGATGACAGAACAGATCCTGATTGGGACTGTGGTGACACAAAGCTATACCTGCGATGAGATGTGACAGAACTGTACACATACTGTACCAACATCCCAGGCCTGGGTTCTGATGCTGCACTGGAGTTCTATACATACCTACTGGGGATGTGAGTGAAAGGTACATGGGAACACTCTTCCTGCTGCTGCTGCTAAGTCACTTCAGTCGTGTCCAACTCTGTGCGACCCCATAGATGGCAGCCCACGAGGCTCCCCCGTCCCTGGGATTCTCCAGGCAAGAACACTGGAGTGGGTTGCCATTTCCTCCTCCAATGCATAAAAGTGAAAAGTGAAAGTTAAGACGCTCAGTCATATCCGACTCTTAGCGACCCCATGGACTGCAGCCTACCAAGTTCCTCCATCCATGGGATTTTCCAGGCAAGAGTACTGGAGTGGGGTGCCATTGCCTTCTCTGACACTCTTCCTATAAAACTAAAAAATTAAAAGTTGTTTTAAAGCAAAACAAGAGGTTAACTGAATGGTGCATCACAGATAGACTACGGATAAGAAAGAAAGCCAGACATGAAAAAGTTGAACAAATGACAAATAGAGCCCCTCGGAAGAGAATGTAGAGGGACTTTCCTGGTGGTCCAGTGGCTAAGACTCTGCATTCTCAATGCAGGCGGCCCAGGTTCAATCCCTGGTTAGGGAACTATTTTACACGTGCCACAACTAAGATCCAGTGCAGCCAAATAAATAAATATTTTTAAAATAAATTTTAAAAAATATACTCCAAACAGCTGAAAAAATTACTGAAGAAATAATGCCATAGTTAATAAGCAATGAGATTCATATTCCTTTTTTCTTTGTAATTTACTAGAGATATCTGGTGTGGGGTCATCCTTTTTGAGACATACTTAGCTGTGAAGCACACTACAAAAAAAAAAAAAAAAAAAAAATTCACCATCCTCACCAGAAAGGAAGTATTTCTCTGTGCCACTAATGTAAATAATATACATATTTCAAAACAGTTGAGTTTAATCCCCATTATTCTACACATCTTTGTTCTGGAATATGAAAAAATAGTCCCATAAGCCAAATTACAACAATAATGGTAAGTCATTGTGTTTAGTCCTTGAGTTTAAAAAAATAGAAAGAAATTCATTGTATATGAAATCTGACACAAAAGAAACTGATGTAACAAAGCAGTGTCCATGGCAACTACAACTTAATATTTCAGTCCTCTTCAGCTGCAGTGGATTAAATAAAATGACAAGATGTTCCCTTTGAAAAGTAACCTGTTACCATGGAAACGTTTTAGTCTAAGAAGTAAACAGGGAATGGACAGAAAGGAGCAGGGAGCCTGCGACTGAATATCAAACAGGGAGAAGCATCTATGCAGAAGAGATGAGGCAGGGGTGCCTGGCCAGATGCAGGAAGCTCCTTGAGAAGAGCACGCTGGCTGTAAAAAAAGAGCAGCCAGGACAACACCACGCCTTGCCCCCAAGAGAGGGATGCAGTGAGGAAGGCCAAGGTCTGTGAATGTTTGCTTAAGACCCCCAAATATCTCTATGTGATCATGGTGACTGCTTAAGACAAGAATCTGCATCTACAGGGAAAGAAGAGGGACAAGGATCTGCAGTCATGGGGAGAAGACACAAGCTGGTAGAACAGAGGCCTTTGACAGGCAGCCTTCGTGGCTACTTTCCATCACAATCCATACCCAGAATATAATGCATGGCCTCCCCCTGGCACATTCCCCAGAGGCTGGGACCAGTAACTCTCAAGTAAGACCCTGCTCTGTGGCTGGTGCTGTGAATGAATGAAATCACAGTGCCATCTTCCTTTATCCGTCCTTCATATCAGAATGCTCGGACAGTAGATCATTCTCATCTTTTCTGGAGGGTGTCAAGCTGAACAGGAAGACTGACATGAAATCAACAGAAAAAAGACTAGAATCTCTAGCTACTGCTCATTCAGAAAGTGAAGACAGAGATAGACTATGGGTCCAGAATGAAATACATCAAATTTTAGGAAATCAAAAGACAATTTACCAGAATCACTTCTTCTCAGAAAGGTGGCAGGCAGGACTGAAAAAGGACTGATAAGAAGGAAGACTACAACAGCATGGTGGGTGTCTCAGATTTCTTCAGCATGAACACATATTTCTAAAGCAGTCTTTCCAATAAGTCTGAAATTTCTTTGAAGTCTGACATAGTTTCTTTAAAAAAATGTAAATTTTATATTCTTGTTGTTGTTTTTGTTGTTGTTCAGTTGCTACCTCATGTCTGACTCTTTGCCGCCCTGAAGACTGCAGCACGCCAAGTTTCCCCGTCCTTCACCATCTCCCAGAGTTTGCTCAAACTCATGACCATTGTGTTGATGATGCCATCCAACCATCTCATCCTCTGCCAATCCCTTCTCCTTCTGCCCTCAATCTTTCCCAGCATCAGGATCTTTTCCAGTGAGTCGGCTCTTCACGTCAGATGGTCAAAGTATTGGAGCTTCAGCTTCAGTATCAATCCTTCCAATGAACATTCAGGGTGGATTTCCTTTAGGATTGACTGGTTGGATCTCCTTGCAGTCCAAGAGACTCTCAAGAGTCTTCTCCAGCACCACAATTTGAAAACATCAATTCTTCAGTGCTCAGTCTTCTTTATGTCCAACTCTCACATCTGTACACAACCACTGAAAAAACCATAGCTTTGACTGCTGCTGCTGCTAAGTCGCTTCAGTCGTGTTGGACTCTGTGCGACCCCATAGACGGCAGCCCACCAGGCTCCACTGTCCCTGGGATTCTCCAGGCAAGAACACTGTAGTGGGTTGCCATTTCCTTCTCCAATGCATCAAAGTGAAAAGTGAATTTTGAAGTCACTCAGTTATGTCCAACTCTCCACAACCCCATGGACTGCAGCCCACCAGGCTCCTCCGTCCATGGGATTTTCCAGGCAAGAGTGCTGGAGTGGGGTGCCATAGACAGACCTTTTTCGGCAAAGTGATGTCTGCTTTTAATACTCTGTCTAGGTTTGTCACTTTTTTCACTCTCCTCTTTCACCTTCATTTATATTCTACTCCATAACATATTACCATTCAGTGTAAGATCCAAAAACGTGAGTAAAATCATTGTGCTCTGCATGTCCCCAGGATGCCCCATGATTTGAGCGCCCTCACTGCCTGGAGCGAAGACTTGTTAGACACACCTGAGTCCAGATGCCTGGGTGCTGGGGGGAGTACAGACTTTAGAGTCAAATGAAGCTGGACTGAAATTTCACTATCAAGGTTCTGTCAGCTCTAAGTGTAATCTTGAGGACACAATTCAATCTCTCTGAGCCCATCTCTGAAATCAAATTCATAAAGGCTACTTTGCAAGGCTGCTATGAAAATGAAAGATGATCCATGAAAAGAAGTTGATACATGTCTGTCATACAGGAGTCAGGACTATTATTAGCTGCAAGCACTGGCAAGAGTGAGAAAGGGAGACAGTTCCTTTATTAGGGGTTCCCAAAGCATCACTGACCTCTCCCTCAGTCTCTGTCACAGTCAGGATTTTATATTTCACTTGTGTAATTATTTCTCTCGATGGCTATCCTGACTGAAAGCACCATGTGGGTAGGAACCAAGTCTGATTTTAGCTCAACTACTACTTTCCAGAGCCTTTGGCAGTCACTAAATTTCATTTTATTAGAAATTTTATTAAATAAAACTTTATTAATATTTACTTTATGTAAAATTAAAAATTTATTTTAATAAGTGACTCCAATATTTTAACTCAACTATCATTTAGCCATGAAAGTGCAAGTGTTAGTTGCTTGTTGTGTTTGACTTTTTGTAACCCCATGGACTATATAGTCCAGCAGGCTCCTCTATCCATGGGATTCTTCAGGCAAGAATACCTGAATGGGTAGCCATTTCCTTCTGCAGTGGATATTCCTGACCCAGGGATTGAACCTGTCTCTAGGCAGATTCTTTACTGTCTGAGCCACTAGGGGAGCCCTCATTTAGCCACTAAATAGCAACTCAGTGCTTCACTGAAAGTTAAAATTCATTTGTGAGAGTATACTCCCCTCCCAAGCAAATTAATCTAAGACAGGCTTGATAAACTTTCCAGAAGGAAAAAAAAATCAGGATTCATTCAAAGTAAATTAGTCAACATTTGGAAGAGTTAACATTTCCAATCCATACACAAATGCAAAGGTCAAGACAGGAATTCATTAAAATCCAGAACCATAGTATTTGAAATTTTCTCTGATGGAAGCTTCCTAAAAGGCCCCCGATCCTAGCCTTCTAGCTGAACAGAAGAAACCAAGGTGGAAGAGATAAAGGTGCTCTTTTGAGGGGTCCCAGTGAGTTAACTACAAAGGACCTCAAGCCGCTCTTTTTTAATAGATTCCCCGTAAATATAATTTGAAATCTAGAACCGAGAATTTAGGCACTAGCTAAGGGAATAAGAAGAATTTCCATGCTGATAACAAGATGCAGTAAATATGGCCTCCACACAATAATATGAATATCAGGAAAAAACTGGTAAAAAAATTTTTTTAAATAACATGTGAGACAGTGCTACATTCAAAATGGATAACCAATAAGGATCTACTGTATAGCATAAGAAACTCTACTCAAATGTTGGGTAGTAGGCTGGATGGGAGGGGAGTTTGGGGGAAAATGGATAACATATATATGTAGAGCTGAGTCCTTTCCCTGCACATCTGAAACTACCTCAACATTGTTCATCAGTTATACCCCAAGACAAAGTAAAAAGTTTAAAGTCTGGGGGGAAAAAAAGGGATCAGAATACTAAGAAATGGGAAAAACATAATCCCAGAATAGTATCAGTTTTTTTAAATGGAATAAACTTAGAGAAAAAAAAAATGAGTGAGAAAGGATCTAGTTTCAAATCACTACCAAGACCTTGTTCTACTGTCTAAAGTTCTTATTTGTCTGTTCCATCCCCTGTCCCCCACCAGGCAGCATATCTGTCCACAGCATGTGACTCCACCCTACCTCAGGCTCCTCGTGGGTTTTACTGTCATCACCTGCTATGATGATGTGAAGGAAACAGCTGTAAGGACCACACTCAACATACACTCAACACAAACATACATACATATATACATACATACACACACATACACACACACACACAACACACACATGGCAGTTCAGAAAACAACTTTATTTTAAAATCCCACCATAATTTATAATGAGTAGTATTCAAAGATTAAGCCTATTTCCTGACCAAAAATGTTGCTGGCTTTCCATACACTGATATCAACCTATAATATGTAGGGACAGAGTGTCCCCAGAAAAAGAGAGACTTCGGACCAAAGAAAGTGTGTCTACGACACCCATCTGAATGTCTCTCTCTTCCTCCTGGGAAGTCTCTAGAAAATGCTGTTTTTTTAGAAAAGGACCACCCCCTTGCTCCTGGCCACTGCAGTGGTGTGAATTTGGGAAGGGAGAGGCGACAGTGTTGGCAACCCAAGTATTAGCCTACACATGCTCCTCCCTCTCCATTAGAGAAAATGGTCAGAAAAGAACACTGCGTACTACTGCATGCGCCAAATGCTACATGACATGGAAGTAGAGCCTTTTTTAAAACTTTGAGAAAAACATTAACACCTAAAGAGCCTGGCCAAACATATTGGTCATTAATTTAATTACCATAATTGCTAACACAATTCCTAAGATGGTCTTAATCTAACATATTGACCAACAACTACAGATATTGTTAAGCTAACCACACCTACACAAGATTGGAGACTTGAACTTTGAATTAATAACAAAAATACACTGAGCAATTATGTGTCAAGCACTTTCATATGGCTTGCTTCCAATCTTTACAACAACTGTGAGGAATATTTACCCCCATCACCCATGAGAAAACAGAAGTTCAGTTTGACAAATGTCACTTACTAAGTAGAATTTGAACCATATCATTCAGCTCCAGATGGAGTTTTCTCTCTTACCACAGACGCCACTCATTTAATTCAGCATATTCATGCCAGAGGCCCATCTCAGGCACTCTACAGTCCAGTAAGGAAGACAATCAATCAAAGAGCCACAAGCAATGTATAGTTCAGAGAACTCTGATAGAAAGTCTAATTATCCCAACTGAATTAAAATGGACTTTTTTAGTTTAAATCCAAAGTTTCACAGAGCTTAAAGAGATTCAATTCATTTTCTTTCAGATTTGTTTTAAAGATATATTCAAGAACCTGACTCCTTGCCTGTCACAAACTGCTGAAGGCAGATGACCATCAGTTTGGGAGGAGATTCACAAACACACGCATAATTTCAAATCTCCCTTTTGCCCATACTGTTCTTTTTACTCTGTCAGACATGATGTTTTACATCTTTAGAATGAATGTTTTTCTGTTTGAAGGACAACTCAGTTCAGTAATGACCAAAATATAAAATGAAAAATTAATTCAGAAGGAAAAAGGATCAGGACCAACAAATGACTGAAGACTCACAGACACAGTAGATATTAGGTCGCAGGTGTCGGGTTCTTTTGATTAATTCTTAGGCTAACACAACAGAATCTAGCAAGTGGTCAAGGGCAGCAATCTATCGTAAGCAGATTCTCAGGCTCTGCAAAATTTATGTTGACAGAGGAACACTTTGAATGTAAGGATCAACCTCAGACTCTGATTCAAGATGCTGACGTGATGACAAGAAAAGCTAGTAACATGGTAATATTTGGGGAGCTTTTACTTTCACGTTCTTCTGGAAACATACGGTGTCTTCCCCAGCATCCCTGATATGCAGCAGGACAGGAACAGTAAGTCACAATGCAACTCACCAGCCTCCTTTCCAAGTCCACACCACCCAGGGCTGAGACAATATTCCCAACAAGGGACAACTCCCCATGTGCTGCACCTTCACCCCCACCTCCACCACCACCAGACAAGCCTCAGAGCAGAAGGTAGCTGGTCAGCAAGTAATCTCCCAAAAGTATTTTCCCAAGACAGGAACATGTGGCACAAATGCACAGCACGTAAAACAGTGCTCTAATGACTTACTTCAGTGGACTGGAAACAGAAATTCAACTGTTAACAATAGAGGGTCCGCACAGATCCCAGTAGTTACTACAAGACCTCGTGGTCTAATGAGCTGGCCACACTCGAGCTCCACAGACCAGCGGCCAGCCGAGTGGGAGGACCCAGCCAGAGGTGGTCCGGCTACCCCTATAGCTTCTTGTACACATCTGATCTGCCGAAGGAAAAAAAAAATTTAAGGAGAATAAAACAACCTATGACAGAAAGGCAGTTTTCTTAACAAGTGTTCCTCTAACTCAAACAGTAGATTTTCTGAAATGAGGCAGAAACTTGAGTCCTGCAGGGCTCCCACATGTGAAAGCAAGGCTGAAACATCCAGCTCCTCCAGACTCAAGAATGGAGGACTCCACACTCACAGGAGAGGTGAGAATGGAAGAGTAGAGGTGCTTCTAAAAGAACTGAAAGACAGCAAATTCCAGAAGCAGTGCTACCTGGGATGGGGAAAGGTCAAACTGGCCATCGGCCCCCAATTACCAAAAGCAATGACAGCCCTCAAAGGAATGGGAAAAGAGTTAAAAACGGCAGGTAATTGCAATAACCTTAAATCATCCCTGTGTAATTCACCTCCTTAATCACAACCCCAAAGTGAAACTGCTAGGAGCCAGGTTATACCTCAATAATATTTTTGTTGACTGGAACGTACTGTCAGCCTTCCTAACCTACCACCCAAACCAGGGCCTCCTCATATAGGTATTAACCATGCACAGCTCCGCGCTCACACAGGAGGAGCTCACAGGGAGAATTCCTCTGTCACTGAGGTACAGGACACTCTTCCGGTCCTGTGAGAGTCTCTCATCTGCACAGTCTTCTCTGTCGTATGCTTCCTGTCATCCTCACAAAGGCACAAAACTTAAGTGTTACTTCAAAATTTTTTCCAACTTCTATCAGAAGGAAAAAGAGAAGAAACAAAAAGGGACAATTGATAAAATTCAAAAACTTCTTATCTACTTGGGTCAGAATTCAACTTGTCCTGTATCTGCTTATCATGACTGGCTCCCTAAGTCAACAACGGTGAGAGCCATCCACCTGAGCCTGGTCTGCCAACAGGACGCACAAAAAGCACAGCCGCTCCTCAGAGGAAAGGCTGGTGCCCGGGGCCGTCAAAGAGGGAGCACAAGGCCTGGCCTTGTCGACGCTTCCACCTTCTCAGGCAGTGACTCCTCCTGTCACTCCTTTCCTACAGAATTCGAAAGTCACATGACAAAATACACATACAGGACAAATGCCATCTTTTCCGAAAACAAAGATTACAAACAAAAAACCTGGAACCTCAATATCTAACACAAACGTCACTGAATATCATTTTTTTTTAATTGCCAAGAAATTTTCCACCAGCTCCAAAAGAAAGAATGGATTGCTTCCTTTGGAAGCAACAGAAAATACCATGCCATAACCATTAATTTCTTTAAAAATCCATTTTAAGCTGATACTGTTGCAACCACAATCTAAAACCTGCATATGTCAAAATGTATGCACTATTTCAGACTTTGGGAAAAGATCGCAAGAATTATAATTTGCTCTGGCAAACAGGCTCTCAATCAAAACAAGTTCCACCCACCTTCAAAGCAACCAATAGCTGCCCACCTACTACCCTCCCTAAAACATCCAAACAGAGCGGCTCTTGGGCCCGGGCGTCCCCCCCAGCCACACACAGCCTGGCAGCCTGCAGGTCTGCTCTGCAGGTGCCGAAGGTGAACGGGCTCTGCAGCAGGGACCCAGTGAGGCTTGCTTTAAATCGGCACCAGAGAGGAAGGGGTGAGGGAAAGGGGAAGAGGACAGAGATCTAAGACACTCTACATCTGCTTCGTGCATCTCTGAGCAGACCCCACTCTCAGCTCTGATCTCACACTCTGCTCTACCACCTACACGGCCAGCCGGGGCTGAATGCAAGGCTCTCAGAAACATGCACTAGGAATGATGAGATGATTCATACACATCCTCAGAAGTGAGAGACGACAGCCCAAACCATCACACTCCTTCCGGGAGGCCAGAGAGAGAACGCCTACCTGCAGGGGCTGAACGGATCATCCATGACTAAGAGAGGCTCTGGTGAGTCTAGCTGTGTCCCTGCACCTCCACTTACTGTGGAAACTCTGCCCTTTTCTACTCTCACAACTCAAAATGGAGGCACATGCGGTCTGAGAGCCCTCGCGGAGCTCGCACTGAGCTTGTGCTATGACCTAAGCCTTCACGCAGAACGCAGAAACTTCCCCCTCACACTGACAGGACTGAGCATGTGCTGTGACCCTCCCTCATCCATACACTGTCTCTCCACGCAATCAATCTCAACCCTGCTGTTTCCGTAAATAAAGCCCAGCCAACAGACTGCAGCTTCTCCCGCATACCAAGCTAGTGTGAAGGGAAGTGGGGCCGCGGAAAGGGGATCCCAGACAGCCAACTCCAGGGGCCTCGCCGGCCTGCCACCCACAGGCTGCAGACAAACACCCTGCACTGTCTAGACAACAGCAAGTTCTGTTTGGTCTTTTTTTTTTCTCTCAAAGATAAATTATGGTTTTAAATAGCAAGATGAAGAAACAGAGTTAAAAAGCACAGATATGCGTGATTATACATGAGACTAATGAACAGAATATTGGCATCTACCTAAAAACAGAGTGGCAGCTACATAAGGGAAAGAACCCCACAAATTTCTTGTGGAAGACTGTACACGTTTGGGGAAAGGATATACAAGCAGTTCTGGCCAAGTTCTGGAGTACTGGGTATCATCACAGCCACAGGCGCAGAGTGGACAGTATAGCTGAAGAGCAGCTCAACAATACTGGATTTTATACAAAGAGTATAAGCTCCCTTAGATAAGAAGTTCTAAAATTGCCTAAATAAGACACAAAACATCTAAAGTGATACAAACCCAACCAGGGGTGCTTAGCAAAAGGAATGTACTGCTAACAATAAAAACACCACGAAGGTTCAAATCGAGAGGCCAATGAACACCCAGGTACCTAAAAAATATCAGTTTAGGTCTCTTGATTCAGAACTGGAGGCAACTCTTTAGAACACTGCCTATGAAGCAAAATTCATGTAAAAATTTAATCAGAAGCAATTTCTAAAGTCACATAGACATACTGAGCACTAAAAAGTATCCAAGTCTGTACCAGCCCAGACATTTTTTGTTCAAATCCTGAAAAACACATTTTATGCCCTCACCCTTGACCTCCACTTTCAACAAAACAGAAGCTGGGCTGTCAGCCATATAAGAAATCCTAGTTCTGGATGTGTATGTGGGCTTAGTTTCCATTTGTAAACTTGAAAAGGAATACCATGAAACTCCCCCAAATTTATAAAGGACTAGAGAGGGTAGGAAAGAACAGTGCCAATTCTGTTTGCCATTAATGTAATTGAGTGTGGAAAAATTAAAAGCTGCTTAAAAGGATATACAGGGTCCTCAAGATTCCCAAAGTAAACGCAGGATCCATTCCATTTCCTTGGATCTCCTGTTTACGCTTTCAGATAAACTGAACTGAGACTAAGATAAAATGAAAAACTCTTGTCATGCTAAAAAAATTGTAACACAAGACTTCACTTAAACAAGTTTTACCTTTGACCTACAATGTGAAACAAGTATCTACAGGTTGGAAGATCATCTTCCCTACTGGTATGAAAGGTAACATGTCCCCAAAAGTGTGTGACTAGAAACTGCCTAGAGAAAAAAAAAGCTCTTTAAACTAAGAGCAAATGAATTAAAACCCAGCTGTGCATTTAGTCTCTAAGTCATGTTCAACTCTTTGCAACTCCAAGCCTGCCAGGCATCTCTGTCCATGGAATTTTCCAGGCAAGAATATTAGAGTGGGTAGCCATTCCCTTCTCCACAGGATCTTCCCAAATCAAGGATGGAACCCAGGTCCCCTGCACTGCAGGCAGATTCTTTACTGACTGAACCACAAGAGAAGCCCCATAAAAGCTCCTAAATTGCTTGAAGAAATCAAATAAAATAACAACTTAATAAATTTATCATTACTCTGAAAAACCATGGGAACCATTCCACAGACCACAGCACAAACCTCAAACTGAGTCCGCTGAAGACCCAGCTCTAAGTTCAATCCAACCTCAGAATATGGGGTCAGCTCTCCTCCTCAACGGAGAAAATTAAGGAGCCCTGAGACCTGAAAAGTAAGTAAGCTAATGCACCCCTTATAACCACACATTCCAATTCTAGAAATGGTCCTGATTTCCACTGACCAAGCATGGTCCTACGCTGGGGACACCTTGGAACTCTGCTCAGTCCTTACGGGCCTCCAAGACCCAGGACTTATTTTCTCCCTCAGCTGTCTTGAACATTGAATGTGAAAGTTGCTTTGTTGTGTTCAACTCTTTGCGACTCCATGGACTATACAGTCCATGGAATTCTCCAGGCCAGGATACTGGAGTGGGTAGCCTTTCCCTTATCCAGGGGATCTTCCCAATCCAGGGATCAAACCCAGGTCTCTCGCACTGCAGGTGGATTCTTTATCAGCTGAGCCACAAGGGAAGCCCAAGAACACTGGAGTGGGTAGTCTTTCCCTTCTCCAGTGGATCCTCCCAACCCAGGAATCGAACCCGGGTCTCCTGCATTGCAGGCGGATTCTTTACCAACTGAGCTCTCGGGGAAGTCCTACTAGATGCTTCCTCACTCCTGACAACCTGCCTGGACCTCAACTTCTGCCACTATGCTTCTCTAACTCGTCATCTGGCTGCCTGCAGAGCTATTCAAGCAACTTGCACAACAGACACCCAAGTGCTGGGTCTTCCCAGAAGCCCTGTGACCCTGGTACCTATACACTGTCTCTGGATCCCAGACCTCCTAGTCCTCTCTCCTCCAATTAATCCCTAGTGATCAACAGGTCAAAGATGAACACTTCTAAACAGATTAAAGGGGCGCCAAGCAGGTGAAATGCACATATTACACTAATAGATTCTTTCTAAAACTAAAAAGGTTTATTAGATAAAAACTGACTGAATAATCACTCTGTCCACCATAATTCTAATTTTTGGTGAGCAGAAAATTTACGTTTATCAAAGGTAAAGTAAGAGCTATAATATGGAAATTTCTTAGACTTTAAAGTGCTTGGTACTCTCCAGAAATAGAAAAATGTCTTATTTACAAACAAGAAGTTAAAAAGCAAGAAACAGGAATGAAAAGTTAATATTCAGGAAACTCCAAAGAAAAATACTCACTGGAAGAAAGATACCCTATTTGACATTTAGTCAGTACTACTGATTAAAGTACTGAAGAGTACTACTACTACTACTCTTCAATACTGTAGTACTACTACTCTTCCTTTTAAGAGATGAGAAGGTTTCAGAAACAGCTTGTTTAAAATTTTATTCTGAAGTCGTCCTTGGTGTATGGAAATGGACCTGAGTTTTATATTTATGTTGATCTTTTAGCCAGCATACATGCTGATTTATCTTACCACATCTAATCATTAGCTCATAGATTTTCCTCTGGTAAAAATACTGCATCATTTTAATAAAAGTTCATTTCTTCATTCCCAATCCTCACATAGCTTCTTTTTCATCTCTTGATGGTGATGGGAGTCTTTCTGTTGTTTCTGATTTTAGACAAAATACTTCCAACACTTCACCTTTAAGGGTGGTGGTCTGCAGTAGGTTTTCAGTAACCATTCTGTCAGGATGAGGGAGCTGCATTCTACAGTTGACTTGCTAAGAGGTACTCCCGTCCCTGTCCCCACAAACACTGAATGGGTGTTGAATTTCATCAAGTGCTTTTTCTCCATCAAGATGACTGTATATTTTTTCTTCTTTAATATGTTAAAAAAATAATAAAGTATGCTACAGATAAATTATTAAACTATCTGTGTATTCTATAAACCCAACTTGAGTATTTTTTAATGCTTTGCCAGATTCCGTTTCCCCACATTTTATTTAAGCACTTTACATGCATGTTTGTGATCTATAACTCTTACTTTTTTATCTGGTTTTGGAATAAAGGTTTTACTTGTCTCATAAAATAACTTGGGAAACCTACACCATTTTTCTCCATTCTCTAGAAGGCTGGTAGAATTCACCTGTAAAGCATGAGTTTAATTTTTTTTTCCTGTTGTCCTAATGAGAACAAAAGGAGAAGTTCTGTCTAAATTATGAAAACTGCCTTTAAAGGGAGAAGGCATGCATTTCTTACCTACTCCTTCTTTCTTCCAGCCTTAAATCTGGGTGTTATGGCTACCATTCCATCACCACCTTGAGCACAAACTAACAGCTAAAGTTAAGGATCACAGAGGTGATGCAGAGCCTCATACCAGCCTAGGACTGCTTCCTTTCAGACTATGCTTACATAAAAATTAAAGTTCTATTTTGTTTAAGCCTAGTATACAGTCTCTTTCTGACAGTTCTAGCAATGACATTCTTACCATTTATCTGATTCAAGTTGATGACACACAGTTTCTTCCAACATTTTGTAATTTTTGACAGTGAGCTCAGAAGTCAAAGATATTTTATCTGTACATAGTCTACATGTTTGAATTAGGGCATGTACTTCCCCCAAAATTGCACATGCTTCTGTCAGGTGTCCAGGGTGGCTTTCTATATTATCTTCTCATGATGGGGTTCTTGTATTTTTCAAGAGTGCAAATTTAAGCCTAAACTGTCTTGGGAGCATGGAGAAGGCAATGGCACCCCACTCCAATACTCCTGCCTGGAAAATCCCAGGGATGGAGGAGCCTAGTAGGCTGCAGTCCAGGGGGTCGCTAAGAGTCGGACACGACTGAGTGACTTCACTCTCACTTTTCACTTTCATGCATTGGAGAAGGAAATGGCAACCCACTCCAGTGTTCTTGCCTGGAGAATTCCAGGGATGGGGGAGACTGGTGGGCTGCTGTCTATGGGGTCACACAGAGTCGGACACGACTGAAGTGACTTAGCAGTCTTGGGAGCAAGGCCCAAAGTTACGAATTATAAGACGACTTCTCGATCTCTTCCCCCTGTTCCTTTTTTGGTCTGGAGTCCCAAACTTAGACATGTTTCTCTGTCATTTTCCTCTAGTCCCAGATATGTTAACTAGTTTATCCTTCCACCAAAAGAATAGACCTTTGATGACCCTAACTTCACACAGGCTCTCAGCTCCAACTTCCTAAACCCCTGAAATCAAAACCTCATCTCCTATACCTGCTGAGTGTCAAAACCAAAGATCTGCATGAAGATGAGCAAATGACTCAATTCCTCTCACTCCGACTCCTAAAATTTTTAGTTTCTCTTCATTCTTGTGAGCTCAGCTCTGCATTTAAAAGTTCTGTGGTATTTTATGCAGTATTTGTAGATGTTCACTGCAAAAGGGTTTTTGGAATGATCAAATCTGGGTTTTGGTCCTATTAAAGTTCTTTAGTAGGCTGTGTTTCCAAATACATATGCTGTCTCTCAACTGTCTCCAATTCCTGCCACCTCTGGTGAATGTTTCGAGAGCTCAAATGTGATGACACAGGAAAAGCAAACCAGAGAATATTTATATGCAGCTCCAGCTTTTTGTCCCCAAAAGCTGTACAAAGACCATGAGCCATTATGAGTAGAAAAGATGACTTCACTAAAACAGAAGTGAATTTTGAAATGTCTCAGATCCAAATTCACTGAAATAAGGAAAATCCACTCACACTCGCTTTTCAGCTGAAGTACAAATATTTATGTTGAAAAAGGACGGTCACAATGTTCTTTGATCATGCTATTTAAACAATGAGAAAACCATAAATGTCCAATAATATGAACTGAATAGAAAAATTACAGCACATCCCTAGGATGGTATATACAAGGTGCTCGTCACAAATGTTTGTAAAATGTTTCATAACATGGAATTATGTTCTTAGCAGAAGAAGATGGACAAATAGAGGAATGTGTGATTACTTGTACATTATGTATAAACATATTAATTATAATCTTAATATACACACAAATACCTATACAAGCACAAAGATATATATTTAAGGAAAAACACAAATATGATTTATAGAATTACCATTATAACACTTTTGCTTCTTTAATTTTTAAATTTGTCAAGTTATTCTTTAGTAGGTACATGTTTTTCTTTATTAGAAAAACAAAGTTATTTCCCAAAACAGCCAGAAGAAAATATGTTGTATATGAATCAATCTATGATGAAACCATAGAAATTAACAGCACAAAGTTTTGAGTCAAACAGCATTGGGGTTTCCTG
This sequence comes from Bos indicus x Bos taurus, assembly GCF_003369695.1. Lineage (NCBI taxonomy): Eukaryota > Metazoa > Chordata > Mammalia > Artiodactyla > Bovidae > Bos > Bos indicus x Bos taurus. Next base: position 44,218,978 of record NC_040091.1, on the reverse strand, counting down.
TTTACTAACTGTATGCCTTAGGCATCTATTTAATATAATATCAATTTTTCCTCATTTATAAAATAAAGATAATGCCAACCTAACTGAGCCTTTACAGGAACAAAATAATTAATCTAAGAGTAAGCATTCACTGCATGGCAGTAGGAGTCGTTATCCCACACACCTTGAACAGATGATATTACAAATTTGATTCCTAGAGGTCACACTAATAAATAGCAAACGATAAACCTACTAAAATTACAGCTCAAGAAGTCAAAATCCGTCCATGTGTGAGAGAGAGCAGAGTCTGGGACAGGAAACTGGAAGTAAAGATAGGACACTGAGATGAAATTTTCTACTGTTAAAGATGAGATAATTATAAATAAGGAAAAGCAAAAAAAAAAAATTAGCAAGAACCTTGTGGTATTAGACTAGAATTGGAAAGTTTGGTATGAACTCATGGACGGACAGACACACACAGAAATGTAGGTGTAAACACAGCATGCATTACCTCCCTGACCCTCAGCCTCCGAGCCCTGTTCACTTTGGAGGCCTGAGAACATGACACAAAGCAGTGAACACACGGAGCACCTGATCCGGGTTCCTAAGTACTATTCACCAAAATGGGACCTCAAAGTGAATGACAGTAACAGATTATAACCTTAGACAGCAAGGAGAGAAATCCAGTCAATTCTAAAGGAAATCAACTCTGAATATTCACTGGAAGGACTGATGCAGAAGCTGAAGCTCCAATACTTCGCTCACCTGATGTGAGCTGACTCACTGGAGGAGACCTTGATGCTGTGAAAGACTGAGGACAAGAGGAGAAGGCAGTGGTAGAGGATGAGATGGTTAGATATCACCACCAACTCAATGGACATGAATTTGAGAAAACTCTGTGAGATATTGAAGGACAGAGGAGCCTGGCTGCTGCAGTCCATGGGGTTGCAAAGAGTCACAAAAGACATATCAACTGAACAACAATTACAACAGATTAATCGGCAACCATTAGTCCACCCTGATATAAATGAATAATTCAAACTATTATGAGGAAGAAGGTATCTACAGGGTCTCAAAGCAACTACCTTACAAAATGGTCATCAATTGTAAAAGGAAAAAGAGAAACTGTACAATTGCAAAACCTGGCAAATACCACCTTATTCAACAAATGAGAATGAACATTACCAGTAATGGGACAAACTAGAATTGTATAACACAACAGGATGTAGAAAAAAGAACACACATTTGCAGTGTCCCTGTCAAAGATATATGATGTAAATCTAATGAGAAGGAAACATCATCAATGCAAAGTGAGCAACAGTCTACAAAACAATTAGCTGATAATCTCCCAAAGTACCAACATCATGGTGAAGGAAGGAGAAACTTGTCTGATTGAAAGAGACTGAACAGACCTATGACAACTAACCACGTAATGCTGCACTGGATTCCTTCTGCTATAGCCTTTTGTTTAGAAACTTCAGAAGGGTCTGAGAACTCCAGGGCAATAATGTTTCCTTGACAATTTCCTGATTCTGAAGGCAATATTGGGGTTATGTAAGAAAATGCCCTTGTTCACAGGAAATACACAGACTATTAGAGTGTGATATAGCCTCCTGGTGACAATTATTTTCAAATGGTTCAGTTAAACAGAGGTTTTCTACTGCACTTGCAACAGTTCTGTATGGTCAAGACTGTTTCCAAACAAAGTAAAATGAAATGAATCAAGCAAGTAAAACACTCAGCACAGTGTCAGGTAAACAATATCGCTATGATTAATAACATGATTGTCACCATTGTGGGGAAGATTAAATACAAATTCTTGCAAGTGCCTCTGTTTATGATTACTACTAAATGTAAGGATAATAATAGTTAAGCTTCAATATTGCTTAAAAAAAAAAAAAAGAACCCTGCTTCCTGGAAAAAGATAAACAGAGAGGGCACAGGTGAATTCAGGTGATCTACTTGCTTTCTACCTGATTACCAAGAGATGACTCATGTTCAAGGCGCAAAGAAGCAAGAATATAATCAGATGTTTCATGCTACAGCCAAAGTCTTAGAAGAGCCCACTGATGCTTGTATAAAACTGTATTACAGAGTGGGATTGCCCAGGGGCCAGCTGATACACAGAATGCTACATTTTAAATAACCTTGCTGCTGCTGCTGCTGCTGCTGCTGCTAAGTCGCTTCAGTCGTGTCCAACTCTGTGCAACCCCATAGAGGGCAGCCCACCAGGCTCCCCTGTCCCTGGGATTCTCCAGGCAAGAACACTGGAGTGGGTTGCCATTTCCTTTTCCAATGCATGAAAGTGAAAAGTGAAAGTGAAGTCGCTCAGTCGTGTCTGACTCTTCGAGACCCCATGGACTGCAGCCTACCAGGCTCCTCCATCCATGGGATTTTCCAGCCAAGAGTACTGGAGTGGGGTGCCATCGCCTTACTATCCCCTTTTCCTTACTATTCCTAAACACACCTTAGAGACCCAAGGTATTCTTATTTAGCAAGGGGAAACAAAGGGACTGGATCCTGGGAAAATCCATGCTTAATAATTTAAGAATAAAGGCACCTCTTTCACATGGCCACTCTGCAAACCTGTTCTTCCTAGGACCCTACTCACTATTTCCTCCTTCCCCTCCTAACTCACTGGTCTGAGGCAGAAAGGTAAGAAAAACTTTTCCAAGAAATGAAAGGTATAGACTCAGAAAAGGTCAAAATTCTCACACACGCGCACACACACACACGGCACTGGCCAACAGGTTGAACCTACAGAGGTGGGGCGATGGGAAGATGAGGGAAAGAACAAATATTCAATAATCCCCACCCTGAGCTACACGGAGAACACTCTCATTTGCTATAAAAAGCCCAAATCGCTCTCTCAGTATTTTTTTTCCAATTTTGCCTCGCAAATTTTTCAATAAAATATTCTGACTGTAGAAATGTATTATTTCACATCAACATCACTCACATACTTACTGTAACTGTTCAGTCAGTTTCATCATGGTCAATGAAGGAATTTACCATACATTTTTAGCAACTGTATGTTCTCAAAGATTTTATCATATTCCAAGGAGAGGCAAGAATCCCCAGTGCTTGGACGTCTACATGTCAGCAAAATCAATCTCACAGTTAACAATCTACCTGGTAGAAGGAAGACTTCTTAGGAAGTAGCTCATGTTTTGCTTTTGGATTTAACATTTTACAGGGTTTTTAAAAAGATATTTCTCAATCTTTTCTTCAAAAGAAAATTTATAATTATTTTTGCAATTCCTGAGAAGCAACTAAAAATCTTGACAGTTTATAAAAGCTACCCTGTTTTTGTTTTCCCCATTCTACTAAAGCTGAAAACGGTCCAGGAAGTACAAGCTTTACCTATGGACACAGAGATGAAGTGGCAGCACAGATCAGAACCCAGGCTGCCTGGGTCCAAAAGGGGAGATCTTTCCAGGTGGCTGGTCTTAACAAAATGATCAAGCAGTCAGATTAAATGTTCATGAGGTACTAGACAAAAAACAGGGACAAGAAATGGACGGATGGAACTAGGTCTCTATGGCCTGGCTCTTTTTCTAAGCAAGGATCAATCCTACTTTAGTTCAACCAAGGATATTGGTGTTTTGGCCAAATACATATATACGGGCTGCTGCTGCTGCTAAGTCACTTCAGTCATGTCTGACTGTGTGACCCCATAGACAGCAGCCCACCAGGCTCCCCAGTCCCTGGGATTCTTCAGGCAAGAACACTGGAGTGGGTTGCCATTTCCTTCTCCAATGCATGAAAGTGAAAAGTGCAACTTGGTGTTATGTACTAGGACCTCTAAGCTGAAATTTATTGACTTTATTTAAAGTTTCTAACCAGATTTTAGATAAGACACTTCAAAGAAAATGAGAACATAATGACATTATGTTGCAGGGCATGCTGACTGCAGAAGTAAATTTGGAGTGAAGCTTATCTGTGGAGCAAAAGTGAACACTCCCTGAGTGCAGAAACATTAAAACAAACTCCAAAAGGAAACTCCAGTTACTGAAGGTTCCAAGTTCTCTCTCATTTGCCAGCCCCTTGTAGTCTGTATTGTTGAGTTCAGTTCAGTCGCTCAGTCACGTCTGACTCTTTGCGACCCCATGAACCGCAGTACACCAGACCTCCCTGTCCATCAGCAACTCCCGGAGTCCACCCAAACCCATGTCTATTGAGTCGGTGATGCTATCCGTACTTAAAGCTAAAAGGACTTCTCTGGTGGCTCAGATGGTAAAGAATCCGCCTGCAATGCAGGAGACCGGGGTTCAATTCCTGGGTCAGAAAGATCCCCTGGAGAAGGGAATGGCTACCCACTCCAATATTCTTGCCTGGAGAAGTCCATGAACAGGAGCCTGGTGGGCTACAGTCCATGGAGTTGCAAAAAAGCTGGACACAACTGAATGACTAATAACTCTTCACTAAAGCTAGAAACATCTACTCCCGTATTTTTTGCTCAAGTTTAGTTCCTTAAATGTCATGGTTAGCAAGAACACAATATGACAATCCCTGAGCCAAGATCCTTAGGACTAGAGGATTTTCAGATGTAAGAACTTCTTGGATTTAGGAAGTTCCATAGTTTATACATCACTTAATACCCCAGCAGTGTCTGAGCAATGACCCCTATCCTATCATATTGGTAATTTGTAGTCAAAGTTGTGCAAAAAGCAAACTGAACTATATTAGGAGTATAAAAAGTCTCATATCAGTTCAGGCCAACTTTGACCTCATGGTCAAATGAGAGTTTTAGCACCCAACTTAGAAATTTTTTTTGATTTTCAGAGCTTTCAAGAATGTAATAATGAAGTTAGGGAGGAAAAGTAGCCTATAAAAGGATCTGTGATAAATGTTAGAAGAAGGAAAAAAAACCTAACATTCAGTGCTGGCTAAGATGCTAAATAAATTACAGAAAATTACCTAAGTCAACTGTTAACTACCATCAGAAAATTTGCTATGGAAATATCTTCATCTTAAACTTCAGTTTTAGCTGCTCACTTAGAGTTCCCACACTAATTAAAGGGAGGGAAACAGTCATCGAAGTTAGGAGTCACAGAATCATTCTTTAACCTCCAGTGGTCTTACTGATCAGTCAGTGCACCATCTCACAGGATTATTATTACAACAGTCTGATAATCCTCTCCAGATGACTCGGGGCACCAAGTCAGCACACAACACCTGGCAGACACCATCCCATGCTGGTCCCGCTCATCCACATGGTAGATAACCATATGAGAAACCAGCTCACCCCACTGCCCCCTCCCTCACAAACCTGAAACAAAGGCAGAAACAAAGAGCATGCACCCCGAGCATTCTAAGGACTGCGTTGTGCATAAACCAGGAGGAGAAGACACACAGTTTTCTAAACTCTGCTAAATCACACACACACTTCTGATGATTTGAGAAACTATGGGATGTGTACATCAAACCTAGAACTTCAGAGGGAGAAAGTAGTGTTCATGGTGAAACCAGTGAGCTTGTGTCACACTGGCTCATCACTGGAAACATTCACACTCACTTTTTGGGACCTGCCACCAACTTATCACTTAAAAGGACACATTAAAATTTTATTTGATGAACTGCTCAATTCATCCAACAACCCCCAGGCTCTTACACTACACCAACACAAGCTGGACACAGGGAACAAGAACAGAAATGAATGAATGGGACTAAGGCCAAAGCACTAGAGTGATTCAGGATGCAGAGCCTGTAAAAGTGCTGCTACAGGCATGGTTCAGTGTTGCCTTTTCAGCTGAGATAAGTAATAATAGATTCCTCTATCACACGCCTAACTCAGGTTTTAAAGCAAAATTGATGGCAAGTATCAATGAAGTATCATGACTGCCAGCAACATATAAAAAAATGAGACAAGAGTTTGTGTTTGAGTCTTCAGCCTAACACAGGTAAGTTACAAATCACTGTAAATAAGCATTCCGCAAAAATAGATGCAAAACCAAAGCTAGTGAAAAAAGAATCTGACTGGCTGTTCTGAACCCAAGAGCTAAACACTTAAAACACAAAATTCCCTCAAACAATCTAACTTGTGCAATATGACAGCTACTATCACAAAGTTAAATAAACACAACATCATTGTAGTAACAGACAACTGTGCATCCAGACAGAAGACCAAGTTCAAGTGTCCCACACTTCACTGGGGCAACAAAAAGATATGACCAGGCAGCTAATTAACACATATGTAAAATAAACATTCTGAAACAGAAGGTGCTATTTAAACATTACTGCTGATCACCTTCTCTGTCATTGGAATAGAGCATACTTTTGAAAATGAAAACGAAACTCAAATTCATTGTTTTTTTTTTTAAAGGTAAGCAAAAAAGGTGACTATTACCCCATAGCTGTTGTCTAGTATACATATGGAGAGAAAGACTAATATATATGTTCCAACCGAGCTTAATTCAGCCTCTTAGAACCACAAAAAAGAATACGTTCCCTTTTATTGACCCTAGTTTGATGACCTAAACAGCAACATTCTAAATGTTATCTATCATTTCTCAGCATCTCCCAGAAACAAGTTTTCACTAAAACAACACACATCATACAATTATACTTAACGTAGTTCTCCCACTAACTTCCTTGAGCCAAGCATCTTTCATTTCTTACTCAATCACTGTACTTGCAGATTATGTCCTGATTGTCCTGAGCAAGCATAGACTACCTGGTCATCTAATGACCTCTCATTTTTTAAAATCCTTAATAAAACACACAGTCACATGAGTGATACAAGATAAATATGAATACATACAGTCTTACAGACATTCTCTCATGGGATGAGTTAAAATTACAGCCTATTAGAGACAAACAATTTCTTCTGTTAAATTATAGTATTTTGACTCTGTTGCTTTTCATTCAAAAAGTAATAATTCTATTTACCAAGATGGCTGAGAAATGGATGTATCCATCTTATACTAGCAGTCTTACTAGAGATATTTCAGTGAGTGTTCCTGGGGATTTATTAAAGGAACAAATTACTAATCAACACAACCACAATGTCCTAGTATTTTCAGTATGGTATAATGGAAAGTTTGAATGAATGTTCATGAGAGTACAGTTCATAATAAGTTCAAAATACAGACCAACGAAACATACGTCTTTATCTTGCCCTCTGCAAACCCAAATTTCTCACTTTTCCTTTTCTTAATGAGTGAGGCAGCAGGGGGCAAGCTGCTTTAGATACCACAGACATTAATTACAGCTCTTTTCAAAGAGATTTACTACAGGACTTTGTGTCTCTCTCTCTTTCTTTCTCATCTTAGGAGAATATGCCCAGAAGTGCAGACAAACACACACACACAGACACACGCGCGCGCGCATGCGCGCGCACGAGAAGCTGAAGTTCTCAACCTAGGGGCCCATGTGATGCACTTACCTTGTCTCAGGGTTGTAGCCTAGTATGTAGAAGAATGAATCCACTCGGGCCTTAAACTCTCTAGCAGCAAATATGTCAGAAAAATGGGAGATGTTACACTTCCCTCTGAAAATAAACAAACAAAAAATGTTAGCAATACTGTCAACTGCTTTGTAAATCAAAATACTGCTGGCAGAAGAACTGATGTTTTTGAACTGTGGTGCTGGAGAAGACTCTTGAGAGTCCCTTGGACTGCAAGGAGATCCAACCAGTCCATCCTAAAGGAGATCAGTTCTGGGTGTTCACTGGAAGGACTGATGATGAAGCTGAAACTCCAATAATTTGGCCACCTGATGTAAAGAGCTGACTCATTTGAAAAGATCCTAATTCTGGGAAAGATTGAGGGCAGAAGGAGAAGGGGACGACAGAGGACGAGATGATTGGACGGCATCACCGACTCAATCGACATGGGTTTGGGTGGACTCTGGGAGTTGGTGATGGACAGGGAGGCCTGGTGTGCTGCAGTTCATGGGGTCGCAAAGAGTTGGACACAACTGAGCGACTGAACTGAACTGAACTGGTAAGAGGTATGTAATAAAAAGTACTCTTTCCCTTATAAAAAAAAATATTACTGCTGGAAAGGTAAGAGTGAGGGAGATGTAACTCAATCCATAGTACTCCAAGAAAATGCAGAATATGGTGACAAACTCGTTAATTATCTATTCAGAAAAATGGGAGTTTCCCCCCAAAATAAGAAAATGTCCAATAATACATATATTTTTTGTTTCATGACTGCTTTTACCTACAACTTTACAACATAACTGCTTTTATCTCAGTCTTATAATAAAATTAAACAACAAAGATAAACTAAGGGCAGGATTGGGATTAAAGGATATGAAATATTTGGGGGGAAAATTTAAACCACAGTCACACTACTTTACCCAAAAATCCACCTAAAGTCTTTGTAATCATCAAAGCAAAATGGGCCTTTTCCTCCTGCTGCCTTAAGATAAGGAGCAAGTGTAACTGAGTATGGAAGAAATTCACTGTCTTGGAAATTAAAACCTGGAGAAATTTTAACTTTTTAAATATATACATGTGTTTGAATATATAAATACACAACTTTATATATATATATATATAAATACAAATTTCAGTATATATATATATGTATATATATATATACAAATATATATATATATAAAAATACAAATTTCAGTAACTAAAAATTTTCACGTAACTGTAGTGTAAATGACTACACTGGAAAATACTTTTCCATCGAAATGCAGTAAGGCAGGTTCATCTACTAACATAAGTTAGACCACAATATAGTTGAGCGTTCTACATTACTTAACTCCTGAAGCAGAGTTTCCAGGCTCCAAATGTAAATGTCATTTACATCACATCATGAGGTACCGCCCACCTCCCCATGACACACACCTATGCACACACTGGAGTGTTGGGAGAACTTCTGAGATTCCCAAGAAGACAGGGAGGTTTTAAGAATTTCAACTCCCTCAGCCATTTAGGCAACTTTAACATCATTGCTACTGCTACTGCTAAGTCGCTTCAGTCGTGTCTGACTCTGTGCGGGCCCACAGACGGCAGCCCACCAGGCTCCCCCGTCCCTGGGATTCTCCAGGCAAGAACACTGGAGTGGGTTGCCATTTCCTTCTCCAATGCATGAAAGTGAAAAGTGAAAGTGAAGTCACTCCGTCGTGTCCGACTCTTCGTGACCCCATGCCATGGACTGCAGCCTACCAGGTTCCTCCGTCCATGGGATTTTCCAGGCAAGAGTACTGGAGTGGAAAAGAGTACTTCCACTCAAGTGGAAGCCAACGGCTAAGATCAGAGTAGAGAGAATTGGTGGATCAAAGGTTCATCAACAACACATGTGAGACACTTCCAGGGATGTGATCTCCCACTGCTTGAATAGGCATTCCATTCCCACAAGGGTCCACGAACTGGCACGTTAACAACATGCACACGCTTGCTACCGGCCAAGGTGTTAGTGAAAGAAACTGAGGGATGTCAACATGGCAGATGTTCATTCACTTCCTGCCAAATCAAAAAGCAATGCCCTCCTTTCCCATAGAGCTTAAGGAACCTGTGACCAAAGCCTCAGTACTGGACAGAAGACAAGATGATCTCAGACAATCTCCATTTTAGAAATTTAATAAAAATACTATTGAATTCCTAAAGTTCCAAGAGAAATGAATTTTAAATTTTACTTAAAATCCTTTGTTGACAGCAGCTTTCCTGTAGTGAGCAGCATCACTGGCCTCTGCCCCAAAGCACCCACATGCGCCATCACTGTGACACCCAAAACCACTGCCAAAATGCTCCCAGGGAAGGACATGGCTATGCTGTGCTCAGTTGCTCAATTGTGTCTGAGTCTTTTTGACCCCATGGACAGTAGCCCACCAGGCTCCTCTGTCCATGGGGATTCTCCAGGTAAGAACACTGGAGTAGATTGCCATGACCTCCTCCAGGTGATCTTCCCAAGCCAGGGATCGAACCCAGATCTTCCACACTTGCAGGCAGATTCTTTACTGGAGTGGCAACACAAATGGTTTAGGGAAAACCCAGATCAGTGAGAAGAGAAGGCTGTCATCTGATAAATGACTATGAAACTGTACTAATGGGATTTTATCTACCACTATGTCCTTCACCTGTTTCCTGTTTAATTATAGGAAGAGTATGGATTTTCACATGTTAATTTTATATCCTGCTACTCAATTTTTTAGCATATGATATAGTTTAATCATTGATTCTCTGAGGTTTTCCCGAATGCTAACTGTATATGCAAATAAACATAGTTTCACTTCTTCTTCATCCTTTCTTAAGCTTCTAGTGAGGGCTTCCCTAGTAGCTCAGTGGTAAAGAATTCACCTGACAAGAAGATGAGGGTTTAATACCTGAGGTGGAAAGATCCCCTGGAAGAAGAAATGACAACCCATCCCAGTATGCTTGCCTGAAAAATCCCATGGACAAAGGAGCCTGGAGAGCCACGGCTCATGGAGTCGCAAAGAATCAGTTCAGACTTAGCAACTGAACAACAAAAGGAAGTCTCCAGCTGCACTGTTTGGCTAATGCAATGAAAACGTGGAAGGTAGTGGAAACTGAGGACATCTTCTCCTTCTTCCTGATCTCAGTGGAAATGTCTCTCGGGTATTCCCATTAAACACGACACCCACTTTAGAATAAATGTACCACAACCATAGTTTTGGGGATAAGCTTTTCCCCTAGATTTATTAACATGGTATATGGTATTAACAGAGTCTCGAGCATTAACCTACCCTGCATTCCTGGAATAAATCCCAGTTGGTTATAACAACCCTTTAATAAAATATCAGAATTCTTTAAAGTACTTGATTAATTAGACCTAATGTTTTTTTCTCATAAATTTCTGCTTCTATCATTACTGCTTCCTTTACTGTGCTTTTGCTGTTGTCTGTAACAGTTTGTTCACACTAGCCTTGGTACAAATGTCCATCAACAAAGAAACAGGTAAACAAAGTACTATCTATTTTGCAATGAGATTACTAGACAACAATACACAGGAAAGAGTTACTGATACATAGCACATTGTGAAAAATCTCAAAAACTAAAAGCTGTGTAAAAGAAGCCACACACACAAAAAATTACATACTGTATGATTCTGTTTATATGAAGTTCTAGAAGAGCATAGAGGAATTGATGGTGGGAGAAATCACAACAGTGGCTGTTTTGGGGAGGGAAGTTTAGAGAGAAGAGCTGCTGAAGGGAAATTTCTGGGATGATGGGAACATCTTGTGTCTTGTTTGGGGTCAAACAAATTTGCCCAAATTTATGAAAATGTAAACTTAAATTCTGAATTTGTGTGTGTGTGTGTGTGTGTGTGTGTGTATAAATAAATACATAAAGTACCGGGAGAAAATAAAGCAAGTGTCATCAGCATAGAGCTGCAGCTGTCCCTGCTAGTTCAGGAGCCCTAAGTACTAGGCAGAGGTGAAGACAGGGCTGACCTGAGCAGGAAGCCCCTCAGCCACTCAGTTGGTTCTAACTGGCTGGCATCTGTTCTGAAATATGTTTCATATCGCCTGGTATTGAAGAGCTTACATTTAAAGTGTGTGTACATGTGTACCATTTTAAGCACTCAGTATTTTTTCTCCAGTGCTCTCCTTTCTTCATGCTCTAGCTCAGAACAGTACATTATTTGACAGTGTTTGTGAAATGGAGGCAGAGAGACTGCTAGGAGAAAATTGCCATCACACCCACCCTGCTGAAACAGTTGCTTTCACAGCCTCCTCAGTCCTGCATTCCCCATATCTAACGTGATGCTTCTAAAGACAGGGAAGCATCATGTTTGAGGGTCCTTCTGTTCAGCAGCAACAAGAGCTTCCTGGGAAAGACTTGCTTGGTAAGTGCTTTGCTGTGATGCCCCACAGGTATGCCCTGAGCACCAGACCACCTAGACAGCTCTGTGTGGCTAGTGGGAGAGGGCCATCTGAAGGGGATGAAAAAGAAGAGAGAACCTCCTCATACAAGCAGAGAAACAAATGGAAACCCTAGCCAGAAATTCATTCCCTCAAACTACACCCAGAATTGAGCAAGTCTTCATACAGCCCAGATATGCAAACCTCAGAGAAACTCATGGAGAGAAAGGCCCACCAGCTCCCACAGACAGCTCAGAGCAGCACGTTTGTTTACAGTTCTCACTGCCACTCTTGACCAAAAATGAGGGGGAAAAAGATTGTGAGACAGAGGGATTATCATGTGTGTTGCACAGGCATAGAATTTTTTTCTTTTTTAGGTTTCTTTTCTGTTTCTAGTTCTTCCGTTTCCTTTGCCTTCCTGTATGGGTTATATGAAGGTTTTCTAGATTCCATCTTGATACAGTGTTCTGACAGTATCGCTCTATACAGTTTTACAGTCAGTTCAGTCGCTCAGTCATGTCTGACTCTTTGCGACCCCATGGACTGCAGCATGCCAGGATTCTCTGTTCATCACCAACTCCCAGAACTTGCTCAAACTCATGTCCATGGAGTCAGTGATGCCATCCAACCATCTCATCCTCTGTCGTCCCCTTCTCCTCCTGCCTTCAATCTTTCCCAGCATCAGGCTCTTTTCCAATGAGCCAGTTCTTTGCATCAGGTGGCCAAAGTATTGGAGTTTCAGCTTCAGTGTCAGTCCTTCCAAAATTCAGGACTGATATCCTTTAGGATGGACTGGTTGGATCTCCTTGCTGTCCAAGGGACTCTCAAGAGTGTTCTCCAACACCACAGTTCAAAAGCATCAATTCTTCAATGCTCAGCTTTCTTTATGGTCCAACTCTCACATCCATACATGACTACTGGAAAAACTATAGCTTTGACTAGGTGGACCTTTGTCAGCAAAGTAATGTCTCTGCTTTTTAATATGCTGTTTAGGTTGGTCATAGCTTTTCTCCCTAGGAGCTAGTGTCTTTTAATTTCAAAGCTGCAGTCACCATGTGCAGTGATTTTGAAGCCCAAGAGAATAAAGTTTCCCCATCTATTTCCACGGAAATGGAAACTATTTCCATTGTTTCCTCATCTATTTGCCATGAAGTGATGGGACCAGATGCCATGATCTTTGTTTTTTGAAGATCATTTTTTGAGTCTTAGCCCAGCTTTTCACTCTGTTCTTTCAGTTTCATCAACAGGCTCTTTAGTTCTTCTTCACTTTCTGTCATAAGGGTGGTTATCATCTGCATATCTGAGGTTGTTGATACTTCTCCCAGCAATCTTGATTCCAGCTTGTGCTTCATCCAGCCTGGCATTTTGCATGATGTACTCTACATATAAGTTAAATAAGCAGGGTGACAACATATAGCCTTGACGTACTCCTTTCCCGATTTGGAACAAATCTATTGTTCCATGTCCAGTTCTAACTGTTCCTTCTTGACCTGCATACAGATTTCTCAGGAGGCAGGTAAGGTGGTCTGGTATTCTGAGCTCTTTGAAGAATTTTCCACAGTTTGTTTTGATCCACAGCCAAAGGCTTTGGTGTAGTCAATAAAGCAGATGTTTTTCTGGAACTCTCTTGCTTTTTCTATGATCCAGTGGATGTTGGTAACTTGATCTCTGGTTCCTCTGCCTTTTCTAAATCCAGGTTGAACATCTGGAAGTTCACAGTTCACATTCTGTTGAACCATGGTTCAACAATTTCAGTGGTTGCTCTAAATACAACAATATACAACATTGCTGCCACTAAATCCTCTCTGCCTCGCCACTTTTAAAATTTAATTGTCTTAAGTGTTTAAGAAATCTTCTTAAATACTCCTTAAAGACACAAAAGTAAAGACAAACAAATGGGAAAATATCCCCTATTCATGGATAGGAAACTTCAATATTGCATTTTTCCAAACTTTTAAAACATACTATAAAGCCTCTGTGGGCTTCCCCTGTGGTTCAGTGGTAAAGGATCCACCTGCAGTGCAGGCAACACAGGAAATGTGGGTTCAGTCCCTGAGTCAGGAAGATCCCCCGGAGAGGGGCAGGGCAACCCACACCAGAATTCTTGCTGGAAGAATTCCATGGACAGAGGAGCCTGGCGGGCTGTGGTCCATAGGCTGCAAAGAGTTAGACATGACTGAGCACACACATAAAGCCTCTGTAATTAAGAGCGCAGCACCAGCGCATAAACAGACAGTAGGAAACAGAACAGCAAGTCCAGAATACATACTGGAAATAAGGGGGCATCTCAAACCACTGAGGTAAAGACAGTAAACGGTACTGGGTGGGTCAGTCAGGGAGAATGCCTCTATAAAACGTGGGGTAAGGGGCTTCCCTGGTGGTCCACAGGTGAAGAATCCGCCTTCCAGGGCAGCGAATGCAGGTTCAATCTCTGCACAGGGAACTATGATCCCACCTGCCACAGGGCGACCAAGCCCCGAACTGCAACTAGAGAAGCAACAAAGACCTGACACAGCTCCCCCACCGCTCCCCCAAAAAAAGAAAAAATGGTGTAAGTAAGTACTTTCTAACCTTGACTCAAAGTCCTGAGGGAATGAAAGAAAAGACTGCTAAGTCTGACTAAACAGAAATAAGCTTTGCATAATTTTTAAAATGATAAAATTAAAAGAAAACTGACAGAAGTAGGAGAAAATACCTGCAACAGGCATATTAAGAACTTTTAGAAAGGGGGAGACAAAGATAAAAACCCACAGAAAAGACATGAACAGATAATTCATAGAAATATAGACAAAAATATCCTTTGAAATGAAAAAATGCTCAAACTCACTCACTGTTAGCAAAGTAAAGTAGAACAACACTAAGATACTATTTCTCATCTATCAATCAGACAGGCAAAAGTTTTTAAAATAACATAACACATTCTGTTGGGAAACTGAAAGCCTGGACATTGTTGGAGGAAATGCAAATTGGTATACGCTCTCAGGGCGGGAAACATACATACATAAACTTTTCAATTCAGCAACCCCTTTCCTAGGAATCCACCCTGAAGATACTCATCCAATAATAAGGAATCACATATGCACAAGGATACTCATTGCAGCATCATTTATAATTGAAACATCTTGGAAACAACCTACATGCCTACACACACAAGACAGCAGGTGAATAAACCACAGCACAGCCACACAGTGGAATGCTACACAGCTGTGAAAAAGAGTGAGCTGATTAAACTGCCATGGAGCAATTTCTAGAACCACGAAGAGAAAGAAAGCAAAGTGCAAAAAGAGTATGCTATTCTTCACGTAAGAAAGAAGGTACAAGAAGACAGACATGTACTTGCTTATCTGTGAAAAGAAAATACAAGAAGGATAAACTAAGAGGTAAAGGGAAAAGTTATCTATACCAGGTAGGTAGGCAAGAGGAGGGAAGAAATGGGGAATGGGAACATGGCAGTGGGGCTTAAGGCTGGATCTTCTTACAGCTCTGAACTGTGGAGGCACAGCAATAGTTCACAAACCCTCCCTCACCCAAAAACTAAACAGCTCAAATCAAAGAAGAGGAACCAAAGTTGGAATGAAAGTCTAACAAAGGTGAACCTAGCTATACCATAAATAAATAATACAAGCACACCTAGGGAGCTATGAAAAACAGAACTGACCTGAATAATTTGAGAAAACAGGCTCTTGTCCATAATATACACTATGTGGAAAAGTGTGTTAGTCACTCAGAAATGTCTGACTCTTTGTGACCCCCAGGGATTGTACATAAGACTAAAGACTAAGATGCAGTCAATAAATTTGTTTCTCACAGGTGCATGGGTAACAAATTCTGAAACTAAGTATATCAAAGAATTGGATAAAAATAAGCAAATATAAATATATTTTTAAAAAATAAGAGCTGAGTGTTTCACTGTAGAAGAAAGAAGTTACCGGTAAATGGGAGGAGAGGGACCTCCCTGGTTAAGACTCTGCTTTCACTTCAGGGGGCGTGGGTTTGATTCCTGGTTGGGGAACTAAGGTCACACATGCAGTGAGCAATGGCAAAAATAAAAAAGAAAAGGGGAGGGTACGAGGAACCTCGTGGTGCTAGTCAGACCACGCCCTCTGCTCTGGGCCACATGAAGACACAGGGAGAAGCCAGCAGTCTGCACACCAGAGCCAGGTGCTCACCAGAACTCACACATACGGGCAGCCTCAGACACAAACACACACACCTGGAACCTCTAGCCTCCAAAACTCTGAGAATGAAATTTCTCTTGTTTATAAGCCACCCAGTCTATGGTCTTTTGTTTCTAGCAACTCAAATGAAGTAAGGCGACCATGAAAACCAAGTAAGGTCTTTGACTCAATGGCATTGTTCCAATGCTATTTCTTGGTTCTGATAACTATACTGTAATTACATAAGATGCTAACACAAATGAAGACTGGGAGAGAGATACATGGAAATTCAGTATTTGTAACTTTTCTTTGTGTCCAAAAGTAGCTCCCAACAATAGAATTTTTAAAAGACTATGACGTGTTCAAGGACAGAGACAGCATACTATTCAGTGAGGTATTCCCTGCACCTACAGAGCCCTCCCGCTATAAGTAGCTCAATAACGTGTTAAATGATGGATGAATAAAGAAAGCAATGGTTAGCAAGTTATGGTATCTAATGAAGTTCTAAGCATGTACAGACAGAACAATAAAAACAATAAAAATGCTGTAGGTCAGTCATTTCACATACAAAAAGAACTGTGGACTGAAGCTGGAAAATGAGTCTTAAGTTGCAACACTAAGAGCTCTGAGGCTTCGTGAGAGCCCTGAGGGAACTTGCAGGAGCTAAAGGAACTTTGCAAATTCTAAGGAAGGGCTGAGGAACTATATACCATGATGTCATTAATCCGTTTCAATTACTACACACATGTGATTCCAGCTGCCCATAACAAAGTAAGCAGATAATTTGATTTGGGTTGAAAAGGGGGCAATCAGAAGCCCAAAAGACATAATTTAAGGTTTCTTGGTCCAGGGCTTCCAGAAAATTCACTCTAAAACATATTCTTATGACAGTGAATTCCTAGGTTAGATGACAACCTGACCTACCTTGGATATTTTTTTCCCAATAGGACACAGATAATCAGAAGGCTGGAAAATAGCTCTCAAGCTGATGACACAGCTGTGACCTCCTGTCTGCCCTCCTCTATCAATACTTGAGAATCTTCTGTTACAAGTGACCTGAAAATGTTGTCTGGGTCACATGTTCATAATCCAATCACAAAACAATCACTCTTGATCCTTTGATGTCAATAAAATATTATCCTTAGGGCAAAAAAAAAAAAAAAAAACACCTATAATAGCAAACAAACTGCAAGCTACATTTTTTTATTTAGCTTAATCTAGCTAATCTGCTGATTCTCAGAACATCTGGAGATGGCTCCTGGGGCTGAACACTTCTCCCCATGCCTGAAGTGGTCTGAGAATCCACTCAAGTCATGCCAGAGGCCACAGGGAAATGAAGTAACTGTACCACCAAGAACAGAATTGTACTTTATTTCACTTTTTATTTTCTTCCCTTTATGCCTTTAAGAAGCCAATTCAGATTCATGAGCACTACTCTGGTTACTGAGTATGAGATACTCTGCAAGAGGCTTCTTCATGCTCTGTACCTTCCTGGATACAGAAGCAGTTCACGGTTCTGTCACTTAATCATATGACTTTTTTTTTAAGTTTGTTAAAAAGAAGGCACTAAGGTTAACAAATGTGACCTTCGTCATGAAACCAGGGAGCAGAGCCAGGATTCAAGCTGAAGTCTCCTAATTTCCATTTGGCTCTTTTCCTATCACACCAGTGTCAGCCAAAAATACACACCCGGGAGTAAGGAGAACTCAAAAAAACTACTAACTAAGTATTACTACCTGGTTATTGATCAACGTAAAGAAGAAAAGAAAATAAACAGTTGTACAAACTTAGCCCCAAAGGTAGGAATGGGGGATAGCCAAGGTCAGCAGCACAGCAATAATGCTGGGCAAATTCAACTCCGATTTCTACTACAGTGAAGATCCCACCATCTCTTCTGGGAATAAATCCGGTTGGCAGGGGGTATGGGGGGAATGCTACAGGCTCCATTTATACAGAGAGGCTGCCTAGGAGTTCTGTTTTCCTTTTGATTTGTGATGGTGAAAGGACAAAGCTCTCTGGGCCTTTACAGCCCAACCCCAGCACCAGCTTGAAAGAGAAAGTTATACATCGGTTTCCTCCTGAGTGAATGGAAGGGCCAGAGCCCCCTCAGAGGCTCTGTGAGCCCAAAGAATCCACACAACTGAGCACTTTGATCTCTGAGAAGAATGGTGCTAAGTAAGCACTATCGTTCTTTTTCTTTCTTTTTTGTCCTCCATGGTTTTTTCAGTACATTCATTTGATCCTCTTTCATGTGCCTATGGACTATTTTATTTGTCCTCTTTCAAAATTGAAGTTTATTTTTGGCAGTACTACTTTTTACCTGTGGAGAATGAAAAAAAATTCTTTCAATGGACAAACGGTGAATGAAGAATTGGAATTAAAAAATGAAAGCCTAACTCCCACCCCCATACTTTAAAATTAAAGTAATCTAGCTTTAGTGAAGAGAAAAGGAATAGAGATTCCTGGGGGCACTGCTATTCAACTCTACTTTTATCAGAGATGATCCTATGGTGAGCACTCTGCCACTGCAAACCAGGATTATTAAGCAAAAGCAAGAACCCCCAGATGAGCCCCAGATGCAGACAAATGTCAACACACCCACAAGGGTTACAGAGCAGCTACTAGACCAGATCACCAGTAACCATGTGGTGATGCTCACATTCATCTGGTGTCCTTGGGGAAAAAAACCCAACTGTCAAGTCACCCAAGAGATGCTCTGTTTGAAGCAGACAAAAATCAAATTTAAAATGACAGTTTTATAAAACCACCTCATAACCTCTTTAAAGGAAAATGCCACATGAGAAAAAAAAGCTAATCAATAAGGGTTCTAGTCACATACACAGTGAAAAGGAGATAAGGAATCACCACAATAGCACTCCAGCTCTTCGGTGGCCACTGAAGAGACGATGACATACACAATTACAGAAGATACTGATTATAAACTTAGTCAAAGTTCATTCATCTGGGTCTACCTAAAATTATCTGGAACGACTCTTTGGACCCCGTGGACTGTAGCCCACCAGGCTCCTCCATCCATGGGATTCTCCAGGCAAGAATACTGGAGTGGGTTGCCATTTTCTTCTCCATCTAAAAATGCTAAATAGTATAAAATGACTATACAGATCTGACTATCAGTCTTTGATAAATTTTCAAATAAATTTGCTGTGAGCAAATATATAAAAATCCATTGAATAACCAGAGTAACTTATCTCACATGTTTACTTAACTTAAACTCTAAATTGATTAAAAATCATTCACCTGAATCAATGAAATAAGAAGGGGGTGTGGGGGTGGGAAGCATGTAAAACAGGTAAGAAATTATCCCAGGATCAATCCACTTGTCTTAGCTGACAATTCAATGGTTCCGTCAATCTGTCCAACCTTCCATTAATTCACTTTGTTCAGCATGCAAGTTTAAGATTGGAAAACCACCCCCAAGAAGACATGAAAAGCTTGGGGGAATTTTGAAAGAAATTTATAAAACACTACAGGAATTCTCCAAATGTATCTCAAGTTCTGTAAGAAGCCAAATCTAACCCCATACACGCCTTTCCTTACAGCAGGGGCTGGCAGACTACAGTCTGCAATCCAAAGCTGGTCTACCACCTGCTCTTGTACAGCCTGAGATCTAAGAATGGTTTTTCCATTTTTAAATGGCTACAAATTAAGTCAGAGAAGACTTGCATCTCCTGACATGTGGAAATTAAATGAAATTCAGACCTCAGTGTTCACAAGTAAAGTTTTACTGGCACACAGCCATCTCACTTATTTACGCATTGCCTCTGGCTTTTGTACTACGATGGCTGAGCTGAGTAGCTGCAATTAGAGACCATGCAAGACTATATGACCAAAAAAGTTTGCCCAAACCTGCCCTGTGTTAAAAGTTGCTACACTTTGCCTTGAAATAACTGGCTCGAGCTACGCAGCTTTACACAAGAGGCTCCAGATGGTTCTGCTGAATACCATCTGAGCAATATAATAGAGAAATCACTCTATCTCATTGTAGCTAAATGCCAGCAAATCCCTATGATTTGTTTTTAAACTGTATTCTTAAACAAAGAAAGTGGTTCTTTCACCATTTTTGTTATTTCCAATGGGGGAAAATGTATAATAAAATCTCTTGTCTTATTCCTTTACCACTTAAGAAGCCCCAAGTCTCCATCTCATAAACAAAATATACCAGAATAAATAGGTATCTTTTTCTTGAAAAGGACAGAAAATAACAAAAGGTATGAAGCTTATGGTAACTTTTTTGGCATTATTACCGAAGACTTTAAGACTAGCAGCAACGTTACCTCAGAATAAAATCTTCAATATGCTTTCCCCATTCCCAAGTAATGGGCTTTCCAGGTGGCACAGTGGTAAAGAATCTGCCTTCCAAAATGCAGGAGACACAAGAAATGTGGGTTCTATCCCTTGATGGGGAAGATCCCCTGGAGGAGGAAATGGCAACCCGTTCCAGTATTCTTGCCTGGAGAATCCCATGGACAGAGGAGTCTGGCAGGCTATAGTCCTTGGGATCGCACAGAGTCGGACACAAGTAAGCAACTAAAACTTTTCTAGTGGCAGAGATTGAATCTTCAGGCAACAATCTATATAATAATCAGTCATGTCCGACTCTTTGTGACCCCATGGACTGTAGCCCGCCAGGATCCTCTGTCCATGGGATTCTCCAGCCAAGAATACTGGAGTGGGTAGCCATTTCCTCCTCCAGAGGATCTTCCCAACCCAGGTATTAAACATGGGTCTCCTGCACTGCAGGCAGATTCTTTACCATTTGAGCCACCAGGGAAGCCCAATCTGTGTAACACCTCACTCTAAGTAATTCAGCAATAAATTTTCAAAGAAATAAAATACATAACTACAGGGGGTGGGGGAGGAAGGAAGGAAGGAAGAAAAAAATATAGATTTTCCCTTCACCCAGATTAGTGAAGACAGAGGCCACCTCTGAGACCCCAACAATCCACAAAGTTCACGCCGAGTGCCAGCTTGCTGAGACAACGCGTAGAGTGTGACTGGTATTACGATATCAGATGAGATCCGGACAGCTCAGACTCTCTACCTGCATGCTTGATGACTTCTCCTCCACAGAAGGATCACGCATCTTGGGTGCTTACCTGAGGGCAGCGGCATGGTAAGTGTCAACGTAATCGGAAATGAAGAGCTCTCGGTTCTTGATAACTGGGTCTGTAATGACAAGTTCTCTTCCAGAATCTGTCCAAAAAAGAAAATAAGAAAAAATTAATTAGGAGAATATTATAACTGAGTTTCCCAAAATAGGAAAATTCTACAAAATTTTTCTTTCAGGTTCAACTTCTATTATAAAAAGCACAATAAATAACCAGTCCTGGTCAGCAAAACTAAGAAGAGGAATAACATACAGCAGGAGTAAAAGGAAAAAGTGTCCTGCCGAATGTGTTTTTGCCCGTTAAGTCCCCACCATTTGCTGAAATGCTTAAGCACAAAATGAAAGAAGGGAAAAGAAACAACTATCATACTTTAGCAACTTGCTAACCACTAAAAAAAATGTTACTGATCTATTGCTAAACTATATTTAAAAAAGAATCATCATTTAACTGCTTTAACAGAACTTTTAAGTTTCAAAAAAGAAAAAAAAATGGTAAAACATAGAAGACTATTATTCTTCAAAGCTGTTTGCATATTATTACACTCAGGCTTGACCTCTAATGTGACCTTAATTTAAAAAAAAGGGGGGGGGTAGAAAACTGTTTTTGACCACTGGTTTGTTGACTCAAAACTCATCTCCCAAAGCAGTGTGAAGGAGTGAGACAACTACAGATATAAGGGCCATAGAGCTGGACCCCTGCCCTGGGGCCTCCAGAAGACAGGAAGTCTCGTCAACTCTCTTAGCCTCTCTGAGCCCTGATTTCCTCATCCAGAAGTGGGGAGTGATAACCCCTAAAGCATATAAATAATGGGTAACAAATGTCAATCAGCTAGAATGAGGCCTAGCACCTTTCAAAACAAGAAGTCAATGAAAAGAAGCTATTACACATCTGAATAAATGGAATGTACACTTATGTAATGTACATTCATATGTACACTACATATGTATATATTACATATGTACACTCATATGCCAATAAAGTTATGGGGTAGAAACTACAATGCAAGTGGAAGAAAAAAATAAAAGATGCTCTGAACTACCTTCCTACTGTTCTAAAAGTCAATACTCAAACTAAATTTCAAAATACTCAGGAAAGCTCTGCTTCGAAAACTGAAGTTCACAACCCTGAATTCAGAGAAGTTCAAAAATACAGTTATTTAAAAGAAACAAAAAGCAATTCTATAGGATTATAAGTGTCATTAGTTCAACATTAGGTGAGAAAAAGGAATAAGAAGACGAAGCTACTTTTATTTCTGAAAATGTATCTTTACTCCAAGTTCAAGGAGAAGATGTTACCTGCACATGATCAGTTTGCTTCTCTTTTAAGGCAGAAGCAGTAAAGAACTCAACAAAAAAGTGAACACTCCAGTAAAGTCTTTATAAAATGCTTTTTCAGTGAAAATTTTGGACAGTGGTTATCTCTATTTAATGAATGTTCTTAGAAAGAACTTTGCCAAAGCTAAGAAAGTGTAAGAGTCAAACCAGAAGGAGATATTTACCATTTTCATTATGTCGATCCTGAACCAAATGCTGGTACACAGAATCTGGGACTTCAGACTGACGGTAGTACCATTTGACGTTCATGAGTAGATGGTCCCTCTTACTCTGAAAAGGAAAATCTAACAGCATTAGGAACAGGACTGCAGGCGCCCACAGGCGCATACCACACCCATGATCAAAAGCCCCTGGGAACAGGCGGACAGGCAGAGGAGGGGACATACAATTACCACCAGCACCACAAAAATATGGACAAGTTAATTATGAGGTCAATTTTTACATTTTGAAAAATCCCAGCCAAAATACCCTTATCCCTCAAAGTAACTTATTTCAGGAAACAAAGGAAACCAAACCTGAATCTATGCATCTCCCCAGTTTAATTAACTAATTCATTCAGTGTTATATTTTTTTTAATTTAACATTAACTATGTACGTAGTACTACATGAATACATACTTTTTCTACCTTAAGATTTAATTGTTTTGCAAATATTTATAAACTGTTTTCAGCACACTGTCAAGGCCATTAAGGGCAATAAATCAGAAAGAATTTACCCAGCAAGACCTAACAGATCTCTTCAAGGACTGCCAATCACCCAGACTGAATTATATCCTCCCTCCCTTTTTCTGTCATTTATTGCTCTATTGCAATGAACACAGCAAACTATAGCTGGTGAGGAAGATACTATGAGTCCATGGAGGGGGGGATCCTGTCTCATTTATCTTGGAATGTCCTGAGAACAGAACACCTTAGACATAAATATTTATGAATAAGGAAGAGTCTGATGATTATCAGGGTCCTGTAGATGTGTGTGGCATACTTAACCAAGTTATCCCTGAAAGTTAGCTTGTTTCTAGTTCATCCAAAGAGTAAAGGACCAAATACTGTCTCTTTCCATTTGAAGGCTGTGGAGTGCTTGAGGGGACCACCTCCGTGCACCTGGCCGAGAAGCATCTCAGCATGGCAGTAAACTTCTGCTTCCAGGGCCTCAGAAAACACTTCTCCAACCGAGCTGAGGGCAGTAACAGACCTCCCCAAGGTGAGCGCAACGCCAGTCCTCTCAGCAGCCTCTACCTTCTCATCCCAAGTCCACGGTCAGAAATGAATGAGAGCTAAAAATTGAGAAATGTTTCATGTTTATAAAAGAGACGGCCAAAGCCTAAAGCAGGTCAGAGGAGCTTTCTCTCATGAAGTCAGATCCTTCAGGTTTAATAAATGAGAAGATATGAAGTCTTCACTAAAAGCCAGGATGGCTCTAAACTATTTTGCTAAAATACCTAAGTCATTTGAAGAACCAGAAAGGAAAAAAGAAAACAACTGCCAGAAGTCTTGACTGAACTCAAATGTGAAGAACCACTGTTCCAAAGTAAATACCATACACACTAAGATTCTTACTTTCACAATTAACTGTGTCAAATACAGGGCATCATTACTAGTTTGAGTAGAACAGATTGCATACAAAGAATAATCCTACATAATGGGTACTTTTTAGTTTTTATCCATTTTGTACTTTTATATTCTATACTATTTATACTGCAGGTAGGAAAAGGTGGACAAATCAGTAGGCTGCATGAAAAGAATACATGTTACATATAGTATAGGAGTTTATATATAGACAGGAGTTTACAGACAGAAGCAATTACTTCCAGCAAGGGATTATGGAGGAAGCAACATCTGACCTGGGGGAAAATGGGAAACATTTCAATGAATTTTTTTCTAGGCAAAGGAGGAGATCTAAGAAAGACACAAAGATAGAGAAAGCACAAGACACACATAAGATACACGCACGTGGTCTACCTGCCTGCAGCACAGGAAGGCATTCTGTGTGACACTGAGGAACCTGAATCTCACAGGAGTTTGGCCTTCGGTAGCTTCTAACAAATGGGGTCTTCTATCTGCACTGCTGACCAAAGCCACAGGCAGTGAAATCCAAAACACTGGGCTGTGGGAGAGCAGTGCGACGGCTGCAGTTTCTTCCCAAGGCAGGGTGATAAAGAGCAAGACCAAGACGAGAGCAGGCACCAGGAACAGAAGGAGACACGCCAGGGGAGGAAGGGTTGAGCCTGGGCAGCAGTTCTCAGGCATAAACCCACTTAAGTAAACACACTGTTCACTACAGGGTCTCGTGAGCTAGAACCACGGACACTGGCCCCAGATGAGCCTGCTGCACAGCCTGCCTGGCACCCTGTTAGATGTGAGGCAGCATCCTTCAGCCCCCAGCCACTGCCAGCGCCCCTCCCTCCTCACTGTGACAACCACAACGTCTTCAAACACTGCCAAACGTCCCCTTCCCATAAAAAATACTCCCAGTTGAAAACCAATGGTCTGATGGTTTCCT
Source organism: Bos indicus x Bos taurus (assembly GCF_003369695.1). Lineage (NCBI taxonomy): Eukaryota > Metazoa > Chordata > Mammalia > Artiodactyla > Bovidae > Bos > Bos indicus x Bos taurus. The sequence goes on along the minus strand of NC_040091.1, from coordinate 44,194,096 downwards.
TTTCAAGGAAAGCTAAAGCATAATGGTAAGACTAAACCCTGGTTCAAGCACTGCTGTGCTGGGAACATGGACCACAGGGAGGTGAAGGGATGTCTGTCATGGTTCAAATCCCCACTCCATCATTTCCCTTTCACATGACTCTGAGCACATTACTAAGATTCTTTTCATCTACCCTTCTGTAAAACAGGATTATGGACTACCTAAAAGGACACATAAAAACACTGTAGCTGAACAGGTACCCAAAGAGTACTGTTTCCTCTGACAGTAAGTGACTCCAACTAGCGCTTCACAGAAAACGTCAAGAACTTTGCTGAGAACTGTCAGAGTGATGTCTTCTCCAGAGTATGGACTCTTCCAGGAGATGACAGTGATGTCTACCCACTCAGCTACTAACAGATGCTTCAACACTCACAGGAATGAATTACCTGATACAGTACAAAGGAATTCAGATCAACCAGCGATTCTAGCAACACTATTCTAAAATTTATACTTTTATGTATTTCTGCAACACATCTAAGATGTATGAATATCAAAACCAGACAAAGATACCACAAAAAAGAAAGTTACAGGCCAATATCTCTGATGAATATAGACACAAAAATTCTCAACAAAATATTAGCCAACCGAATCCAACAACACATAAGAAAGATCACACACCACGACCAAGTGTGATTCATCCCAGGTCACAAGGATGGTTCAACAAACACAAGTGAATCAACGTGACACAACCACATCAACAAAAGACAAAAACCACACTGTCATCTCAAAAGATGCAGAAAAAACATAAGGTATTTGAAAATGTGAAGGCAACGGAAATAACTTTTTAAAAGTATTAACAATGGGCAATCGGACAATGCCTCTTTTTCAGAACCAAGCCAGTGATTCTGGTGATGCTCTGAGGTATAATATCTGTGTTATCTTCTGACCCAGGCACACTTAATGACTCCGCCCACACAGAATTACCACTCTTGGTCTGTTTGCACTTGGATTTACTACTCCTATTATCAGCCTTTACAAAGGAAGCTGAAAGCTTACTGGATTTCCCAGTGCAATACTACCTGACAACCAGGGAGTGGCGGCATTGTGCTACCAAAGCCTCCAACTCTGGATTCCACAGATGGAACGCAACAAAGGCAGGCAGGCTCAGTGTAAAACACAAGTTCTGAACGGATGTAAATAGCTGTAATGGACACAATCTTTCTAAAGAGGCTGGGAATCTGGTTGAAGATGAAACGTCTATAAAGGGAGGCACTGTGCTGCTTCAAAGACTCTAGACTAAAATCAGGTAACCTAGGATTTTGGTGCTGTCCGCAGTCACTAGTCAGCTGGGGGTGACCTTGGTGGAGTCATCTGCCATCTGACAAGTGAGGGACAGAACAGGATGATTCCATGGTCTGGTTCCATCCTATTTGCTTATGTGTAGACTTCTTCCCCAGATGAAACCAAGTGGATAAAGTAGGACCGGGAAAGCACCCTTGTGCTTCCTTTGTATCACACAATGGTGTTACCTAACACTACCATCCTCAGGAGTCTTAGGAATTAAAACATCCTTTCCCACAGAAGCTGATGCTGTGCACTGAGGAAGAGCAGAAGGGAGTAGAGAGCACAGGACTGTCTCCCTCAGCTGCCTCAGATCCATGGGTACTGCTCAACCAGAAATCTCCATCTTCTTTACCCTTTTCACTAGGCTACTGCTGCTGCTAAGTCGCTTCAGTCGTGTCCAACTCTGTGCGACCCCATAGACAGAAGCTCACCAGGCTCCCCAGTCCCTGGGATTCTCCAGGGAAGAACACTGGAGTGGCTTGCCATTTCCTTCTCCAGTGCATGGAAGTGGAAAGTGAAAGTAAAGTTGCTCAGTCATGTCCGACTCTTCTCGACCCCATGGACTGTAGCCTACCAGACTCCTCCGCCCATGGGATTTTCCAGGCAAGAGTACTGGAGTGGGTTGCCATTGCCTTCTCCATTTCACTAGGCCAAGACCTGCTCAAAATCACAATTAAAGGCAGGCATGAACTTGGAGATCATCTGATTCAACACAAACCACCTGGGTTTGACTCATGGCTTTGCAACTTACTGCGCTGTGTGACTTAAAACCAATTACTTCTCCAAGGCTCAGTTCTCTCACACATAAAATGAGGGAAAATAATAGTTTATAACTCATTAGGTTGTGAGAATTAAACAAATGAATATAAGTAGAGTGGATTGGCTCTCAATAAATGCTGGATGTTACTATCACTATTTTACAGATGAAGAGAGAAGTTAAATTAAGAGGCTGGTTATAAATTTTGCTTTTCACAGATCCAAAATTATGCTTCTAATAGCAATACAAAAACACACCAAACAGCAAATTAGGGGGAAAGTTCTTCACTTTTGCAACAATTCAAGAAGCATATCAAGTATTTCTAACAAATATGCCTCATCATTGACTCTGGAAGTCTGCATAAAGGTCAAAGTGCTTATGAATGAGACATTTTAACACAACGCTGAATGAAGAAGGAAGCAGTGAAAAGCCCCTCAAGTGAAGGTGTCCTGGGGTATACTTCTGAACACAGAGAAGAGGCCACTGGAAGGAAGTATTTCCACCAATTTTTCTTTAAGGCGTAAGAAATGTATTGACTGCTTCCAGGTGGTAGGAGGCACCAGCATGAAAACCACCAAACAGCAGCACATTCAATCTGCTTACAGTGAAGTCTCAGTGGCTCTGAGCAGGAAAGGAGACAGGCCGATTCTGGGTTGAATTAGGGATCTGTCCACATACCTGGCCCGGATTTCTTGAAATGAGGGATGCATGTAAATTTAAGGAGATAAAGAGTTTAAGAGAAGCCAAAACTCATCACCGTGCGGGTTTAGAAAAGACAGCTCGACTGGAAGGCGTTTGAAGGAAATGGCAACCCACTCCAGTACTCTTGCCTGGAAAATCCCATGGCCAGAGGAGCCTGGTAGGCTACAGTCCATGAGGTCGCAGAGTCAGACACGACTGAGCGACTTCTCTCTCTACAGGGAGGATTTCCAGATCTCTGCATGGTAGGCAATAGGTTTAGAATTAATGAATGTAAAAGTCAGAACTGAAATTAAAAATTCAGAGTAAGATTACTGACAAACACTGGAGAAAAAGGCAGACACCAGACCAGAAAGGCAAACAGGAGGCTCTGCTGAAGTGACACTGGTTCATTCTATTAACAGCACACAAGTAGCCCATCCTAAATATAAATATATGTGATTCAAGGTCAAGAAGTCAATTTCCCTTCCTAGTGATCTTTCATGATTGTTAATACAGTACTTTTGTTTATTTTAAATAGCCAATCTGTGTCCTTCCTAGGACCATATTTTTCCTGGGAAAAATTTTCACACAATATAAAAACATAAGAGAAATGCAGGGGTGGGGGGATGGGGTGGATGGAGAAGGGCAGGCGCTCACTAATGACCAATTAGACAACTACAGAGTTTCCCTTTTCAATATTCCTTATTTCCAACCAGAATGGGAACAAGGATAACTTCATACTCACCTGCATTACACAGGAAGGACCTTCTTTGCCCATCAATCACCTACCAGGCCTTGGCAGGTATCAGAACTCCCAGAACCCTCCAAACAGGCCATTCTAGTCCCCCCACTGTTATCAGATGTGATAGATGGATCAGGGCCAAAGACAACCTAACTAGGATATGAAGGTGGATTCATCAAATGAACAATTTGCAAAGTCAAAATAATCTTCTGGAGACAACAGAGCTCTTCCTTCAAAATTTTAACTGATTAGTTCTTGGGAGCTCACATTTCAAATAATGGAAGGTCCAGATTCGGAGTCAGGTGAAATCAGACCAAAATCCTTGTTGTATAAAAAGTCAAAATAGTCAGTCAGGTTTTTCCAGAAATTTGGGGAATAAAAACAGTTAACATTTGTATGTGATATGGCTTAAGAAGATTCCCTCTGAAGAAACTTGTCATGTATCTCCTCAAAACGGAGACAGTAAAGAGTTACCCTCCCAGGATGCTGCATGGCCAGTATGGAGTGGAATGTCAACCCTGCTGAGGCCACTCCACCACAGGTGATGCCTGCTGGGAAGATCACCCACACAAGACCTTAAGACACAGTCTTAGGAGCTTCAACCATTCCTGACTGGGGGAGGGGACTAGGGACAGAGAGAGGGGTCTAAAATTACTCTTCTTCAAAGGCCAAGCACAACTCCAGGCAGGCTCCCCAGGTGGCTCAGCAGTAAAGAATCTGCCTGCCATGCAGGAAAGATGGGTTCCATCTCTGGGTCGGGAAGACTCCCCTGGAAGAGGAAGTGGCACCCACTCCAGTATTCTTGCCTGGAAAATCCCATGGACAAAGGAGTCTGGCAGGCTACAGTCCATTGGGTCGCAAAGAGTCAGACACGATTCCAGACACAAGCACAGGCGGATCATCCATAGATAAGCTTTCCGTACCAACCACAAGATCATCATTACTCAACTGTGTGGATAAACATCAGGATTAAGATTAGTCCAGCTGAAATCAGGTAGGAAATATTTTGTAACATTATTTTAAACCACTACTGTGCTCCTAACATAAGACACTAGCAATGTAAAATTTTCTATACATCTATATCTAAAGAGCTTTACAGCCATAACAATTCAAAATGCCATCAGATTACAAGAACACATAAATGCCACCAGGGCTCAGGCCATCAAGGTCCACCCATCTCAGCGTTTGGCTCTGGCACAGGTCCCAGGAGGTTAGGAAAAGGCTGAAACACTGACTCCAGAGTCTTGTTCTCAAAGGAGAAAGGGCTTCGAGTATCTCCTACAGATAATCACACAATCATGTACAAATCTTAATGTACTGAGACAGCAACTAAACATTTTGCTTCATTGTATTTGAGAGCGTAGAGGAAGGACCAGCAAGTCTGACACTGAGTAAACAAAGCATCCACACTTGTTCTGTCCTAAAATGCCCTTCCTCCAACTTTCTCAGATACATCCACCACCCAGTGGTGACCGAATGGACCAGTCCAAGAACTATGACTGAGCACATCTCCCATATAGAGACCACAACACTTGAGTTTCTAACACAGAAACCTGTTTAGTGGTGTGATGCTTAACTTTTATGTGTCAACTTGACTGTGCTAAGGGATGCCCAGATAACTGGTAAAACATTATTTCTGGGTGTGCCTGTGTAGGTGTTTCTGGACGAGTACAAAATTTGAGTCAGTAGACTGAGCAATGAGATTTGCCCTCCCAATGTGGACGAGCATCATCCAAATCTCTTAAGGACGCAAAAGGAACAAAAAGAAGAAGGAAGAGCAGGTTCTTTCTCTCTTCTTGAGCTGGCCATCTATTTTTTCCTGCCATCAGCCATCAGAGCTCCTTTCTTGGGCCTTTGGACTGTACAAGCAGCTATTTACCATGTACTGATTGGCATTTGCAAATGGACATAACCTGAAACTACATAGGGGTCTACTCAGAACTAGCATGGTGAATAAAATAGATAAAAGAAACAGAAACAAACCATATCCATTTGACTAAGCTGCTTACTGCTCGAAGGCCCTAGAATCAAGGTTGTGACAAGCTCAATTCACAAACCTGTGGCACTCAATCCAAAAGACTGTTTTCAAGAGACTGCATCAGCCTCTGGGCCTGTGCAAAAGGATATAAATCACCTGTAATCAGATGGTGAAGCAGGACGGTACAACTCAGGGAAGGCAGAAGACTTTTTACAGTGTTTACAACCAAAATGTACAGATGACTGGTTAATATGAATCCCCAGAAAAATGATGCAACTAAAAATGTTGAAACACCAGCTCCGATGATCAGAAATAAATCTTCAAAATCACTGCTTCTTAATGATGATTTATTAATGGTAGAATCAAAAAGATGCATGAGAACACAATTATCTCTCTACTGCTAACTATGGAGTCAAAACTTAAGGCAGTTTCTATGGAGGATGACATTATGTATGAACAATGAAATTTGCAGCGTTGAGACCAAAACTGAGTGCAGAGGGTAAAGCTGGGGAAATTCATCTTTCTTGGCCTCAGAAGATAGCACATAGCATCATTACGTAACCTCTCCTGTCCTTGTCCTCTTAAAGTGAATAAAGAGTTTATGTCATACATACACACACACACACACACACACACACACACACACACACACAGATTCCCCCAAATCTGCAGCAAAAATCCCTTCCTAAAAGCCAGTATTCTTTCCAGCAGCTTTGATTACACCATAAAAATCCATAACAACAAATTTTCTATTTGGCCCAAAAGATTTCACCCACCAAGAGAAAAATCACTGTTTGTAGACAGCACCATAAGAAATTGCCAAATTGCTCATAATCCCTAATTAAAGAGAATTATGCATTCCACTGAGTTTCTTTCTTAAACAATCAAGCCCCCAAACTACCAAGTTGAACACATTTGCAATATGTTAGTTGTTTGAAGATGGTGGTGACAGTGACAGCGATATTCCTCATTCTGGGGTAATGAATCACTTCTTGCACATGACACGGCCAGAAAAGTTATACAACTCTATCACACATCAGTGGTGGGGCAGGAGTGAAAAGGAAGTTCAAGAACCGGGGGAGGGGGTGACCTGTAGACCTCCTGGCCTGTAGACCTCCAAAATTCTCTAGAAGTTTCACAAATTAAACTATCACATTACTTCAGAAATAAAAATCACTAAGATTACTATGATTAAAGAGACATCACACAGATTGTACTATTAAAAACTGATGCTGAAATACCTTGAAAAGATTTCACCGAGTCAACATGTGGTTTATGAAAGTGGTTTCTCAAACTTGTTAGACTCAAGATTCCTTACACTCATAGAAATTAATGAGGCATCAAAGAGCTTCAGTTTATGTGGGTCATATCTTATCAACATCTGCTATATTAGAAAATTAAAGAAAACTTTTAGACATTTTTACTAATTCATTTAATGATATAACCTCATTACATTAATATAAATAATTATAATAAGTATCTATCCTTTTAAAGCAAATGAGCAATACTTATGTTTTTACAAATCTCTTACATTTGGCTTAAGGAAAAAAATTTTTACATCTGATTCTGCAATCCTCTGAAACTGCAACCACACCTCATTCAGCCTTTGTGAAGCTCCACGGTACACTCACGAGAGAATGAAGAGTGAAAAGGCAAATGATGTCTTGGTGTCATCATGAAAGCGGACTGACCCTGCAGACCATGGACCATCCACACATGAGAAGAGCTGCTCTACAGGATGAAGCGAACAAACTACACAAACAGCCCCAGATGCCTCTCTCTCAGACTCTGGTAGTTGAAACAATTTTATTAATAGCAAATGGAACCATAGCTGGAAATGTTTGAAAAGCATACATATAGTCAGAAATCAGATATTAAACAGATTTTATTTTTACTTATACAGACATTCCAATAGTGAGCAGGAAGTTAAAGAAAATCTAGGTAAGAAGCCTCATTTCAATCTAAGATTTTTTCTTGCTAAAATTTGAACTTATGATACTGAGAAATATTTAAAGCTTGATTTAAACAAGAATACAAACAGATCTATACTAAACAGTTACACTTTAAACCAGTGGTGAACCTATTAAGCTGAAAGCCTGCTAGGAAGAAGTAGGTAGAGTAACTTGGGTAACTTATTCAGCAATTTGCGATTCCAGGCAACTCTGTGGCCATTTCAAATGTGGTGTTGCCTCTTACCCAAGAAAACTGGCAACATGAAACATCAACTTTTAAGAAACAAAAAGAAACCTTCTAGCTTACCATACTATGTTGAATCATCATCTTTTATCAAGATGAACATAACTATTTTACATGAATCCAGCATTTCCTCTGTCTAGGCGATAACTTTTTTGTACCATCATTTTCTGAATTAAACTGCAAAATGTACAGCTGGTAACACCGAAAAATAAAACATCTTTTAGTAGCGTGAAGATTTTTAGAATTGAGTATCTGCACTTCTAAGGAACACTAATATAGGTTCAGAAATTATTTAATTCAAATAATATCAGCCTACATAATAATACAAATCCAATTTCAGCTAATACATTCTGCATGTGTGTGTGTGTAAGTCACTTAAGTCATGTCTGACTGTGACCCCACGGGCTGCAGCTCCCCAGGTTCCTCTGTCCATGGGATTCTCCAGGCAAGAATACTGGAATGGGTTGCCATGCCCTCCTTCATGGAATCTTCCTGACCCAGGGATCAAACCCACTTCTCTCATAGTCTCCTGCATTGGCAGGCAGGTTCTTTACCGCATTTTAAGTTTGTCAATAAACAACCTCAAATAGTTTGGTTTAAAAGGGGAAAAATCAACAGGAACCCTAAAAATTCATGTTTTCCTATTTCACTTTATGTAAACCAGTCTGTCTTAAGTATCAATCATATTTTTCTTTCCTTTTGACTTAAACCAAAACAAAGACCGCAACCTTTAATACCAACTAGTCTATTTTTAACTGTTCCATCTACAACCATTCTTCTAATACAAACATGCCCTGAGAGCTTATCTCAGTCCACATGCCAGACAACAAAGGCCCACTGGCCTGTTGGAAGAGAGATGGAAAGCAGGAAATGAGAGGGCTGAGCTAATCCCAGATAATCGATCAGGGTATTCAGTCAAGTACAGCCGCTCTGAGGAAATGCTGCTTTAAAAAGAAAAGAAGAGGAAGAAAATCAAAAGAGCCTATGACCAGAGCTACAACTCACTTCAAAATGGGTTAATTTTGCCAAGAAGATTCCCCATCATGCTCAAGCACCAATACAACTTATATAAATGTTAATATCTTTTGAAGGAAGATCTTTTAAAATCTTTCATCCTCTATCCTTTTTCAGAAGTGTTTTAATTTGGGGATTTTGCCTTATTGTTTTGGCTCATCTTTCTTTCCCCTAAACCAGCTTTATTGAAGTATATTTCATAAACAATAAAACTGTTTGACAAATGTGTTGTGTAACCACCACCACAATCAAGATAAGGAATATTTCCATTATCACAAAAAAGACTTACTTCCTTTAGAATTAATTGATGAATCTGCTCTGCTGAAAACGCTTTTATGCCAGAGAATGCTAAAAAAAAAAAAAATTTCTAAGTTCCTTCCTACGTTTAACACAACGAGAAATTAATATGCAGAAAGACAACTCTGAGTCAGCTGTGATGCTTCTTTCTTCCAGCTGATGCTGGAGACCATACAGACAACAACCAAATGCTCTTCAAAATCAAATAATTTACTAGCTAAAACTAGGTTGAGATGTAAAAGACTTCCTAAAAACCCCAGTATATGATAACAGTTACAGAAACAATAGCGCTGAAGTGAGTAAAATTTTTCAAATTAATTTTACAGCATAATTTCCTCAAATCATGTAATCCATATTTAATGAGCTTCTTCCAGGTATCAGGCTGTTCTTGTGGGGACAGGCACTGAGGATTTGGGAGAGGAAAAGAACAGATAAAGACCCAGTCTTGATAGAACATTCCAGTGTAGGGACAGACCCTCTGGTCAATCTCTCCACCCTTCCCCTAAAATGTCTAGGGTGGGCAGCCATGCTCTTCTCCAGGGGATCTTCCCAACTCAGGGATCGAACCCACGTCTCTTGCATTGCAGGCAGACTCTTTATCCTCTGAGCCACCAGGGAAGCCACCTCCCCTCCAACCAAAAGTCAGAGAATAGTTAAGTGTTTTAAAAAAGCAACTAGCAGTAAAATCTGCCACTTAGTAACCTTACAATCCTAAGCAAGAAACATTTTTTATACTACATTTGGTCTTTTGGGGTATCCTTTTCCTTAAAACTAGCTGTCTTCTCAAGAGCACCTGAAATTGGCAGGAAGAAGAGTACTCTGTGACTTGATTGCATCATACAGAGAAAGCCTTCATACAGAGGGCTTCACTTGTGGCTCAGTAAAGAATATGCCTGCAATGCGGGAGACCTGGGTTCGATCCCTGGGTTGGGAAGATCCCCTGGAGAAGGGAAAGGTTACCCACTCCAGTATTCTGGCCTGAAGAATTCTATGGATTGTATAGTCCATGGGATTGCAAAGAGTTGGACACGACTAAGCGACTTGTTCAAATGAGTGACTTTCACTTTCATAAACTTTCTTTCTTTACAGAGAAAGGGCTAAAAAACCTTGATAAATCCACACACCCATCTCCCTATCCACAGGAACAGAAACCCAAGTCTCTGTCTCTCAGCCATAGCTGAGCTTTGCGCACAAAAATTCTGAAAGTTTTTTTTTTAAAAAACCTTCTTTACCTTTGTCTTTTATAAAATTTATTAAGAAAATTTCATAGGCATAAAGGTATAAAAAAGTAAGAAACTAAGGGGCAAACATATTTTAACAAATAAAACATGACCAAACCTGAAGCAGTTGCCTGTGCAGTCCTTCTAGACAGGTTTCATGTCACTCTCCCAGAGGTAACCACTATTTGAATTTACTGTTGGTCATTCCAATGCAACACTTTATTTATGCTTTTACTTCATATGTACATATAATTAAAACTATAATGTATTGCTTGGCAGTTTTTACACTTTACATAAGCAATACCATATTGATTTCCCCTGCAATCTCTTTATTCAGTATTATGCTTGTATGATTCTCCATTCCCTAGTTCATTCATTTTAAATGATACATATTACCTCATGTACAATACTGCACGATTTGTTGAAAAATTTAATACTGACAGATTACTTGGGTCATTTCTAGTTTTTCACTACAAGTACAACCAAGGCTGCTACTCTAAGCAATTTTTTTTTGTTATACCATGAGGCTTGTGGGATTTTAGTTTCCCAACCAGGGACTGAACCCAGGACCTTGGCAGTGAGATCACAGTGTCCTAACCACTGGACTACCAGGAAATTCCCCTATAAGGATTCTTATTCATGTCTGTGTAAGTGCCCAAATGTTCGGTGCCACAGCTGAATATTCAAAGATAACAGTATACCACTCTTCATCACATCCTCTGATATCAACACTTGTAGGATCTATACTGCTGTCCCAGTTTTATTCTTCATATTGGTAATTTGCTGCCTTTTCTCGGTCTCTTCTCTATCATCTTTATAAGAATTTAAGTTTCATGAGTCATTCCAAAGAAGCAAGTTCTCATATTATTATCTTTAATGCACACTTCCCTATTAATTCATTAATTTGATCTCATTTTCATTATTCCCTTCCTTTTCCTGGGTTTAAATTATTTTTAAATCTCTCTATAAAGATACTGACTTTATTCTTTCTTATTTTCATGTATATTTAAGGCTAAAAATTTACCTCTGAGCATATCTTTAGCTACATCCAATAATTCTGATAACTCATAATTTCGTTAATCATTCAATGTAATGTATTTTCTAGTTTCCAATGGACTCTTTATTTGGCTTATAGACTAGTTAGAAGTGCACTGCTTTATTCCACACATTTCTAGATTTTCCAGATAATCATTTTGTTTTTCTTCTTCTAACTTAATTCTATTATGCCCAGAGAACATGATCTATGTGATTTCAATCCTCTAAAATACATTAAGACTTGCATTAAGATCCAACATAGTCATTTCTGATTAATATCCTACAGGTATCTGAGAAGAATGCATATTCTTCGGTAACTGAGCACAGTTTCTTGTTAGTGGGCACAGTTTCTTCTGTTAGTGGGCACAGTTTCTTCTGTTACTGGGCACAGTTTCTTCTGTTACTGGGCACAGTAATTGTGTTTGTGTTTACAACAACTAACTCAAATTTTTAAACTACGCTGTTCAATATTCAGGCTTCCCATGATGTCTCAGTGATTTAAAAAAACAAACCGCCTACCAATGCAGGAGACGCAGGTTCAATCCCTGGGTCAGTAAGATCCCCCGGAGGAGGAAACCTATGTTCTTACTCATTTATAATCTACTTGTTTGCTCAGTTACTGAAAGGGATCTTTTAAAATCCTTCTAATTTTCCAAACAGTCACTAACAGTTTAGAATCAACTACAGTATATTCATACAATGCATTATTACATAGGAATCAAAAATGTTACTGTAACATACAAAAACATAGATGCATTTTACAAACAATATGCTAAGCTAAAGAAACCAGACACATATAAATACATATCACATGACACCCTTTACATATAAAGTTCAAAGGCAGGCAGAACTAATTTATGATGTCAGAGCTCACAACAGTAGTTACTATAGGGTTAGTGTCTGGGAGGGAGCATGAGAAAGGTTTCTGGAGTGCTTACAACATTTTATTGCTTGATATGCACAGAAGTTACACAGAACTTACACATACATATAACCCCACACATGGTACATATACAAGCATACCTCAATGCTACTGCGAGTGTACACTTCAGATCATGGCAATGAAGTAAACTGTGCCATCAAGCAAGTGACATGAATTTTCCGGTCTCCCAGCACATAAGGGACTTAAGCACCTGAGGATCTGGGTACCCACGGTGGGCCCTGGACCAGTCTCCTGAGGGACAATTGTAGAAACACCCCTACATGTTCCCATCTGCTTGTAGAAGCAAGCCACGTACTCCTTTGTCCTCCACACATGTCACAGCATCCTTATCCAGGGACCACCTCACCTCAAAAATGCTCATAGTGTTGCTGATATTAGAAGGCACAGAGCCTTTTAAGATGAAATCTAGAGAGACTCTAATTGAATATATTAGTAAGACGTTACATTCGATGCTGCCTTCTAAAACCAGCCCTGAAATCAAAGTAGATTATGACCAATTCCTCCTGATCCTGATAAACTATCAAAGCTGTAGACACAGTTAAAAAGGGAAGATGTCATTCATAAGGTGTAACTGAAGCCTCTCCTGAAAGAAAGCAGTGAACACTGTCTTTTATCATAACATTTTTTGTCTGTGTTTGCTATTTCCACAAACTCCTCTTTGATTACAGATCATGTCTTTCCTAGAAGACTATTTGGCAGCGAGCTGCTGACAAAGTATTGATGGCAGCCCTCCCTACCCACAGCCTTATTAGCATTTCTATTGCTGCACTGCACACACTGGCATTATAAATCACACACACTCAGTGTCATGCACAATAATCAAACAGTTACCTAACAACGAAGGGTATTACAAATGCATTGAACTAATCTTTGAATATATGTTCTAATAATTAAATTCCATTATGGTTTGTTTCTACCTTGAAGCCTAAGGCAGCAACACAGAAATCAAGTGCCATCCACAGTGCCCTCACATTTGCCATGAAATGTCACTTACAGAGTTCACATCCAATTACTGAACACGACCAGCCAGAGCATCTATCACTTACATTAAAACAAGCAGAACCCAGCAGTAGGGCTGTCGGTAGCCATCACATGGCTTAAATGGATTTCTCACCTTTCAAATATCAAGAGGTCCTCTTTCCCAGAACATCTCACTAAGGGGTTTGGCCTTTTAACAAAGAGAGCTGCCCAAGCTGAAAGAAACATTCAAAAGGCAGGACATGTTGCAAAGCCCAGCTCAGAGCCAGAGACATCTGCCCCTTGTGTTAAAATACAAAATAGTAAAAGATCCTTTATGAGAAAAATAAATACACATAAAAAGGAAGCTTTTGTCAAGGCTACTAACAAAGAAGCAAAGTTATATTAATACTGTTTAGTCCTTGTTTTTGGCCAGTGTCCCACTGAAATTAAGGAGCCCTCCCAGACAGAAGACCTATTAATTTCCTAGTTTTTAAGAACAGAGAAATTGTCCCTGAAGTCCTTACCTGGAGCCCAAATCTAAGCCAGTTACCAAACTCAAGCCTGTGAGCTCCGGTGTCATTGCCTGTTATTCATGCACAGTCACCTGGACCAGGGCAAACTAAATTTCACAGATTTACAGAAAGACACATGAGAACTCTCCACCCATCACAAACAGTGACCTTTAAAACTAGGATCATGGTAATTCCCCTAGTTCTCTAAGCCCAGAAAAGCTTTTATTGTCAAAAGAAGCTTAATAGCTGACTCTAAGCTATTACCACATAATATAGTCACCACTTATCTATTAACAACATCACCATATTCTGCAATTTGACGGAATCACTACATACAAGGTGAATTATGGGAAAGCATTCTCAGCTCTCCCAATGTGATGTCAGGGAAAGTGTCCTATTGGCAGTAAATAACTATTGGGGCACAAAATGAAACACTGCCCAGGAAGATTTAAGATCATCATACAAAAGAGGAGAGAGTGGAATCAACTGCCTGGGGAACCAAGAGAGGCAACTGCCTTTTCACATTTATGCAGAAATCAATACCTGGTAACTACATCTCAAATCAGGCTCTAGAACAATGGATCTTAACCACTGCTAGACCTTCTGTCTCTCAAGAAAATGTGCATGCCATGCAAAGTACTGCATGAAATGTCTGAACAGTCACAGGCTCCCAGTTTAAGCACCACTACACTTATCACCCCACAATGTAAATTTGGTTTTCTACTGTCTGTACCCCACTCAGCATTTTATATGAATGATGTGACTAACCCAAGCAACGAAACATTAAGTTGCCCTCAAGAGGTAACTTAATCTGAAAACCTTCACCTTGCCATAATTCAGTGAATAATAGGGCACTCCTAGGCACTAGCTAAAGGGAAGGTCCTCACCCTCCCACCCATTTGTCATAATATCTGAACAGCGAGGAAAAGTCCTCTAACATTACCCTAGCAACATGAGGTCCTATCCTCTAAGCAAATCATCCTAAGGGCAGATTATCCCTAGACAAAATGCTGACTCCAACAAAGCTAGTTCCAAATAAAATAGTAACTAAAACTAAATCACGGTTTCTGAACAGTACTGAATGTTAGGTTTTCCATTTGTGTGTGAGTTACATATAAATTTCTCAGTCTATGATATCACAAACCCAGATTCAACAATTATGCAAAAATTTCATTATTGCGCCTCTATTACACAATAGAGGCAGAGAAATAATGACCACTGTCTTCTATTATAAGCAGAAAATGGCATGAATCTTGGTCCCCTTTCCCAAAGGTGTCATAAATAGAGTCTAACTTATCTTCAGTTGATCCAGCCATGATGTTCCAACATGTAGTCTATACTCTGACATGCCTTTGTATCACAGATACGAAATAGCCAGAATTACGTGAGAAAGGTGAAACACATTTAAAGAAGTAGAGTGTACAAAGACTCATATTTTAATGAAAGTTCATAAAAACTACATTCAAATCTCATCAACACTGAAGCTTTTCACCTAGCAGAAATCCACTGTCTTTTAAGAACCTGGTCATATTTATCCTCCATTTTTCCTAAGGCAAGATATAACATATTTCCTAACTCACAGCATTTCAAAAAAAAACAAACATTGCCATGACATTTTCTTGTGAATACATTTGAATGAACTCTAAGAAAATTTTTCTGTCATTTTTTTCCCCATAAAGCAGTCCACAAAAATGTAAAAGCATGAACTCAGAGCATGAATTCATATAATTCTCCCAATTAACTCTGGGAAAAACATAATATTATCTAGGTATAATACTCCCCTTCTTATGAAAAGGACACATTCATAAAGTGGACCATTTGATAAATATATAAAAATCTATGAATAAACTGTTCTTCATGCACAGTTGAATTTTTATATAAAATAATCAATAAAGTAGCAAGGATATGAAATCTAGAGGTTGACTATCACAAAAAATAAAAGAGGCCAAAACTAACCAAATATAAGTAGTAAAATGGAAAGATACATCAAAAATTAACAAGATGTTGTGATGTAATTTGGCAAGATCTTTTCTTCGAAGTCCATCAAACTATCACAGAGCCCTATGTAAATACCCCCTTACAGAGGATAACAGTAGCCAAATTACTAGAAGCAGGTATTAAATATCCTAAACATGTAGGAAAAAGTTCACAAATAAAAACGAAGGTGACTTGAACAGTTCACAGCATAATCAAATAGCCATTACCATGTAATCTGGTTCATTTACTTTGGAACTCATCTCATGCAATACAGTGAAAACAGCTTGATACAGGTGAACAAAACCAAATGTGAAACCTTTTAAGTTTTACTCTAATGTATTGCACAATAAAATTAAAATGCAATGCAAATAAACTTTGGATGACATCCAAAAAATGTAATTTTATAAAACAGCATTAGCAAACTATATAAAATGTTTTTTAATCTGCACTGAATTTTTAAAACTGACATATAATTACATAGAAAAAAATGCAGAGACCTTAGGTACACTGTTCAGTTAGTTTTTATGAAGATGTACATAGACCCCTTATGACCCAAATCCATTCAGAAAGTTCTCTCAAGTTCTTTCCCAACCAATCTCTACCCTACCGGTAGAGGCAACCACTGATTTGATTTCTATTATAGAGACCAGGATAGATCTCTATATTTAATTTTTTAAAGAATTGTTCAAGTGATTGCATGGTTTTCATTCCCACCAGCAAAGTAGGAGAGTTCCTTGTCAGAAAGGCATCCTTGACAATCAATCAGTTGTCAGCCATTTCCATTTAGCCATTCTAGTGGCTCTATGGTGGCATTTATTGTATTAATAGTTTTAACTTACATTTTCCTGATGACTAATGATATTGAGTACTTTTTCATGGGCTTATCCTCCAGTCATATATCCTTTTTCCTAAAGTGTCTCTATATTCGTCATTTTTAAAAACTGAATTGCCTTATTAAGTTGCAGCAGTTTTTTGAGGTTTTTAATGTATTCTAGATTCACTTCCTTTCTTATGTTGTAAACATTTTCTGTCTGAGGCTTCCTCTATGAATATTAACAATGTCTCCTGATGAATTTTTTTTCTTTTATTGTCAGTATCATTTTTTGTTAAGTGTTGTATTAGGGGTTCAGTCGTGTCCAACTCCTTGCAACCCCATGGATTGTAGCCCACTTGGCTCCTCTGTCCAAGGAATTCTTCAGGCAACAATTTTGGAGTGGGTAACCATTCCTTTCTCCAGGGGATCTTCCTGACCCAGGGATCGAACCCAGGTCTCCTGCACTGCAGGCTGATTCTTTACTGCCTGAGCCATGAGGGAAGCCCCTAGTATCTTCTACCTCCTCTTCTAAGAAATATTTATCTACATCGAGGTTGTAAAGATATATAATTTTTACTTTACATTTAAGTCAATGATTGTTCTCAAATTAACTCTCACGTATGGTGTGCATTAGTGTTAAATTTTGGCTTTTGTTTCTGTTTGTCATATGGATATTCAATTGTTTCAGCCTATCTGTTGAAGATTTTCTTTTCCCATTGAAAACAGTTTGATAGTATATGTATAGATTCATTTAAATTTACACCTTAGCCCTTGAGATCACTGGCATCTTAATCTCACTTTGTATGGTATCTTCAAAACTGGAAAGCAGTATTTCGTCTTATTAACATACTGTATGGTAAACATATGAAAGGTTTTATGTAAAGAAAACCAATAGTAATGTTGACCCAATGGTTATATTTTTTGAGACTTTTCCCATCTGAATTATAACTATATTTTATAAATGTATACTTATTTAATATGTATGCATACACACTGAACTGTTGTGACACTTACAATGGCTAATGTTTGTTAGTGAAACATGTAAAAATCTCAGCTACCATTGCATGCTGATATATTACACATCAGATAAATGTATATAGCAGAAATGATACAAAACATTTCCTCAAATCTCCAATCCCAGTCGTCAAACCAGTTGCCCCTTTTGCTCAAAATAAAAAATTTCTGAAAAGTTGGTATGTTTTAAGTCACCTTCTAAGAGCTACACCAAAAGGGAAAATGCAAAGTTCTAAAACTTACATTTGGGGTGAGGTGGTGAAACGGAGGGGGGAAATAGCATCTTCCCACCATCAATGGTGAGATTTCACAGGTCAATCTGAGCATTTATTTAGGAAGACAGACTTCTTGTACGCCTGAACCTGGACTAGAAAAAAATTTTAGAAGAAAACTGAGTAACTATGTCTCTGATATGACTGAGACCAGAGCATGAGGAAACTCAGAGGGGTTAGGGGGCCACGTTCAGCTGGTAATTGATAAACTGCTCCTTCATTCTGGTCTTCTGTACCCATCCCTCCCCTCAGAGCTTATACAGGAATGGGGCAGCCGTGACAAACAGCAGGTCACATTTTAGGAATTCATGTGTTTGTGATCCTAGGCTTAGAGAAAACCATTTCAATAAAAACTAAGATACAGGACGTAGGAGGACAGCAGCACAATTTGCTTCCTCACTCCCCACCATAAAAGCAGATCCACTAGAAAGGCAAACCAAATTCTTGCTGCCAGCATCACAAAATGGGGTGTCAAGGTATCTTCATGAATCCCCAAATACAAGCAGGTGGGAGAGCTTAAACCACCCACAACCATAAGACCTGTGGAGACTAACATCTGTAGGGGAGAAAGCTGAAGGAATGGTATATACTTCACAAACCTAATATCTGGAGGATCTCAAAATCTCCAACAAGTAATGATGTGAGTCAATCTGCTAACAACAGCTTGTGACTGCAGGGGTTTTGTCATGGGGATGCAGGTTAGTACACAGACCAGAAAAGGCTAAGCAGTCTAACCACAGATGAGCTCTAAAAACTCACACAGCTTCCTCTAGCAGAATGCCCCATAACAAACAAGAAACTACCAGGAATGGAGTACAGATTAAGGAGAACAGGAACAACAGGAAAGGAAAAAGAAGAGCCAAAAGAAAATAAAGTAGGGGAACAGAGTTAGAACCCACAAAATGTAAGGGCCCTATTTTTAACATCACACAGCAACAGACGAGGGAGCTCCATGAAGCCAAACAAATGACTTGGAACCACACACACCTTATAAAAGGTGAATAAAACCAAATGTGTGCAAAAATAAGCAAAAGTACTGAGGTTAAACCTCATACAACATTACTAATGGGGGGAGGGGGGGCAGAATAAGGAGGACAGTTATCCTACAAGGAAAGCACAGCGAAAAACACCATGCGCAAGTGCACACGCACTCACACACACACGAAACCAACACAGTAACAAACTGTTTCAAAACAGGCTAGAAGATATTATAAAGTAAATGATAGAAGACATTAGAAAGCAATAGATATCAGACACAGGAAAACTTAGAAATGAAGACTCAACCAGAAGGAATACAAGAGTAAATGAACACAGCTAGCAATGCCTTACAAGAAAGAGAAGGCAAGAAGAAGAAAATTTTAAAGTCAAAACAGAAATTAAAAAAAGGATTCAGGAGAAAATGACAAATATTAAAAGCTAGGCAAGGAAAAACTAACATACATAAAGATAGCAGAAGCTCCTGGAAAAGAAAACCAAATCAAAGGAAAAAACAAACACTAAAATGTGTAATTCAAGAAAACTGTCCTAAAATTAAAAGATTTGAAACTTCATACTTCACAAGGACACCATATACTTAAACACACCAATCCAGAAGACCAAGCTTAAGATACATTCTGTTAAAATTATTGCGTATGACAGGAAAAAAAATTTTCTTCAGGCATCTAGGAAATACTAACATGTGAATTATAAAACAAAGATAATTAAATTTTCAATAGACTTCACCAGCAGTGCTTTATGCCTGAAGAAAATGTAGTTGCATATTTAAGGCACTCAAGAAAAGAAAACGTGCTATGGAAACTATAGTTACTAATACAGTACTACAAACTTGAAAGTTGCTGAGAATAGATCTCAAAAGTTCTCATCACAAGAAAAAAAATTTTGTACATGTATGGTGACAGCTGTTAACATGACTTACTGTGGCGATCACTTCACAATATATTCAAAGAATATTAAACTGGGCACAAACAACGTGTTTTGCGCATTTAAGAAGTCAGAGACTATGCTTCTCCAGACAACTAAAATGACTAGAGAGACATCCATGTAAGGACTAGTGGTTAAAGACAAAATAAAGCTTTACTCGAAGATCTAAGACCAAATAAGCGTTATGCTGGGAAATATTATCTATTTTATAAGTTGCATTTCAACCCAGTAGAAATGTGACCCAAATGGCCCTGAATGTGTTCTTGAAAATCACATATCACTAAAAGAAACCACGCAATCTAGAAGAAATGCCAAATGTGGATGGAGCATCTGAACACACAGACAGCAGGGACATGATCAGACCACTGGGGTCGCATCAAACGACTTGGAAACCACCTGAAGAGGTTGTTCCAGCGGCCAACCATGGAACAATCTGGGCTTCAATAAGGATTAACAATTGCAATTATTTGAAAACCATCAGTATGTTTAAGGGTACCCCATGCATTATTTGAAAACTGGGTAAATAAAGAGAAAGAATCAAGCTTTTATCTGGTCTTTTCTAAGTAAACAGTATAATTGGGTAGGCAAATCACAGATGGTCAGGAAACACTGCCATACAAAGTCATCCTAGCTAATAAACGAAAATGAAATGATGGAATCTCATAATTTTGCAACTCCCAAGGAATTACTGGATACAGGTAATAACCCGGGGACAGGGGTGCAGGGAGCAAACAGACACCCTATGCCTCCTGGTATAAGCATAATTACAGTACTTGCAATCTTGCCCAAATGGATCAGAAGTCTGAACAAACCTCTGGATTCAGCTATTAATGTGCAGGAAATGCAGTTGACAGAGGCATATCATTACTCCCCTAGCAATTAACAACATCTAGTTTGTGGGAGATTCTTCAGGTCAAATAGCTTGGCTTCTTCAATAAAGTGTTTGGAAAATAAAGAGATGAAGGGTGGCAGGAAATCTACAGATTATAACAGACTTAAAAGATGTGTGTGCACACTCAGTTGCTCAGTCATGTCCAACTCTTTGCAATCCCATGGACTGTAGCCTGCCAGGCTTCTCTTTCTTGCCGTGGGATTTTCCAAGTGAGAATACTAGAGTGGATTGCCATTTCCGACTCCAGAGGATCTTCCCAGAACAGGGATCGAACCTGTGTCTCCTGCATTGGCCGGTGGATTCTTCATCACTGAGCCACCAGGGAAGTGACTTTTAAAAGACATTACAGGGAAAACAAAACTACAGTATCCAGAGACCACACTTGAGATATAAAGCTGTAAAAGAACATAAAGAAACCAGTACTTCAAAAATCAGAGCAGTGGTTAATTTTGTAGGGGAGGAGGGGACTGTCATCACAGAGGAACTGGGAGATGGCTGGTGACGTCCTATTTCTTGACCTGTGAGGTAGCTGAACATTATAATTCATTACATTATACCATATGCTTTGTGTGGTTATTTGTATTTGTGATTCACAGTAAGGAGTTTTGTTGTTGTTGTTTTAAAAGAAACCACTAACCCAGCTCACCTGCCTCCTGCCTAAGAAAAGGCATCAGCCGAAAGCTCCAGTAACCGAGGAGGAAACTGAGGAAAAGGGGAGCACACCTGGAGCATAAGCCTCATCACAATGAAGTAAAAGAACGTCATCCCGGGCAGATTTCAGCTGGAGACCAGATGCTACAGAGGCACTATGTGCAGCAGATAAAGGATACATTTTACCAATGTTCACAAATGTATACACTTCATAATTATGTGGTTAGTAGTTAGAAGACAAAATAGCAACCAAACCAAGAGAACTAAATTAGAAAATGTATGTAAGGAACTAGAGACAAGATATAAGAAAGCAGATGGAAAGTCTACAAAAGCAATGAATAGCTGCCGAGCATGAAAACAGACAACAGACGGATGAGAACGTCATCCTTGGACTAAGAACACTGGCCAGGAAACTGAGGTTGAAGAACAATCTTAAAGTATAAACAAGTAGAACGAAACTCAGCATTAAATTACTTTCCCATACTCATAACAAACGCCACCATTCCTAACAGAACAAGCCCTTTCCAGTGTCTGGATCTTGTAACCCTTAAGGAATTCCTTACCCCTTCTCACACACCCAGCAGCTAGTCAGTGAGCAGGAAATCTTGTATGTCCTGTCACCCTGTCTTCCCAATAAGTTCTCCCTACTGCTAATCTAATTTTCTTAAAGCATAATTTTGATCTTGTACTCAACTGGTTAAAAAAAGAAAAAAAAAAAAAAAAACGAAAAACCATCCATGGTTCCCCGGGCTTCTCTGGTGGCTCAGATGGTAAAGAATCTGCCTGCAATGCAAGAGACCAGGGTTCAAGCCCTGGGTTGGGAAGGGAATGGCAACCCACTCTAGTATTCTTGCCTGGAGAATTCCATGGACAGTGGAGCCTGGCAGGCTACAGTCCATGGGATCCCAAAGTGTCAGACACAAGTGAGTGACTAACACTTTCATGGTTCCCCAACCACAAATCCAGTTTCTCAGCAATACTTTCAGAGACAGGCATATCTTTCCAGCTCTATCTCTGACCACTCCCTTGACCAAACCTAGCTAGACTCCAACATTCAACAAAAATACTCTGCTTCTATCTTGTGTCTAAAAAGCTTTTCTGTTTTCCCATCTAAATCCTTCAAACTCAAAAGCTTCACTTTGAGGGTACCCTTGCCAAGCCCTGCCCATGGGACGCACTCTAACACTTCCAAGTCTCCATTCTCTGCAAGTAAGTGGTGATCCTTCCTGCTCATTTCGAACCACATGAGCACAGAGGCCACACCTGATTCATATTTTTACATTCAACAAAAATTTATTAAGCTCCCACTATGTGCCAGACACTGTATGGCCCTAGGGCTGTTGTTGTTCAGTCGCTCAGTCGTGTCCAACTCTTTGCAACCCCATGGACTGCAGCATGCCAGGCTTTGGCAATAAACAAAACAGGCAAGCATTTCCCTCCTTCCTCCAATCCCCTGGAGCTGCGCACTCCACAGCTCTTTCCTCCTACACAATGGACTTATTATACACACAGTAATCATTTAATGAACGCTGACTGAACTGCGGGCTTCCCAGGTGGCACAGCGATAAAGAAGCTGCCTGCCAATGCAGGAGACACAAGAGATGTGAGTTCGATCCCTAGGTCAGGAAGATCCCCTGGAGTAGAAACATTTATTTAAATTAATTAATTTATTCTTGGCTGCACTGGGTCTTCACTGCTGTGCGAGGGCTTTCCCTAGCTGCAGCGAGCAGGAACTGTTCTCCAGTTGCAGTCCGTGGGCTTCTCATTGTTGCAGAGCATCAGCTCCAGGGTGCTAGGGCTCAGTGGTTGTGGTTCATAGGCTTAGTTGCCCCAAGACATGTGGAATCTTTCCTGACCAGGGATCAAAATCTTGTCCACTCCATTGGTAAGCGGGTTATTAACCCCTGGACCACCAAGGAAATTCCAGAAACATTTAAAAAGAGAAATTAACGCACTTGGGGTAATTTAAAATAAGTCAGTAAAAATCCTCATTTAACTTGAGGGAGTAAAAAAGAAAGACGACTATCCAACCGGCAAATCTGACATATTCCAGTACTTCTCTTTTTCAGAAATATGTCTGCCTCTTTTAAATTGCACCAAAGTCCCGGTAAGGTATCTTGGCTAGAGAAGTCCCCAGACCCACCCTTCCTACACCCGCCTCTAAGGGCAGCTGCCCTGTCCAGTCCCTTGGGGGGCCATGCTCTGTTTCACATGACTCTGGCTTGGAACCCACAGCTGGCATATGAGGTGTGACACGTGACCCCATTAAGTGGGGCTCAGGAGGCACAGATGACAGACAATAGAGAGGGGCCTTTTATTTATCTTTTCCAAACAGAAATTTTAAAAAGTGAAATCCAAATCACCCTTGTAGTAGAAGCAGGCCTGAGCTTCTTATGGAGTCTCCCTTTGACCATCCTCCCTGCCAACAACCAAATGCACCATCTCATAACTAAGAAACCATGGCTCCAGGTTAAAACCAAACAAAGCATGCTGAATCGCAAATATTTACTAACATTTTCATTCATTCACTCATATCCATTCAGTGACTCTGTATTGAATGTCTAATTGAGTGTGCTAGGTCCTGCAACAGTCACAAAATAAGAAAACTGAGGTTTTTGTCCTCAAAGAGCTTTTGTTTTCTGAGAAAGGGAAACCAAGCAAACCACTGAAAAAATTCTACTGTTCTATTGATAATAGGCAGTAAAAAAAACCAGTCATGCTTTATTTCACTGTACTTCTCTTTGCTGTACTGGCAGATACTTGCGTTTTGGTTTTACAAATTGAAGGCTGTGGTAAACCTGCATCAAGCAAGTCTATTGGTGCCATTTTTCCAACATCATTTGCTCAGTTCATATCTCTGTTCACATTTTGGTAATTCTCACAATATTTCAGACATTTTCATTATTATTTTATTTGTCATGGTGATCTGTGACTCACTGAAGGCTCAGGGAATGGTTAGCACTTTTTAACAATAAGGTATTTTTTAATTAAAGGATGTACTTTTTAAGATATAATGCTATTGCACTCTTAAAAGACAATCGTATTCAGCAGACATAACTTTTATATGCACTAGGAAACAAAAAATTGGTGTGACTTGCTTTATTGTGACATTTGCTTTACTGCAGTGATCTGGTTGAGGGGGAACCCTACAATATCACTGAGGTCTACCTGTAAACCAACAAGATAATTTCAGGTGATGATCAGTGTCATAAGGTATTAAGACTGGGCAACATCTTAGAGAATGGCTAAGTAGGGGAAAGGATGAAGCTATGGATGCGTAATCAGGAAAACTGTCTGGAGTAGACTACACTTGAGCTGAGACGTGCAGGGTGAGGAGTCAGTCACTCAGAGACAAAGAATAAACCCATCAAATCAGGAAACAGCCTACAATGAACAGCACTAGGGACCATAGAGAATATCAGCAATGTTTAAAACACAGCTGGTTCCCTCAAGAAGCTTAATATCATTCAGGGAGGTAAATGAACTCAGGAAACAAGTTTCACGAATCTGTACAGAATGAAGCAGAAGGCCAGAGGAGTCCTGAGGACTAGGGAAAAGTGAACTGTGATGCAGCCTGCAGATCACTCACTCAAAGCCCATGCCAGTAGAGCTGGAATTCTGATGCTGCTGCAAAAGACATATAACCATGCCTTTCAGCTTTCCAAAGTGAAAGCTGCAATTCTTCCCATCTTAATGAGTTCACACTTAGAAGGAGAGATGAAGGCAATGATTCTAGGCAACAGGATAAACACACTGTCAATTTGCTGGTCTGGAAAGTCTAGTCCTCAAATTGCATTTGCTCCCCTTAACTGAATCAGTCTCTAAGGTTCCTTGACTTCCGCTCCTGCAGCCTCCTCAGCCAGACTGACTCACACTCCCTGCCTCCCTCCCACCAAACACATGCTCACCCAGAAGACTCCAGCAGTTTCTTTTTCTGGAACAGTGGAAGAACTGCTGAGTAGAAAGAGTTGCCAACCAATTACTCTCCAAACCACCCAGACTCAACGGTATTGTTCTGTCAGTGTCCAGAGCAACAGCAAGTCATTCAGCTATCTCAGATGTGAGGGATTGAGTGGAGCTTCCCAAATGTTTGTTCTCTACAAAGGAGGAAGCCAGCAGACCTTTTCCCACTGAGAGCTGAAGAGAGGGCTACAAGAGGGCCCCGCGGCGCTGCCATCAGAGCCACCATGTCTTGTCCCCACTTCTGCAGGGCAGCAAGAAAGCAAAGATCAAGACACCTGTGATGGCAGTTAAGGCAAGTTCTTCTCTGTGAATAACTTGGTGGTGTGAAGAGGCTTTTCTGGGATAAAACAAGAGGAAAAGGTACATATGCTTCAAACAGAATGGTCAAAACAACAGATGGTCTGAAAGCAAGAGAAGCCCTGACCTTCCCAGCAGCCATTGACCGTCTGTGACCAAGGCAAGCTTCCTCGCTGACATGTAACAGCAAATCCACCATTAGCACTATCTTCACTGATTAAAGGACAAACAAAAATGCCAAGTAACCCCTTTGGATGAAAAGCCAAGCACAATCACCAGTTTTTGATGCAAAGCTGTTTCTACCAGTCAATGAAGGGACCTCATCCATCATCTTGCCATGTCCAAATCCAGCCGCTGTGACTGCCAAGTATCTACCTGACGAGAACCCCTCTAAGCCAACAAGCCATCAGTGGAAACTTTCTCTGCCTCAAACCCACGGTATTCTCCCTTCTACTGCACCTATCTGTAAAAGCCAATCCCAAATCTATCAATTCATTAGGACACGTCCTCCTAAGACCAATGGCCAGGGTTCCATCATGTAGCACCTTCTCAGAAATGCACACAAACCATG
Organism: Bos indicus x Bos taurus; assembly: GCF_003369695.1. Taxonomy (NCBI): domain Eukaryota; kingdom Metazoa; phylum Chordata; class Mammalia; order Artiodactyla; family Bovidae; genus Bos; species Bos indicus x Bos taurus. Next base: position 44,168,067 of record NC_040091.1, on the reverse strand, counting down.
GTAAACACACAGCTTTTTAGCTACTTTAAAGACATTCACTTATGCCTTGCACCTCTCACAAACAATTGCAGGTAAGAACTCTGATTTTCTCTTAAAGATGCAGCTATCATTCTTTTTTAAATCCCTTCCTGGAAATGTGTTTAGTAGCAAAATGCTACACAATAAGAGGACTTAATTCACTGGAAGGAAACACAGACTTTTATAAAAGAAAGAAATACTGCAATGCCAACATGAAGCATTACATTCATAGTGAAGACATTTTCCATACTTCCTCCTCTCAATGAAAGAGGACAATGAAATTAAAGTTGGAAAACACAAACAAAATTCAACTAAATAACAAGCTACTTCATTCTAATAAAGTGAAAGTGACAGTCACTCAGTCATGTCCAACTCTCCAGGCCAGAATACTGGAGTGGGTAGCCTATCCCTTCTCCAGCGGATCTTCCCGCCCAAGGAATTGAACCAGGGTCTCCTGCATTGCAAGCGGATTCTTTACCAACTGAGCTATCAGGGAAGCCCTAATTGTCTTTTAAAGCCTTCCCTACTTGGACTTTTCTGGTGGTGCAGTGGTTAAGACTCCATGCTTCTACTGCAGGGGGCACAGGTTTAATCCCTGGTTGGGGAACCAAGATCCCACATGCCACGCAGCATGGCCAAGTAAGTTTTTAAACTTTTAAAATTAAAAACAAATAAACCTCCCTACAACTTCCTGCCTGTGGGCATCTGCATATATACATGCACACACACACACAGGTATGCACTACAACATATGAAAGAGGATCACGCCAATTCCAAGCCAACGAAAAGTTACCTTTAAAGAGTCATCTTTGTAAAGAGTCCTACTTCTATATCTTATCCTAGGAGAATCAAACAATCATATTTGCAAGAAGATAATTCATGTTGTTTTAAGATGAACTGTAACTAAACATAATTAAGTTCACAAATTTAGTTCTAAGTTATGAAAATATAAGTAAATTTAAAATCTGTTGCAAGTGTTCTTTTCTACAAATGATCACTATATAATCTGTTATGTCACTGTACTCTGCTTTTGGCATTCTTGATCTGTTTTCCCATCTGAGATATGCATTAATTCTCCTAATCCCCAGAAATGACGTCTGGGGTCACTGCTACTTGGGAACTGGGTGCATCTGTGGATGTGATACTGTGCTGAATGGTGCTGCAGTTTCAGACCTGCCTAACTCAGCCTCCACTCTTCCCGTTTTGCTTACTAACAGAACTCTTGTGTTACTGGACCACAGTCAAAACCAGCAACTGCCTCCCCTGAAGACCTGCACAAACTGGAGTCATCAGGCAGCAGCACTAGATCAGCTCTGATGGGCCCTCCTCTCTCCATGCCTGACCAGAGTAGAGAACGTTTCTCCCAACCCACTGCAGGGTGACACTTAGATAAAACACAAATAAAATGGTGTGGTGATGTGAGATGGCTCTAAAGTTTCTGAATGGTTACTTTCTGCACTTAACATATGGTGGACTAGTAACAAACACTTCAGTCCGTGGACTATGATTTGAGTAACACTGACCGAGAACATGGATCCGACCGCAGTAGCTGCAATGGCCACCTGCGACCGCAAGGAAACCTTGAGAATGGAAACCACACACCAAGGACAACAGTGCAGACAGGGGAAACTAGACAGTGACGATCACGGCCACTCTCAACTCTGGATGCGGATCCAGGACCTGGTTTCACAGAAGAATACAGGCTTTTTACTGCTGTGATCTGGGTTTTCATTATATACAGCCAGTCGACAGATTCTCCTACATTTGTAGACTACCACAAAACTTCCAAAGTGCAATGTTACCTCCTGTTCTCACAAGAGAATAACCCGACTGTGAAGTAAGCAAGACAAAGTTATTACCTCAATTTGACAGACAGATGGAAACTTATGTTCTAAAATATTAAACAGCTTGCCTAAAGTAACACACCCATGAAGCACTGATAGCAGAGTTGAAAACAGAAGCCAACTGGTTACTCTTTCTGTAAGAGCAATCTACCTCTCAGCAAAGTGAAATTATTAACACTTAGTCATAATCACAAGCAAAAGAAATGAGCAGGAGTGTGTACTCACAACAAATTACATGAAGTATGTATGACACTGGGTAGTAAGATACAGCAAAAACACTACGGTCAACTAGTGAAGACAAAGCCAGATTTAATGGCTGTGGTGAGGGTGTACCAATTCATCTATAACAAAGTGTATGTGAAAAGGAGATAGGGGGGCAGGGTACGTGCAGAAGTCACAGACAATTTTATAATAATTTAGCCTGGCATGCCGCAGTCCACAGGGTCACAAAGAGTCGGACACGACTTGGTGACTGAACGACAACAACCAAGCCAGCACTGCAGCAACTAAGAACAAATAATACATAGCACATTTGTTTAGGATATGACATAAATCTTCAAACCCTAGTCTCAATAAAATTTGAAACCCTAATGTTCTATCTGGATATGAATAGAATCTGTCAATAATAATGTTTCTTAAAAAGTTTCCATACTTATGATAATAACAATATTGTCCTTTAATATAAACTAGACTTGCAAGAACCATTTCAATCAGATGAGTTTCCGGGCTGTTCTTCAATGGTGAAGAAAGGTTGGCACATAGCCATCCCCACTCACTGCCCAGGATGCCTTGTGAGCAAAAGCGTAAAGCTAATGGCTAGGATCAGACATGTCACCTGTGACTGTGGACTTCATTTTATTTGGGTAAATTTCCTGTGTCTATGTGGCTTTCAAATGTTGTGTTTCATTAGCAACAAACGTTCAAGTATTTGCCCATATCAATATTTATCTGTTAAATAATCAAACAGAAGTCCTATTTTTTATTAAGTAGTGATAGAAAGGTTTTTCTGCTGTCCTAATATTTTCTGTAGTATCTTTTAATTTAAAAAATAAACCAAAAAAGACCCAGAAGAAAAATTAGGACATGAACTTCAACTTCTTTTATTATGCACATTTACCCTTTCAAAATTTCTCTACAGATACAAGCTAATTACCAAAGAAGAAACAAGCTGGAAAAAAAACGTTTAATTGCTCCTCGTATGTAAATATACTGCAAAAATCCTCAAGGATCATTAGTGAGAATGAGTTCTTGCTAGGAATACCTATTAGTGTACTCTACAAAAATCATTAAGGTCAGGATGGGGGCGGGGGGAAGGAAGTTATAGAGAGCAATTAAATAAATAACATATTCACCAGTTCAAAATAATAGAGGAAAGAAAAAAGGAACTGCCCACTAACTCAGCAAACCACACGCCCTGTACATAGTCTTGAGGCCACAGAGCAAATGCTTTGGTGGCTCAGGATTAAAGCATCCACCTGCCAAAGAAGTTGATCCCTGGGTAGGTAAGATCCCCAGAGAAGAAAATGGTAACCCAGTATTCTTGCCTGGGAAGTCCCATGGACAGAGGAGTCTAGTGGGCTATGGTCCATGAGGTCAAAAACAGTCGGACACCACTGAGCGACTAAACAACAACAGGGGTCAGCAAATGACAGGCCCACAGGCGATTATCCAGCCCACCTATTTCTGTAAACAAAGCTTTACTGGAACACAACAACACTGTCACAGATGGTCTGTGACCAATATGAGCAGAAGCCACAGAGAAGACAAAACCAAAAACATTTCTTATCTAGCATTTTACCAAGAAAGCTTGCCATCCCTGGGAGCAAAAAGCGCCTGTCAGTAAGTAATAATGTTACTAGTCAGCTACCTAAGCAGTAACACAAAATAAGATGAGGCACTTCTCTGGGAATTGAGCCTCTTTTTCATAAACACCTGTGTGTATAAATATGTAGTTTTAGTTTGTGAGATGTAAAATTTGCCTAGAAAAAAAGCTGACCCAAGCACAAAATGTCTCCAACCAATATCCCGGACACAAAACAGCCCATGCCTTAGAAATCCAGTTAACGACACTGTATTTTATCTCCCTTACAGAGAAAACGCAATTTGAATAAGAAAATGAATTTCTCTAATGAATTAATGACCCTCAGAGATTTTTAATTTGGAGTGATGCATCTATGGAAACAATGATGACAGAGTATGTGACAGTGCTTTAGCACCACCCCCTCTCAAAGACCTAGGAGAAATCTCAAGTTCAGGACCCCAAAGGGCAAAAGCATTATTAAACTCAATAGATGCCCAGGGCATGCACCAGTGGAAGGGAAAGCTAACCAAGTTTCACCTCTCACTGCTTCCATGAGGAGCTAAAAGAGCAAGCTCGTAATCATTTAATTTCCACTGTTGCTCATTTTTAAACAGGCATTTGAATTTTCAAAGACATTCATGTTGCTTCTTGTTAAACCAGATACCTAAAATGATAACCGAAACAATAAGCCAATGGGCAGAAAAAATGCACAGAACTAAAAAACTGGGTAGAATAAAAACCAGCGTGCTAAAATTCCATGACTAAAAGATTTAGATACAAAGGCATTTTGCCTGAAATCTCACTGTTACAAGGTTACTGTCAGAGGAAGGCACTAAGGCCAGCGGCACACCACTTCTCAGTCAGTTACTTATTACAGCGCACAGTCAGCCAACATGACCCCGACAACAACCGGGCCTGCAAAGCAAAGGTGTGACACTGTAATTTTGTAAACAAACATTTCAGTGGATTTTTTTTTTAAATGATGAATCCACTTTTTTTTAAATGACCCATCCTGTTGATGGTTTTCTAGTCCATCTTCCAAAAGAACCCATTCCCATTCCTCTGCTCAACTAACTGCCTTGTGTTCACCAATCACTGTTAGGATAATGACATTTCCTCAAGAAAAGCAGAAAGGCATCTTTTCATCCAACCAAGAAATAAGACCAGAGGTTGTCTGGGTCTCAGCCCTTCTGCCTTTCTCCCCAAACATAAAAGGGCAATGTCTTTCTTTCTTCCGGAGAAAGCAGTATGCTCAGAAGAATTTCAACTGCACTCAAGACAGCTTCATAAAACAAGCTGAAAACCTAGCCTGTGTCCTCGAGATGACAGGACACAGCGCGTACTCTGCAGGCTTCCTCACTAGGGTCGGCCAGTGGACAGAGAATCAGCCTCGCCCCCACCTCTCTTAGGCTCTTGGACAGACTACCACCCACGCCCTGTACTTACTCAACCAGAACCGACTGGACAGAAGCTGGAGCTGTGAACCTGGTCCAGGAAACAGAAAATCAATGACACAAAAAAGCAGCACAATAAAAGATGATGGCAGGAGAAGAGATGGCAGAGAAGAGAAAATAATTAACCACCAGCAGGAGGGCGGTTGCCGGCAGCATGACAGGTGGCACCTGGAAGGCACCCCTGCCCTGCAGCACAGAAACCTGGGGAGCTGGGGGGCTGGGCCGTCATGGCCAGGAGTAGCCGCTCTCTCCGAAGAGTTGACCCCCAGGAGACAGCCTGCGTCCACTGGACCCGTGAGCTTCAGAGGAGCCTCTCCAGGGCAGCCATGCACCCCGAGGCGGGTGCCGTGCGCGGCAGCCACTTCCCATCCTGTCACTGAGGTCAGTCGTGTACTTTTATGCTCTCTTTACAGACTTTCCTCATTAGCTTCCCTCGCCTCTCAACCCTCTCCCCTCTACACAAGATAAAGGGATTCTCTAATCTGATCTGTTTTTCCAGGGACATAGAGTTGTGACTGTTACAAGTGTTCCTTTGCCTTAGCTCACAATTCTGCAACAAGGACTAACATCTCTCAACATGGCTTCATCCAGCTAACCAGGCTCTTTCTGAGACTGAATAAAAAATCTTTATAAACGGTTCTGTCTCCACCAAGAGGATATAAATATATTTAATATAAGTATTAAATAAAAATATATAAAACCAAAATATACTTTGGTTTTTCAAAACCACCAATTTTGAGAAACTGAAGCAGAGTCTTATCTCCTCTCAGACAGACTGCAGAAGGGCAGAAGGCATCGAACTTCACCCAGGTTCCCACCCCACAGATGAGTTCAATGGCACAGTCCTCTTGTGCATCCAGAGGACGAAGCCACATCAGCAACCCAGTCTGCTGGATATGGCAAAGGGCCACCCATGAGAGCTCTGCCTCATGCCCTGGCCTTTGCATTATCCTGGGACCAGGGACACTGCCAGCGCTAACAAGAGAACCAGGGCTGGTTTCTTTTTTCCCTCCCTGAAGCTCACAATATGGGGCTGCATTCTTTTCCACCACTTTGTTTTCAGATGGTTGCTTGTTTGTCAGCCACCTAGTAATTAATATCCCCCTTCTCATTAAAAAGGCTTCCCTGATGGCTCAGTAAACTACCTCTAAAAAACAAGTCAATTTCTTATATAATTTTCTTCGTAAGGGAAGAATACAAAATTCAGCATTCATTAATCAATGTGCCAGGCTGACCTAACAAGCTAGAGGCATTTGACGTTTGCTAAGAGTATCACTAAAACAATCCAGGAACCACCTGCTCACAGCTACAAAAGAGAAAACAGAACAAACAAGGTTTTGAAAACATGTGAATATATCCCCACCACTTTGTTTAATAACTCCAAAAGACACAAAACCACTTAGGCAGAAGCAAATCACAAATCTATTCAAGAGCACTGTAAAGTGGAAGGGAATTATCCAAAGGGCTCCACCACCAACGGAATAATTTTAACACAAAATGCCTAGCAAATAAATACCCCAATGTTGCCAGCAGATCACCAGCAGAGGCAAATCCCAGATAATGAAACAATGTCGGAAGGGCTATTTTTTAATAATTTAGCCCATCAAGGAGTGAGTATTGATTCTTGTCTTTAACAAACAGAAGGAGAGAGTGTTATCTTCAGCCATTCAGCTCAGGGATGACATCAGGAATTTAATCACAGTCCCTCTTCTGTGATGCAATCCTTAAACTGTCACCCCTGTATTTTCTGTCACTCCTCATCCATTTCTAGAGAATTCCTAGTCTCATGGATGTGTCTTCCCCACTTAACCCACAGGACCCATAGTAGCATTTCAAGTTTACAGATTAAGCATAACTATCATCATTTGCCAACTGTTTTTCTTTAAAATAATTTTAACAGTGCATCAGGTATCTTTGTGAATTCTGATCTTGGGAACAAATCTGCTAAATCTCTTAAGAAGAGACTGATATTCAATCATCATGGTTAGTGTACTGATGTCTGGACATCTGTAGACACTTTAATACATCCAAGATGCTACTAACAGAAGGAAAAACCGGAAGGAAGCAATATAGGTATCAACCCCTATGTCCCCATTCCAACACAGAAGGACATAAAGTCCCTAAACTTCCAGGAAAATTTAACCAAATAATAAATTTGGTGGTAATGCTACATTTAAGGGTATTCCTGCATCTTTATGTACCAGGAAAATACTCAAAACCAAAACAAAATTTAGACTGAAAACAAGCCGGCAATTTCCAATTGAAGTACAAATCCAACTGCTCCTATCTCAGACAGAATGTCCCACATTCCAGTTATAATATATCCCAGGGCTCCCCTAATGCCACTCAGCTTTAACTGTGTTGCTACGGACAGCAAGCCCCACCTTCCACCCTGGGTGTTAGCCTGGGAGTCAGAGTGGATATGATACCAAAGCACCTCTCCAGGATTCTCTGGATCAAGGCTCTATGATCCCAAGGGCTGCAGCCATCCAAGGTCACCACACACATCTTCCATTAGGGGACCCCAAGGCATTTTACAGCTGCCTTTTTAGGTCCTTCTGCTTTCCATCCAAACTATAAATTGTTACAAGGCCCTGGGGCAGTGCAGCAGCAGCAGGCTCCATTCTATTAGGGCCTCAAGGAAGGGCAGAGGTGTCAAGAGGCTAGAATCAAGGGCTGCTGCCGCTGCTGCTGCTGCTGCTAAGTCGCTTCAGTTATGTCCAACTCTGTGCGACCTCATAGACAGCAGCCCACCAGGCTCCCCTGTCCCTGGGATTCTCCAGGCAAGAATACCGGAGTGGGTTGCCATTTTCTTCTCCAATGCATGAAAGAGAAAAGTGAAAGTGAAGTCGCTCAGTCGTGTCCGACTCTTAGCGACCCCATGGACTGCAGCCTACAGCAACCCAAAAACAACAACGCCTCCCTCTCTGCAGCAATGAATCCCTTTTCTGTTGTAAGATCACAGTAGTGAAAGTGTGAAAGTCGCTCAGTCATGTCTGACTCTTTGTGATCCCATGGACTGTATAGTCATGGCCAGGCCAGAATACTGGAGTGGGTAGCCTTTCCATTCTCCCGGAGATCTTCCCAACCCAGGTATCAAACCCAGGTCTCCCTCATTGCAGGCGGATTCTTTACCAGCTGAGCTATAAGGGAAACTCTCCTCTAATGAAGATTCCAAGAGCCAAAGCCAGCATCATAGATCAGACACCAAATAAAAACACAGTAAAACATCCTCACCCTATGTTAGCTGAAAACCTGATACACGCCTATGTAAAGGTGTATGCTATATGCAATGCACAAGCCCATGAGAATTAGAGCAGGTGAGGAAAGAAGTTAAACTTGAGCCGTATACTGTTATCTAATCACTAAAACTATACCCAGAAATATTCTCCTGGTCCCACAACTCTCTCTTATTTTTAGGGGAAGCGGCAAGCAAACCAGAAAGATCCCCAACAATCACTTGTTTCTAAAAAATACAAGCATGCAAATGATGTTTCCCTGCCTAGTGCCAGTCTCTTTGACTGTATTAAATGCTACACTTCATGTCAATGTTCCCATTCAGTCACATTTAATATATTCCTTTTTATGTCTCTATTTATCTGATAAAAAGTAATAGTAATGTGCATGCTTAGTCGCTCAGTCATGTCCAGCTCTTTGCGACCCCACGGACTGAAGCTCTCCAGGCGCTTCTGCCCATGGGATTTCTTAGGCAAGATTACTGGAGGGGTTGCCATTTCCTCGTTCAGGGGAACTTCCCAACCCAGGGATCGAGCCCACATCTCGGTATTGGCAGGCAGACTTTTTTTTACCATCGGAGCCAATAAGGAAGCCTAATAATAATGTGCTTTTGTCCTATCTTGTAAATGAAGCAAATTATTAATTCAATGGTTAAGAAGCTTCCTGGAGCCAAGAACTGCTCTGAGCACTGCAAACAAAAAGATGAGTGCAACACAACCCTTTGATTGAGGGGGCTGGGGGCCAAAGTGGGCAGCTGCCACACTGCTCAGCTTGTGGCATCCTAGTTTGCTGACGAGGGACTGAACCGTGTTCTCCGCAGTGGAAGTTCTAACCACTGGCTACCAGGGAATTACCGACAGCCCCTTGACCAAGTGCCAAAACAACTGACCACGCAGTTGACCCTTGAACAACACGGGTATGAACTGCACTGAACTGTGTGGATCCATGCATATGCAGGACTTTATCAAAAGACATACAGTCAGTCGTCCATGTCTAAGGATGTGGAATCGTAGATACAAAGGGCTGATGCTGGGATCTGAGTGTCCAGGATGCTGGTGTCTGAGGCGGGTCCCGGAGCCAGTTTCCCATAGATCCCTTGGGGACACTGGACATACAGAGAAGCCCCACATGGTGTCAGGGACACTACCTGACGGACTCTCTCAGAGAGGAGCAAGAGAGGGGAGGCTGGAAGCAGGACAGGGCTAACTCATTTTCATTTCAATGTGTACCTTAAACTTTTTAACATGATTTTGACTCTGAATGTTTACATACAATTAAAAACTAAGTAGTTCCACTGGGGAGTGGGTTGAATTGGGAGACTGGACAAATATACACTTCTGCATAAAATAGATAACTAATAAGAAATTTCTGTAGAGCACTGGGAACTCTACTCAGTGTTCTGTGGTGACTCAAATGGGAAGGAAATCCAAAAAAGAGGAAATATATGCATACATACAGTTGTCACTTTGCTGTACAGTAGAAACTACACAACACTGTAAAGTAACTATACACCAATAAAAATTAATTAAAAAAAACAGGGGTATACTATTAATAGATAAACCTAGGTAAAGGTTGTATGTGCTAATTTTACTATTAATATTCACGATACTTATTTGTATATCTGAAATTATCTAAAAATAAAAGGGAAAAAAGTAAAGTATCAAATACAAACAACCTTCCCTCCCAAAACAACTAGACAGTACTAGTATAACTATCACAAGCTAAGCATGTCAATAAAATAAACCTAACATGCCACAGTGGTGCCAGGTAAGGGCAAAGTCACAACATGGCAGCTACACTTTAAGACTTAAACAGGTTTTTCACAAGAGAAAAACTAAGTCACCACAAGGAACCCAGTAATCTAAATGTCATACACCATCCCCTAGCCCCCAATAATCTGGATAATAAGCAATCAGTAACAAATTTATGTCACAAGTGGCTGTTTCATTTCAGCAAAATACCATCAAATAATAATACCATCAAACTACTTCTATCAAATTAATATTGGCAGTTAGAATTTCATTGGTTTTCTAAGTTCGGTTTGAATTTATTTATAAATTGTCCTTTAATGTTGTTTTAGGGATATAATTTGTGTGCTGGGGGAGGTAGGAAATTAAGTCATATGGGAGAACCACAAAAACAAAATTTTAAGAGCATAAAACACTGAAGTTTAAGAAACACTAAGGGATCCTGGAACTGCACCAGAAGTTCTGCATCCTACACAGGACACCATCGGCTCTGCGTCCACAGCAGTCACTGGGGGCAGACATCCATGGGCTAAAGCTGGCTGCCCATCACAATATCCTGGGGAGCGCCTGGAAAAACTGTGCATTCCTGGGCCTCGCTCCAGAACTACTGAAGTAATATTCTGGCTTTACAAGTGAGGAAACCAAGGTGCAGAGAGAGGTAGTAACTTGATCACTAGTAAACGCTGCCAACATGAATCAAACCAACACCATTATTTCAACACACACACTATATATATAAAATCATGATATATTACTTCTAAGCAGCTTTCCTCTCTTCTAGAGTGTAAAAAATGGAACAAAATACCATCACAGGTTTTTCCTCTTTCTACAAAAATAATGAAAATTCATAAAGTCCTTGTATTGCTAAAAATGGAAAGACCCTAAGGGCTCAAATGTTCTGAGGGCTTCCTCCTCTCCCTTCCCACTTCTTAGTCTCTCCTTTTCTTTCTTTCACTTTACTCAAAAATCCCATGTCTGAGTTAATGATAGGTAAATTCTAGTGTATTTTTCAATGACAGAGTTTGAGGGAAAACAGAATAAGAGTCCATTCCATAATCACCACAATGATTCAGGCAAAAAATAAAATAGGTGCTAATACTGCATGCATGTGCATGGTCAGTCATGTCCAACTCTTTTCAACCCCATGGACGGTAGCTCACCAGGCTCTTCTGTCTGTGGAATCTTCAAGGCAAGAATACTGGAGTCGGTTGCCATTTCCTACCCCAGGGGAGATGTTAATATTAGTGGGTGAAAATTCGATGGCAAACAGGACATTTACTGCATGCACTCTTTCTAACCCAGATATCAAACTCATGTCTCTTGCATCTCCTGCATTGGCAGGTCAATTCTTTACCACGGCGCCACCTGGGAAGTCCTGGCAACCCGCTCTAAAATTCTTGCCTGGAAAATTCCAAGGACAGAGGAGCCTGATGGGCTACAGTCCATGGGGCCACAAAAGTTGGACAGGACTGAACAACCGGGCACACACACACAGGATATTTACATGGTCTCAAAGTTTCTCCCTATAAATTACTTCTTATTTACAAACGGTAAGTTAGTAACTCACCCAAGTGATCAAAGTTCCCATTACCAATAATGTGATAGATTAGCATCATCTGTCCTCTGATGTAAGAGACTCAGAGCACAATATAGACAGCTCTGCCAAAATTAATGCATAACCAAAATCAAATAACTAGGAAGCAAGGAACTATGGAAAACTGAGCTGGACTCTTTAAAAACACGTCAATGTCATGAAAGGCAAAGAAAGACTAAGGAACTGCTTCCGATTAAAGGAGACTACAGAGACACGGTAAACAGATGTGTAATGCTGGTCTGGATACTAGGCCAGAAAAGCAAATTGCTGTAGAGGGCATTATCGGGACGCACGACAAAATGTGACTGTCTACAGATTCGCTCAGTATTGTATTGCTGTCAGATTTTCTGATTTTGATAACTATATAGTCGCTTTATAAACGAATGTCCTTGTTCTTACAAAATGAATACACACCTAAGTCTTTAGGAGTAAACAGTCAAGATGTCTGCATTTTACTCTCAATTTAGAGCAATGTAATAGAGTAGCAAGCCCAGAAATAGATCTACATATAGTCAACTGATGCTTAACAAAGGTGCAAAAAGCAATGCAATAGAGAAAAGAAAATTTTTTCAACAAATGGTGCTAAACAACTGGACATACATGTGCCAAAAAAAAAAAATAATAACCTAGACACAAAAATCAACTCAAAATGGGTAACAAACCTAAATGTGAAATGTAAACTACAAAATCCTAGAAGAAGAAAACACAGAATGAAATTTAGATGACCTTGGGTTAGAAGATCACTTGCTAGATTCAACAGTAAAGGCATAACCCATGAAGGAAAGAACTGATAGATTAAAAAAAAAACCTCTGCTCTATAAAAGACACTGTCAAGACAAGAAAAATACAAGCCACAGACTGCAAAAGACACGTCTCAGAACTGTTATCCAGAATACACAAAGAACTCCTGCGTGTGTGTTAAGTCACTTCAGTTGTGTCAAACTCTTTGCGACCCCATGGACTGTAGCCCACCAGGCTCCTCTGTCCATGGGATTCTCCAGGCAAGAATACTGGAGTGGGCTGTGATGCCCTCCTCCAGGGGATCTTCCTGAACCAGGGATCAAACCCAAGTCTCTTATGTCTCCTGCACTGGCAGAAGGGTTCTTCACCAGTAGCGCCACCTGGGAAACACAAAGAACTCTGAACACTCAACAATAAAAAATAAACAGTATGATTTCAAAATGGACCAGACAGCCTAACAAAAGATACTCCACACAGCATGTCATCAAGAAAATGCCAATTTAAACAACAGTGAGATACCACCAACACACCTAATAGAATGGCCAAAATCCAGACCAACATCACCAAATGTTGCTGAGGATGTGGAGCAACAGGAACTTTCCATTCATTGCTGCTAGGAATGCAGACTCGTATGGCTACTTTGAAAAACAGTGTGGTTGTTTCTCAGAAAATTGAACATACTCTTGCCATACAATCCTGCAATTAGGCTCCCAAAGGAGTTGAAAATTTATGTCCACACAATACCCTGCTGCTAGAGCAACTTTATTCATAACTGCTAAAACTTGGAAAAAGGATGCCATCTTCTTCAGTAGATGAAAGGATAAATAAACTGTGGTCCATCCAAACAATGGAATTTTGTTTATTGTGAAAAAGAAACTGTTATGCATGACTTCTCATGTCTTTACATGGAGGAATCTTGAGTGCATACTTCTAAATGAAAGGAGCAAACATGAAAAGGCTACATCCTGTATGATTCCAACCATATGACATTCTGGAAAAGGTAAAACTAAGGAGAGAGCATAGAGATCAGCGGTTGCCACGGGTTAGGACGAAAGGGAGAGCTGAACAGGCGAAGCACAGAGGGCTGTCAGGGAAGTGAAACCACTCTGTGTGAAGCTGACAGTGGATACACGGCATCGGAAACTTGTCCAAACGCAAAGAACATACGACACACTAAAAGTGAACCTAAAGCTAACTATGCACTTTGGATGATACTGATGTGGAGATTCATTGACTGTAATGTATGTACCACTCTCGTAGGAGTATTGCTAATGGGGGAGGTTATTCATGTATGGGGTCTCGCCAGGTGGCACGAGTGGTAAAGAACCCGCCTGCCAACAGAGCAGACATAAAGAGATGCAGGTTCGATCCCTGGGTCAAGAGGATCCTCTGGAGGAGGGCATGGCAACCTACTCCAGTATTCTTGCCTGGAGAATCCCACGGACAGAGGAGCCTGGCAGGCTACAGTCCATGGGGTTGCAAAGAGTTGGACACGACTGAAGCGACTTAGCACACATGCACGCATTCACGTATTGGGTAGGAGGTGTATGGGAAATCTCTGTACCTCCCACTCAATTTTTGCTGTGATCCTAAAACTGCTCTGAAAAATAAAGTCTATTTACAAGGAATAAAAAAAGGAAAAAATGATAAGCATCTGCCATTCGATCTAACAGTACAACAGGAGATCAAAGATAAAAATAGAAAATGCTAACTTAGAGGAATTAGGCATAACAACTTTCAGATTCTGGAAAGGATTGATTAACCTTAGGTGAGTTACTTAATCTTTACACCAGGCACTTAGAAAAGCTGAAGACCTTGATATTTATTTGAAACGCTGTCACTAAAAATACTATGATATCCTAAAATGAGGGATAACACTACAAACAAAGTTAAGCTAGACAAACTGCACACTTTACCTACATGTCCTGAAACGTGTCTTAGTAAAACTGCTTCCAGAGAACTTGGAAAGCCTGGGCACACCACATATTTGCTTATACATTTTTCAAACAGCATGAAATAGCCCTTAAAAGAAGTTAAAGGGTCTCACAGTGCCTGTAAGTAACCAAGGGTGATGCATTATCCCTGAAAGAAGGGAGAGCTCAATAAAACTTAAAAGTAACCATTACATTTCATACAGATCTATGGTAGCAAAGACTGCTTAAACAGTGGAAGTGTTTTTTTTTTTAACTTTACAATATTGTATTGGTTTTGCCAAATGGGAAGTGTTTTAAAATCCTGCTGCTAAATCACTTCAGTCATGTCCGACTCTGTGTGACCCCACAGATGGCAGCCCACCAGGCTCCCTCGTCCCTGGGATTCTCCAGGCAAGAACACTGGAGTGGGTTGCCATTTCCTTCTCCAATGCATGAAAGTGAAAAGTGAAAGTTAAGTTGCTCAGTCGTGTCCGACTCTTAGCGACCCCATGGATTGCAGCCTACCAGGCTCCTCTGTCCGTGGGGTTTTCCAGGCAAGAGTACTGGAGTGGGGTGCCATTGCCTTCTCCGTTAAAATCCTAAGGCTATTCCAATATATGTTCTGAAACTGTGGCTCGAGGCCTCTTTTGTATAAAAGGAGCAGATGAGTATATGGAAGATAGCCTTAAGAACAAAGTAGCTGGCCTGCAGCTTCTAAGGGACAGCAGGGCGTGGAAATAACAGCTTCAAAGGAGAGGAATTCACCTGGAAGTGGGTATGTGCTTACTAACACTGGTCAACTGGGTGTTTTAAGAATTTTTTAACTTGTTACATTAAAATTCAACAGCTAGTAATCATCTTTCATTCAGGGTAGACGGGCATCTGTACTGGCATTTTTTCTGAAAATCTGGTTCTAACACTTTCACCACAGTCAAACATAAAAGGCTTATTTGGGGAATACTTAAGGCAACTGAAGAAAATACAGTAAACTCTGAAAAAGCAGGATATCCTTAAAACCTCCTATAGGGCAAAACAAGCTACCAGACGACAACTCTTTATAAGCATCAAGCAGCTAAGAAATGGAATTGTGTGCTCAGGCCCTCAGTCATGTCTGAGTCTTTAGTGACTCCAAGGACTGCAGCCCCACAGGCATCCTCTGTCCATGGAATTTTCCAGGCAAGAATACTGGAGTGGGTTGCCATTTCCTACTCCAGGGAATGTTCCCAACTCAGGGATGGAACTTGTGACTCTTGCATCTCTTCCACTGGCTTTACTTTTAAAACAGCATTTTATGATAAATATTTACTTTCAATTATTAAATGGTACCCCAGACCGCAAGTATGTGAAGCGCCTGTTGTGGAGGCCATCTGGGAAAAGCTACATAAAAGAGCAGCAGTGTGCCTCAGCACACAGTGACTGCTCCACGTTAGTTTACCTCCTTAGCAAGCAGTTAGCTGGTTTGAGGGTTGTCTGTTTGTCTTTTAGGGTTTTAATTATAGTCTTTATTTGGAAAATAGCCTCAATTAAAGACATTTTTTCATTTTTATGTCATTTTAAAGGTTACTTTCCTGATTCGAGGTTTCAATCGACCCATACCTCAAGAGACTTTAGAGAATGGCAGTTTTTAAACTTAATTTTTAAATTTTAGGAATCTGATTATCATTCATAGTTGAAAAATATAAATTCTCTCCAGGAAAATGCATGTGTGTGTAAGACTTTGCAAGCAATTTCAGGAAGTTCACAGACCCTCTTAAACTCAACAAAACCATCTAGGGACCTAGGGACTTTAAGAATATCCAAAAAACCAATCAATTATTTAAACCTGAATTTGTACAATAAAACTATGTGATAAGAGATACTGCTTAATGAATGCTTATTATATGCTCGACATCATGCAAAGCAATTTAATGAATTATTTCAATCACCTTTGCAACAGCCCTTTGCGATCAGTGGTAGTAGCATACCTGTTTATGAGTGAGAAAACTAAGGGTCAGATGGTTAGTTAACGTGTCCATGGGACACAGGAGCTCATCAAGACAAAAATCTGTTCTCTGAAGGATAATGCACCAAAAACAAAACTAGTAGCTAAAAAAAAATAATGACTTGGTTTGATCATTCACCCATCAAAGAACATATAGGCTGTTTGCAGTATTTTTCTATTGTGAATAAAGTTGCTGTGAATATTTTCTTTAATGACATAAAATAGCTCGACCCACTGTCCAAACATGGTCATATTTGTAACAATATCTGTTAGCTACTCCACAGAGGTCTTAAATGCACAAAAAGGTAAGAGTAAAGAATAAAAATACTAAGTAACTAAATATCCTAGTGAGGAGCACTGAACTTCCAGTGAGGAGAGGACAGGTATGCCTGCCAAGCACTCCAGCCTGCAGAGCCACACCTACCACAGTGGACGTGAACGTGCATTCAAGTCCCCTTTAAATGGCTGCACCTCTCTGCTCTGGACAGAGCCTATGTCGCGCAAATTAAACACCGATATGCGGAGCAGCTAGGGGTGCAGATCATCTCTGCCCAGTCTGGGGAGGATCTGGACAACGCTTCCTTTGACTTCTCACCTCCCTCCCCACCCCACCAGTAAATCAGTACTTTTTGCTAGAAGGCATCCGAGCTAACAGATTCTCAGGAATGAGTAAAAATGTTGCCTTTCCGACACAGATGCTTTTAAAATGAACAGATAAAAATTAATAAAAATTAAACCTTATGAGTTGATGCCATCATCAGTATAGAAACAGAGATCACAGATACCTGAATATGCAAAGAAAAGTTAAATTATGATGCAATCAATGCTATCCTATAAAAACTAAATTAACAAAAATAGTCTATTAGAGAAGACATCTGGTGTATCATGGCAGGAAACGTTAATGATATTGTCTGCAGCCCTGTAATCAATTTTTTCTCCCAGCAGCTCTCTCATTACAGTGTATCAGATCTGTAGGCCTGCAGAATTTATGGGAGCTCCACACATGGAGGGGAGTTTTGCCAACTGGATCCGATTCAGATCCAGCTCAAATGACTTTGGCAGCATGAAGTGTTGTTAAAGAACAATCAATACATTAGCTTTACACAGTGTTGTCTTGACTGAAAAAAGATCTGTCATCTTACTACAGAATCTTCTCCAGCTTCCACAGGATGGTATCTGAATGTACCACCGATCATGGACTTAATTAAATTCCTGGTGGACATAATATTTTTACTGTTAAAAATTTAAATAAATTAATACTAGGTATCACTAATGCTAATATAAAAAGTTTACCAAAAATCAATGTTATTATGGGCAAAACCTTAAATCCATTCAGCAAATCCTGGTTAGTGAGTATTGCAATAAATGAAACAGTCTAACAATGACATCCACACTGATTAGAGAATATAGTATTGGTCTAAAAGATAAAAACCATTTCATACACTCACATACATAAACAAGATGGTAATTGGTAAAGGCTGGAGCTTCTGAAATAGGCAAGTCGGGACTGCTAATTTGTTCGTTAAGATGCCAATATCTCTCCAGGGATTAAAATTAGATTTTTATCCACTACACTGGGTTTTATCTTCCATTGTGATTGACTATTATATATGAGGAATTTCAAGGCTTCCATAATATGAACCTTTTTTCTGGTCTAATTCTTGATAAATTACAGTAGCAACTATCTAAACATGAAAATGTTGTTTTGACAA
This sequence comes from Bos indicus x Bos taurus, assembly GCF_003369695.1. Lineage (NCBI taxonomy): Eukaryota > Metazoa > Chordata > Mammalia > Artiodactyla > Bovidae > Bos > Bos indicus x Bos taurus. The sequence continues at coordinate 44,150,024 of NC_040091.1, read as the reverse complement.
TTATTCCTGATTTTATTACAATTATTTATTCCCCATCTCCATTGTCTTGGTCCTCCTTCATTTCATGCACGGGTGACAGCCCTAGCCTCCTAATTGGAACTTTCACAATCTTTCCCCCACTCCACACTGCTACCCAATGAATCTTCTTAAGCAGTGATCGGCTTGCTTGGAATGAAAAAGCCTGCAAAGGCTCTCTTTGGCCCAGCACATACAATCTTGCCTTTTCTGACCTTCTTCAGTCCGGCCCCATGTCTGCCTCCCAGGACCCACTAACCTGTGCTCTTCTTTGACGTTCTGCAGTCATCTTCTCACAACTCTTGGCTTCACCAGGCTCAATGCCTATGCTGCTTATAGGGACAGGCTGGCATGCACACGTGCAGGGCTCCTCCACTCTGCCCGCCCCATGTTACCAGTGTATCAGAAACACACCCTGCTCCTCAATACCTACCTTCCTTCCCAAAGCTTTCCCAAGTGCTGCTACAGCCCATTTGGAGTGCTCTCTTCTCTGAGTCTCAAGGTACTAATATTCTACAGGGACAGCGAATGAGTCATCACATAGTGCCAGTATCCTGAATCATGTGAGTACGTGTGGTGACTACTCTCTTGTTATTTTCTAATTCAGCATGAGTATGAGCCCCCTGGTGAGATCACATAAAACAAAAGACAGGTCTCAAACTTCTTTCGTGATTAACAGCAGTCAATCAGAACAAGAAGCACCAGTCTTTCAGAAAACTTTAGCATTAAATCCTCATAAAAGAAGGAAAACGAACACAGCTGTGTACACACAGCTCTCAGAGAAGGTAAGACACGAAAATAACCCTCGTGGACCACTAACACCAGGCCCTATGCTCCAAGGGATACAGCGCTAAAGACATTTCATCCTGCTCTGCCTCACAGCAGGCCCCACATCACCACCAGGGAACAGAGGATTTCCAGGGCACAGCTGAGAGCACCACCTCTACACGTCAACACAAGCCTGTCACACACTGATTCTATATCTGGCGTTGCAGAAAAGCCCAGCTACCTCTGCACAACACTCTACCAAACATCCCCCAGGAGGGCAGCACCCCACACAGTTCAGCGCCACCAGCCACAAGTCCCAGGGATCCTGGGGAATGGCACACTCCATACGTGGACCCACTTACCCCCTTTTCCCCCATTTCAGTTGCCAACATCCATACTCGCTGCTGATTGCCAGCTCCTGCTCCTTGCAGCAGCCCAGCGTGCTCTCTGCTGGTGCCAGAGTCCCCTACACCACCACCCCCCAGCGTCTGGAACTGTCCTAGAGGGGTAAGGCAAGTCCCGTATTTGCTTCCTCTGTGCATGTACTTGTTACTCCTTTAAAAACACAGACAATACAGCACATTTTTAAAGGGGCTCTGGGGAGGGAGGCAATGATCCTATTTTATACCCTATGGGATATAAAATATTGATAGCTTTTAAAAACGGGATTCTCCTTACCCCTACAGGCCCTCGCCCGGCTTCAGAAAGATGCTGTGGTGGCTGTGATGCCACCGGCAGAGAGCATGCTGGGGGGTCACACAAAGCAGGAGTTGGAGATCTGCAACAGGCCTGGGAGTTGTGGACCTAAAAGAGAAAACAGTCTTCAGTTAACATGCCTGATGTCCCCTCAGACCCTGGTTATTAGGGGCACGCAGCACACAGCAGGTTTCTGCACAAATCCTTTAGCAGATGGTCTCCAAAATCTCAGAGAATCGGTTCTACCACTCAAGGTAAACTTTGCGCATCCATCAAAGCTGTTTCTCACTCCGGCGTGAACTAATGTATGACCCTCTGGCTCCACGCTTTCGTGTGGGCCTGTCGTAAGGCAGTATGGTGTGTGCCCCTCGAAATAACCAAGTTAAGATGTGACACAGTGTCAAAGTGCAGTGACAGTGGCATGCTTTGCTTATAATAGAAACAAAAATGCAACGGTGTCAGATAAACACAACTATAAAATGAACCACAAGCGGACAAACTGAGCTTTCAGAAGAGTTTTCTAAGGACAGATGTTAGAGACATAAGACACATACTTCATAAGGAAATGCTCAAGGTATGGGGGAGTGGGGGGCCTCAAGAGAGATCCTACCGTTTTCTCAAAGTCCTAGTTTCATTTTGTAAAGCTGAAGACAGAGGCTTAACAGCAGAAAAAAAGACAACACCCTTCAAACAAGCTTGAGTTTGCTCACAATGCCCACAGGGTGAGTATAATGAACAGGCTGGAGCATAAAGTTCAAGAAAGACATTATGTCTTTTAGGAGCCAAACCAGTTTGGTGCATATCATACATATGTCTTTCTTTTCGCCCCCAAGAAACATTCAAAACCAACAAAAGATTAGGGAGCAACTTCTGAAAGCCAGCACAGTCCTGGTTAAGTATCACAAAGATAGCTCAGGTAATAGTTTGAACATGTTCCTTTTTTGAATACTCTAGGGAGTATATAAGATTTCCAAAAACTTAACCAATCCAATTTCATGTAGTTTTTAATGAACTAAAAAACCCCATAAAATCCAAATACTTAAGCAAATCTCAATTCTTAAAACTGCTTAGAAATTACAGGTAAGCCAACTTTTCATATTAAATCATTTTTAGGGAGTCCTATTACACATAATTCCTTTCAAGAAGAAAAGAAACCCTAACAGCTTCTTATAGTCCAAGATTTTAATATGCTCCGTAAACTATTTATTCTTTTTAAATGTCTCTGAAAACAAACAAAAGGACAAATCCCAAGAAAAAGAACTAATACGGGGAATGTCTTTATCATGATGCTTTTCTTACTCTTCAGATGACCCTCCAGAGGACCCTGGGCTCCCACACAGTATGCTTTCTGGGCAGTCAGTCTCTGACCATACTGCCCTGGGGACGCTATATAAATGACCTCTGTGAACATCAAGTGTTAGTAGCCATAATCACCTCCCTCCTGCCCATACCAACACTGCAAGTTTCAAATCAAAGATTCAACTGGGCACTAGGATGTGCAGTACAGTCAAGAATTTTTAATGTAAGCAACAAATCAACATTTTTGAAAAACTGAAATTCTTGTTAATCTCTTGCACTAGGAATTAATCAAACCACTCAAATCCTTATTCATTCAAATCAAATGTTTTAAGCAAAAAACACCTTAGTAAAGCATTTCTAAGCATGTTGGCATTATTTAATATGCAAAAGTTCAAGTAATTATTAAAACATTTTATAAAGGCATAATTTCAAAGCATTTCATTACTCTCATTTATGAATCAAAAAACACAGATAGTATCTCAGTTGTCCTAATTTTTTTTCAATTCTTCTAATGAGTTTTTTCTTGTATAATTTTGAGTTGGCCCTTAACACAAACATCCACATATACACTAATTACAAATTTCCACTTCTAAGAAACAGAGTTGGAATGACAGCTATTCACCAGTACTCTAGCACAGGAGCTCTCTACAAACATCAAATTGTCTCAAACTTCCTTAAGCTCCTATTTAAAAAAAAAAAACAAAAACAGAATACCCAGAGTTTTCTGCATGAAAAAATTTCACATATACAGAGCAGGTTTAGTAAAATAACATTTTTAGGTAAGTATTTTATGGAAGTAAACATAATTAAACTTCTTCAACGATTTCCTACACAGAGTCCTAAAAATCCAAATACATTAGGAGAAAATGAATTACCCAATCACACAATAATCATGAACCATTAAAACCTGAAATCCCATGAAGCCTACAATGACTGTCAATCATGAGTGAAAACACCACTCAGAAGCTGGGTCAATGGGGCCAATAAGACGCCCTGAGATTATTTACTCCCAAAGCCTCACTCTGATTTTCACTTGTGTCACCACTTCTCCCACTTAAGAACTGACACATCTCATGTGAAAATGTTGTGGTGATTCAAAATAACTTTGCACACGACTGTCCCGTAAGTGGGGTGAGGGTGGGGTCAAGCACGGCAGGCCCCGCAGAGCCGCAGCTGCCTGCCCATCACACTCAGGGCCGAGCGGCTTCATCCCGCAGAGCCGCAGCTGCCTGACCATCGCACTCAGGGCCGAGCGGCTTCATCCCGCAGAGCCGCACCTGCCTGACCATCACACTCAGGGCCGAGCGGCTTCATCCCGCTCTTAATTATACACTTCATGCAAAAAGGACATTTAGTCCTTGCACACGTATTTATTGCTGGTGGCTTACCTCAAACACAGCACGGAGGAAGTCCACTACCCCATTACAGTTTATCACAATACGTATGGACAGCAACCAAGTGACCAAGACCTTTATTTTAAAAACAGAAGTGGGGAAGGTGTGGCCTTCAGAAGTAACAAGTCAGTAACTCAACCCTCCTCTTTTTTTTTGAAACCTTTTTTAAATTGAAGTATAGGTGATGTACAATATTATATAAGACACAGGTGTACAATACAGTGATTCCTAATTTTTAAGATTATACTCCATCTATAGTTATCATAGAATGTTAGGTATATTGTACTGTACAAGATATCCCTGTACCTTATTTTGTACATAATAGTTTGTTCCTCTTAAGCCTCTACCCCTATCTTGCCCCTCCCCTCTCCTCACTGATAACAACTAATTTGTTCTCTGCTTCTTTTTTATTATATTCACTAGTTTGCTTTCTTTTTTTAAGATACCACATATAAGTGAGATCACACAGAATTTGTCTTTCTCTGTCTGACTTACTTCAATTAACAAAGTACCCTCTAAGTCCATTCACGTTCTTGCAAATGGCAAAATTTCCTTCTTCTCTCCAACTTTTCTTGACCTGGAATCAGGTCAAGAAGGGCACTGAGGCACCCAACTCCTGACGGTAAGAACGACTAAACTGACAAAAGGAACGACTCTTCAAAGAACCATCTCTGCTGTACTTCCCATTATCTAAGACGTGACTCCTCAATCTATAAGCAGAAAATACTTAGCAACAAACTTCCAAGGTTTTCACTTCATTATCCCACACAACACTCAAGTCACAAAGCAGTAAGCAAGTGGTACTGACCTTTCCACAGGGAATGAACAAAGAGGGTACAGAGAAAAAGAAACTACAGAAAGACTCAATTTGGCAGGCTTGGCTTGAGAGACTACAAAAAACCTAGAGAGAAAACAACCACTGCTTCATACAGAAACAAACCATCACATCCAAAGGCATTTTTCCTACGAGCTGCCTTCTCTGGGATGTTTACATAAGACTAGGCCATCATTTATCTTTGCTAAAAGTCAGTGATATAGAAAATTCAAAGTGGAACATAATAATGCCTAAAAAATATTATGACCTTAGCTACATTCACATAAACTTCCTAAAGAAAATTTTATAAAGTATTTTTAGAATTATTTAAATATATTAAATACCACACACTGCAGGCTAACTTAAGGTAAGGAAGCAAATCTCGTTGGCCTGTTTAATAAACGAAAGACTAATTTGTAGTTAACGCATGCACTGTATCAAACGACTACTAAAGTTTTTTGGTAACTTTATCCACTTAACTTTTTCCACTGAAGTGTAACTTCATTCAATATTCAGTAAATATTTATTATGGATCTTAGATGAGTCATGCAATATATACATCAATGAATAAAACAGATGAAGTATCTGCTTTTCCCAAGCTTAAACCTAGAGCACCAACTAAACGTCAACGTCACAATCATCACTGCACTGTCCAGGATGTAGGCTGATCTTTTCACCTAAAAACAAGCCATGTGCAAAGTGGGTGGGCACTTTATATCCCAACTTTATAGGTAAATAAAGCAAGGTGAGGAGGGTGTAATGTCTTGCCCAGTGTCATGGAAAACAAGAACTGATGAACAGACTAGCTGATTTCCAAGTGGAGCTCTCCACCCAGGCACCCTACCATCCCCCAAAACTCAATCCCAGAATAACATCTAATCTTCTCAATTAGCCATGTTCAAATTAATGTGCATTTCCTGCCTCCCCTAAGAGTTTTCAATACAAAGTTGACCTAACATTACAATGAATGCCCATACACCATACATTCTGTCCTGAGCGGCCACATCAGCCAAGCTGGGATTAAATAACTGTGGTGTATAACACACGTATACACACAAGGTTGCCTGTTAGTGAAGCCTCCCTTACCTCCCAGCACTGTCTATGTAAAGGTCTCTAACAAAAAAAAAACAAGATATAGCCACTTATTCTCAGTTAAACTTTCATTTTAAAAAAGGAAAAGCAGCTAACTGTTTTCAGTCTTCTGAGAAACTCAATTTTGGTGGAGAGAGGGCAATTTCAACGGTAGGTGGAGCTAAGCTGAAGCCCCTGACTGTTGCATTGTGGCAAGCAGCTTTTGGGGTAGGGTTATGGGTCTAGGCCAGGAACCAGGAAGAAATTCCAAACGTTCCTCCCTCAGCCACTCACATTTGGCTATGAAACAGAGAGACACCAGATACTAAATCTTACATAACTCAGTCCCCACATTCACAGCAGTAATGGAGGTGTGCCTTTGCCAAGGTAAGGAGTGGGAGGCATCTTTAACTATTCCATATGCAGGATCAGCACTGAGAATACAAGCTGTTAGGGACGACAATGATACCAGAGCATATGCATCCATGAAGAGTTGTAACAACACCCCGAGCCCTAAAAGTCAACTGGAAAAAGCAAAATTTACTACAGATAGGTCCCCAACTCCAAGGAGTCTCTATTTAATAAACCACTTAGGAGCAAAAATGAACCAATGGTATCTGCTCAAAATAATATTTGTAATAATTATCTATATGACCTGAAAATTAATTTCATGTACAAATAGCTGAAGAATTGATAACTATAATAACTCAAGGAAACAAGCAACATAATTTTTCTATTTAATGAGTAACAGAAACTATTAGGAATCCACACAGAATTCCCATGCAGGATATTAAAAGAATGGCTTCAACCATTCATCTGGGAGTGAAGGATGAGGCAGGAAGCATGACTCTTAGAGGCAGATGAGGAACTCTGAGGGGTGACATTGAATGGAACCTACCAATCTCAATAATCTCCGTCCAGCATTCTCAAAATCTATGATTATTTCTAGACAGCAAAGCAATTCTACTATGCTAAGGCCTGGGTTCCTATAAGAATAGAATTTTATTGCTTTTTTTTGTAAAAGAAGGGAATCCTTCCTCCACATCAGTCCTACGAATGTTCTCCAACAAGGGCTGACATCCACTCTACCGCAGCTGTCGGTCCAGGCAGAACCCAAGACCCCTGAGGGGAGGACCTTTGCCTTACATTCCTCAGTCCCCTTATAGCTACGCTCAACAGAGAACACAAAGCAGGCTTGCCTGTCGAAGGCCCTGGCAATAACCCAGAACATCTGAACTCACCCTGGCACATAATGCCCCTGGGGATACCGACTGGCTTGGAACAAAACCCTCAGTGCACGCTCAGCCACATGGTGACAGAGAAAAGCTGGGGGAGTGCAGCAGAAGAAAAGGCTCGCCGCTGTGAGCCCAAGCTCTTTCCGATACGGTCAATGGAGAGCTCCTCCAGCTGGCCCAAGAAGGGGGCCCTACACTGAAAGAAAACAAGGAGGGTAATCTGAGACTCCAACAGGAAGAAGCACCAGTGCAGCAAGACTCAGGGAGAGAGCTCACTTTCTCTCTCTCTCTGCACAGCTACGCCAAACCTCTGCTTCAGCTTCCTCCCCTACAAAAGGCCTTCCCCCAGTGCCTCTGATGGTCCCCAAACACACCTTGTACTCAGAAACTCACCATGATAAAAGGACTGATTCTAATTTATGGTATAAACAAAGAAAGACATCTCTCAGTTAAACCTCAAATCCAAAAAAGATAAAATATGTAATTAATCAACAACATGTCAAAGCTGTTGGGTTATTCCTTTCCATGATTCCATCTGCCACGTGTGGCATTTGCTGTGCACAAAACCAACCCTGGTTTCTTCTTTGCAAAATCTTGCAAAGAAACAAAGCACATTTCCTTCTGTTCATCTTTTCGCCTATTAGTTGGGCAAGCGGAAGGAGAGAAAGTCTGTGATTATTCTCATCTGTGAGGTTATCTTTTCATAAGTGGTATTCAGAAACAAGGAAAGTGGGTAACCAGACAATAACTATATTTCTTCCAGAAGCACATATTTTCTTCATCATCCTTATTATTCTTACACAAAAACGATGAATATGTTCTGAATACAAAACTCAATCAGAAACACGTGACATAGCATACGTGACTTAGAAAAAGGCATCTAAACCCATAGCACCCCACTTTCCACATCATTTTAATGTGCTGCACTAGACCAATCCTGACAACAGAAGCCTCAGCTTTTATTGCTGTTAATACCCTGAGCAATTACTGTAGCTCAGCAGGAACCTCTGCCCCAAACAGCAGCTATCACACTGTAATCAGCATTTCATAAGAGACGCCGTTCAAACATGAAGGCACCTGCTAACGTGCAAAACGTATACAGAAGGGACTCAACTCTAACAGTTAAAAGAAAAATCTTTGCAATATGATTCCACAGCTATATCTTTTCCATGGTGCACTGGTGTTACACATTTGGTAAAAATCACACACAAAGACAATGAGCAGAGAGCAATGGCAGCACCACTAGCAAAAGCTAACTCCTCATGAAACAAGGCCACCGCCCAGATTCACAGATGTCGGTGCAGCATCTGTAAAAAAAATCTCTGGACGGCAACATATAATAAACAGCAGAGACCTCTAAAAATGGTAAAACCTCATGTTGACATAAACTCTGAACAGAAAGCATTTGATTTACAAGATTAAACTGCAAGGCCACCTTGTAAAACAACCAGAAGGTAAAAGAGATCTATGAAGAATAAAGAAATCTCAGACATAAATGGCCTGATTTACTTTGTTTTAAAGTAGCAAAACACATGTGTTACTCATGTGATAACTTTTGAATAAAGAAAAGTAAATGGCAGGCAACTTTTTAACTCAATAGGATATACTAATTGGACATTTGGAGTCATTCAAAATGTGTTATTTTTTTAAAAAAGAGATGCACAGTTCAGAATATTATTTTCCTTAGACTGAAATATCACGAACAATGTATGTCAGAGCACAAGTGTTATCAGAAGTCACAGAGGGGTTTGGAAATGTGGCGTTCACAGACACTGACGTGTATCTCTACAAAGCTAAACAACTGGCATGCCTCTAAACCTAAGAATGTACACAGTGGCTCATAACCTTCAAGTACAAGAATCCTTTCTTATCATGTTTCAAAAGATCCCCAAATTACAGTATTTCACATAACAATGGTTTGAGGAAAATACTAAACAATAATAGTGATTCTTAACTATGTCTTGTCATTAAATAAGTTAATTTTAAAAATCACAGAAGCATATTGATACATTTGAAAAGGAGTTATACAGACATGTGTAAGGTACATTTATTGAACATTGAGAATGTTTATTTACAGACCTCTGCAAACTCTCTATGAATATTGAAGGATCCAAAGTTCCCAGTCTGACAACCAGTGGACTGAAAGCAAGATTTCATTTCAGACAATCCCAGCACTTAAGCACTTGTAAAAGGTTTTCAGTGAGAAAGCAGTGTAGTTATTCCATCACCAGGCCAGGCTTCCTTTTCGCAACCCCCACTCCTGGGAGACTCCCCCAAAAAAGGTTCAAGATATTCTCCATATTTGCTTAACATACCTAAGAAAGTATGCCACAGAAAATCATAATCTCTGGCCCATTTACATCCTTTTTCTCTCCGCAATTCATCATGAAATCCCAAATTCACTTCACTTCAGGTTCTTCACAATGGCTGAGAAAAAAACTACTCAAGGTAATCTCTGAAATTGTTGTCAAAACAGTTACTAAAGGAATAAAAATTTCAGAAATATTTGTTTGCAGGATGAGCTTTCTAACATTAAATGTTACTAATACAAAGCTGCTTACTGCCTTATTGGAGTGTTGTAGTCACCAAGTGGTCAGCACTTTAGAGGTGAGCAGGTTACCAAGTCAACACGGAGAGAAGCAATCAACAGAGACAGCCGATGGAACTGGGAGAGCACAGAGCAGAATCAACAGCACGTGAAAAGATGCTTACCAGTTTGAAGTCTTGGATGCTACAGATGAAGTACGGTGTGTTGGGCCTCCGACTCTCGATATACACACAGTCTTTAAAAGAAAAAGAAAATTTTAAACAATGGCATTTACCTTTAAGGAAACAAAGACAGGGCCCATAAAGCCACTGCATAAATAAATAAATAAATAAATAACAAAGCACATACCTTTTACAGAAAAAATTTTAAAGGTGATATTAAATTACAAATAATTTTAAGCTAAAAGGAAACAGCTCTTGAGTTCTTTTTGATCACTTGCTGATGATTTAAAGAATTGGTAAAGCCTCAGTTATTGTTCCCAGCAGCCCTCAAGAAGGGGAGTGGGAATCCCATGGGATTATCCATAATCAGATGAAGAGACTTCGATAAAGGGAATTACTTACTCAAGTAATTACACGCCAAAACAAAATCGTGAATATCTTACTCAGACAGATGCTCCCCATCTTCACAAAGACAAACAGCTTTGCCAACTACTGCTTTATTTTTAATAAATATTTTGTGAGGAAATAAATGAAATATGTAAAAAAGACTACCTTGAACATGCTACTACAATAACCTTTTCACCCACACAAACAAAAGAGAAAACCATCTACTATCTCATGGGTAACTTTCTATTAAATTTTAACCTAAACATATTTTACTTTCTAATCATAAAGAAAACAAAGGCAGCCAATCAGAGATGGAATGAAGTAAACCAAATTAGATTTTCCTCAGGGAAGAAGATCACTTTCTTAAATTACATTTGACAAGGCAGTAGCTGAGTAATTATTTCTGATGCTCTCAACAGCTGGAGTCTAAAGGTTACTTTCTAAAATGACAGGCTAAGATATATTTGTTGTTTTAGAAGTAATGATTTTAGGGAAAGCAATACCTATAAAGGAATATAAAAACTCTCCACACTACAGCCCAAGATCATCATAAAGCACAGGACAGGAAAGTTTGTGTATTATTTACTGAGAAGTAATGGCATCTGCTGTCAATCACATTTTCCAGGGAGAGTGACCATAATGCCCACACTTAAAATGCCATGTTTTATCTTCCTCACGACCCGTCACAACAATGACTTAGAATTTTCTCAAACCAGGCAGATACCTCTATTTCTCCAGTTCATGCATGTGAAGAACACAACATACCCAGGCCCCCAAAAATCAAAGGTCTGGAGTCCCCAATCCAGTGGAAATCCTAGCCCCACCACAGGTACCAATAAGACCCACCAAGAGGTAGACCAGGAAGACAGAGGGGCACTTCCTTCCATGAAACTTTCTGAAAGACAGCAGGATTTTTGAGGCCCAGAATCATTACAGAAAAGGAAGAAATCTGAAAGTCAAACATTTAGGCATCCAGAATTTCCCAACTGATTTCTCTACTCAGATGTAGGCTCCAGAACAGCTATTCGATCTCTGAATGCACGTGAAATGGCAGTTCAGGAATGAACTGCTGACTGAGCTTTCTATCTTGCTCCAAAGTCCAGGATGCTGGGGAAAAAAAAAAGCTGCTCAATATTCAGACAACATCCACTATCATGCTAATCACCTGAAGGGATGAAGGGAATCCTTCCCACAGTGGTAAATATTTCTCTTCCTAATTCTAGTTTGGTATTCAAGTAAAAACTGAAGAAACCCATTCCTTAAACAAAAACTGTAGCTCCAACTTGGGCAAATTTGGGGACAATCCAAGGTCCTTAATTTCCATGTTCCAATCCTTGTTGTATCCACTTGCCAGCACTTCAAATCTCCAGATATCCATTATTTATTCACCTCACTCAATCTGAACACAGATCATAGCCCATACACCTTCTTCCTATCACCTATGGCCCACAAAGGAACTATTTTCGGTCTTTCATAACATAACACTGTCATGTATGCTCAGCGGCTCAGTCACGTCCGACTCTTTTCAACCCCCATGGAATGTAGTCCTCTAGGCTTCTCTCTGTCCATGGGATTCTCCAGGCAAGAATACTGGAGTGTCTATTTCCTTCTCCAGGGGATCTTCCCACCAAGGAATCGAACCCGAGTTTCCCGTTTCTCCTGCATTGGTGGGTGAATTCTTCTACCACTGCACCACCTGAGAAGTCCAACACTATCACACCTAGCTTCTAGTCACTGACTTCAAAACTAACAGGTCCCTTCCTGACGAATGATCTCCACTTTCGTAAAGCTCATGTGACAAAAAAGCTTGTTGCAGTCAATGCTCTGATCACATGTCACACCTTACCTTCCCTAGGCTTCACTGTTCAACTGCACCAAAGCCCACAGCCCGACCACATCAAACCCTCTTTATTATTTTATTCTTACAAGCACCTGCAGCCATATAATGAGTTACCTCCAGCAGCAGTGAATTCTCATAGCTCCTCTACAAAGAAATATCTCCTTACCCTGATAAAAAATTTCCTTAATATTGTATAAATATACTGACAATTTACATCCACTGTGTGGTCAGTTATTTGGCAGTCAAGATGGTCTACACTGTCCACTATCAATTTTGAGCTCAAAGAAACATACTCATTTCTGCATTCTCTGTACTCCCCCAAAGGACTGATGTCTGATACTGATGTTGGTAAGACTAGACAGAATCGAAGTAAATAACAGATAGTTAGATAATAAGGATTAAGAATAACTCTATTCTTTTTACACACAAAAAAAGCTTTAATATATATATATATTATAATCAACAGAATCATTATTACTATAAACCCTTTACTTATAAAGACATAAAGTAGCTATTAACATATATTTGGAGAAGGCAATGACAACCAGTACTCTTGCCTGGAAATTCCCATGGGCCGAGGAGCCTAGGAGGCTGCAGTCCATGGGGTCACGAAGAGTTGGACACAACTGAACAACTTCACTTTCACTTTTCACTTTCATGCATTGGAGAGGGAAATGGCAACCCACTCCAGTGTTTTTGCCTGGAGAATCCCAGGGACGGGAGAGCTTGGTGGGCTGCCGTCTATGGGGTCACACAGAGTCGGACACTACTGAAGCGACTTAGCAACAGCAACATATATTTAAAAAGCTTTCCAGAAGACGCGAGAAAATCTATATTCTTTCATTTTTCACTACAAAGATACATTCAGGAAAATGATTATCTGTAAATGTGTGTGTGCTCAGTTGTATCCGACTCTTTGCAACCCCATGGACTGCATCCCACAAGGCTTCTTTGTCTATGGGATTTCCTGGCAAGACTACTGGGGTGGGTTGCCATTTCCTGCTCCAGGAGATCTTCCCAACCCAGGGATCAAAAGGGCACCTCCTGCATTAGCAGGCAGACTCTTTACCACTGAGTAAACTGGGAAACCACATCTGTAAATATACCTGAGCATAAATCTGTTAGAGAAGGAAGGAACACACATGATGTGAAGGACAACTACTGATAACACTTCTCTGTGGTCTTACTGGAAGCTGCCCTGAGGAAGAGTGTTATATGGAATTTGCATATCAACACCTTATTACTAGATACAAAGTTACCTCTGTTTAAAAAGCTATCATGGCAAACCAAATTGATCCAAAAATTATAAATCCAGATATGAGATTTCAAACTACAAGGTAAGTTATATGTAAAACAGGTCATTGAATTCAGTTCAGTTGTGTCCGACTCCTTACGACCCCATCGACTGCAGCACACTAGGCTTCCCGGCGTCCATCAACAACTCCCAGTGCTTGCACAAACTCATGTCCATTGAGTTGGTGATGCTACCCAACCATTTCGTCCTCTATCATCCCTTTCTCCTCCTGCCTTCAATCTTTCACAGCATCAGGGTCTTTTCCAAGGAGTCAATGCTTTGCATCAGGTGGCCAAAATACTGGACCTTCAGCTTCAGCATCAGTCCTTCCAATGAATATTCAGGACTGATTTCCTTTAGGATTGACTGGTTTGATCTCCTTGCTATCCAAGGGACTCTCAAGAGTCCTCTCCAACATCACAGTTCAAAAGCATCAATTCTTCCATGCTCAGCTTTCTTTATGGTCCAACTCTCACATCCATACATGACTAATGGAAAAAACATAGCTTTGAATAGATGGACCTTTGTTGGCAAAATAATGTCTCTGCTTTTTAATATGCTATCTAGGTTGGTCATAGCTTTTATTCCAAGAAGCAAGTGTCTTTTCATTTCATGGCTGCAGTCACCACCTGCAGTGATTTTGGAGCCCAAGAAAATAAAGTCTCTGTTTCCATTGTTTCCCCATCTATTTGCCATGAAATGATGGGACCAGATACCATGATCTTAGTTTTCTGAATGTTGAGCTTTAAGCCAACTTTTTCACTCTCCTCTTTCACTTTCAACAAGAGGCTCTTTAGTTCTTTGCTTTCTGTCATAGGTTGGTATCATCTGCATATCTGAGGTTTTTGATATTTCTCCCTGCAATCTTGATTCCAGCTTGTGCTTCATCCAGCCCAGCATTTCACATGATGTATTCTGCATATAAGTTAAATAAGCAGGGTGACAATATATAGCCTTGACATACTCCTTTCCCAATTTTGAACCAGTCTAATTGTCTATGGCCAGTTCTAACTGTTGCTTCTTGACCTGCCAATAGGTTTCCCAGGAGGCAGGTAAGGCGATCTGGTATTCCCATGGCTTTAAGAATCTTCCACAGTTTTATGTGATCCACACAGTCAAAGGCTTTAGCGTAGTCAATGAAACAGAAGTAGATACTTTTTTGGAATTCTCTTGCTTTTTCTATGATCCAACAGATGCTGGCAATTTGATCTCAGCTGGAAAGAATATAATCAATCTGACTTCGGTATTGATCATCTGGTGATGTCCATGTATAGAGTCATCTCCTGTGTTGTGGAAGAGGGTGTTTGCTATGACCAGTGCATTCTCTTAGCAAAACTCTGTTAGCCTTTGCTCTGCTTCACTTTGTACTCCAAGGCCAAACTTGCCTGTTACTCCAGGTATCTCTTGACTTCCTACTTTTGCATTCCAGTCCCCTATGATGAAACAGACAGCTTTTTTTGCTGTTCTAGAAGGTCTTGTAGGTCTTCAGAGAACCGTGAAAACCTTCATATCAACTTCAGCTTCTTCGGCATTAGTGGTTGGGGCACTAGACTGGATTATTGTGATAATGAATGATTCGCCTTGGAAACGAACAGAGATCACCGTCATTCTTGAAATTCTTAAAATTTCAAGTACTGCATTTCAGACTCTTTTGTTGACTATGAGGGCTACTCTATTTCTTCTAAAGGATCCTTACCCACAGTAGTAGATATAATGGTCATCTAAATTAAATTCGCCCATTGCACTCCATTTTAGTTCACTGATTCCTGTGTGACCACTTCCAATTTACCTTGATTCATGGATCTAACATTCCAGGTTCCTATGCAATACTGTTCTTTACAGCATCAGACTTCCATCACCAGTCCCATCCACAACTGGGCACTGTTTTTGCTTTGGCTCAGACTCTTCATTCTTCCTGAAGCTATTTCTCCACCCTTCTCTAGTAGCATATTGGGCACCTATAAACCTGGGGAGGTCATGAACAGAACCCCATACTGTTTGTGGGGTTATCAAGGCAAGAATACCGAAGTGGTTTGCCATTCCCTTCTCCAGTGGACCACATTTGATCTCTATCAGTATTTTGAAACTTATATGTGAAAAAGATTGAGAATATCTTCAAAATTATCCTCGAAACTGACAAAACTTAAGAGATTACTTACATAAATGATAACACACAGAATGACCAAAGTCAGAAGTCATTAAATTCCTGACATGAACTAAAAATTTTAACACCATGTCAAACTTACCATATGGATGGGGGGAAAATACACCGCTTTGATCTGACTTTTCTAAGTCATTTTAAAAATAAAAGCATGAAAAATTATTGTTTTAAATTTTTAATTTTTAAAATTTTTCTTTCTAACCCTTCCAGTAAAAAGGAGAATCCAACTACAAGAGAATATATTCTAAGAAGCAATTTGGAATTTAAAAATTAAAAGAATATCTGACTCTTTGCAACGCTCCTCAGCTCACAGGATTCTCCAAATAAGAACAGTGGAGTGGATTGCTATACCCTCCTACAGAGGATCTTCCTGACTCAGGGACTGAACCCACATCTCTTATGTCTCCTCCATTGGTAGGCAGGTTCTTTACCACCAGTGCCACCTGGAAATCCTTCAAATAAGGTTAAAAAAGGCCAAATAATTCAGAAGTATTTCCCAACTGTCTCATTAATTAAGCAGCTATTTAAGAAAGTAAATTTATATATGTGTTTACAGTTAACACAAAAATAAAGTGGTTTTATTTGGGAAGGAAATGATGAGAACGTAAGTCAATAGCAACGCTAAAATCTCAGTTGAATATACGCCCAGTAACCTTTTACAGCCAAAATGATTTGCCAAAAATTTTCATGTAATTTATGAGAGTGTGGATTGTCTGAAGCTGGTTATAAAACTGGTTTCACTCTGTTGGATCAATGATCCTCAACCTGAAAATTCCCCATGGTCAACACAAGTACTGTAAAAAGAATAATAATAAAAAAAGAACCTTTAAAGAAGAAAAAGCAAGCTAGCAATTCTGAAAGAACTGAGCAAAACTGATGCGATCCATTAAGTGCATAACGCACATTTTCAAAACTGCCCAGATGAAAATGCATATTTACCAGATTGAGCTAACAGCTGCTGCAGGGCAAATGTATATATATTTTTAATCTTAAAATCAGCAAGCCTGAAACAGGCCAGAAAAAAATGAGTGACACTGTTACCATCAATATCAATTATTCCAAACAACACATGATAACAAATTCTTCTCTTTACTAGAGGGTGTCTGGAAATGAAACCATGGGTCGAGGTTAAGATTTATTTTCTAACATGCAGCCTCTGCCTGGAAATTGATCACACGACCAAGTGACCTCAAATCCTGTGTCCATGATTTGGGCAATGATATTGAACTGGGCGATTCTGGCCATCTTTCACAACCTCAACATAGCTTTGTGTCCAAGAATCTCTTGTGCCATCTGCAAACAGTACAGCATTTGCTAAGCTGGAGAAGGAAGTCAGCCAATACTCAAAGGCAGATTCTAAAGGCAAACAAAGTTCTCTCTGCTTTTTCAACCCTCACTAAATCAGCAGGTCTACGAAAATAGAGCAAGAGTAGGGTCCTCTCAAGGGTAAAAACCACAGCCTGAAGCATCAGGCAGTTTGTCATCCTGAAACACAAAGAACCTGCCAGCATCCTTCTTGACAGCCTCCTCACAAGCACAGTGGACACTGCTCATGCAACGGGCACGCAGAGGGCAAGGCTCAGACTGGGGCTCCGGCCCAGGGAAGAAATATTTTCCCAGAGAGGGAAGTTCTCCCTGTTAACCTTTGAAATACCTTCTCACCCCTCTGTGAAGCATGACAATGCCACCCTAAATAATTTCCAAAAGAAAACCTTTCCTTATAAAGAATATGCATGAACAAAGCCTTTCTCACCGACAAATTCCCGAGACCCCAGCTAGGTGGCACAGCAGTGGCCAAGGAAATTGACCCTTGGGACTGCTTAGCTCTCTGGCTCTCCCCTCCTTTTACACAAGATTCCTCCACCCCACACACTCTGAACCACTCCATCAGCCAAAAGCGGTGGGTCTAACACTGCAAAATAAAGTCCACAAGCATCTTGCTAGTTAATATGGATGTTTCCAAATCTCCCACATACACAAGTGTGTGTGTTTGTACACCCACACCCATGAAACAACTATGAAACCCCAAGACCCAAACCCCAATCCCAGCATACTATGTAGCCTCCTTCAGAGCCTCTCATCTTGGTCCCCTAGTCAAACCTGCCACCATACTTCACCTCTATAAACAATATACTGCCTTCAGTATGATAAACACTTAAAAACTATAGAGGAATAAATGAATTGAATGAAAATATTAAAACAGAAAAGAAGCTATATTAGATCCTAGCAATAAAACTATGCTCTTAAGCAATATCAACATAAACGATGCTGTTTTCTAATAAAACTTCTCTAAGAAATAACTCAATTGCAGGATGACCTACTTATAGCTTTCTGCTAGATTCTTTTGTGGGGAAGGAATACTAGCATTGTCTGGGAATAGTGGAGAACTTAAAAAGGAAAAGGAAATAAAAACTGGGAAAACAGCACCTCTGTTAAAAGGAAATCTTGTTAGTCATTACCCTTACCCTATGTTTGACCCTGAAAAGAGTCACCAAAATTGGCTTAATAACATCTTCTTAAAGATTCTAAGATCTCAGGTAACACATATCCTTGGTTCTTTCCTTTTCAAATTCCATGTATTCATTTGTCTACAAATTTCCAACCAGAACTACAAAGCTTACACAGATTTTTGTCTAAAAACAACACTGTATACATCTAGCCAATATTTACCTGTCTTTATCCTCACTGCTAACAGGAAATTAAACTGAGAAAAATCAAGCTGGCAGGCAGGAGGGGGTAGCGAAGCAGGTCAAAACAAACTAATCTCAAATTTGTTTAGATTTTCAATTTCACTCTCTCTCTTCTTCTCTAGGAGTTAGAAAATCTAAAGCATCAAAAGCTTAACGACTGATTCGAGACAATTATCTTTCTAACACTAAGAAGTAACGTTGATTGTTCTGGAATAACTGCTGTTGCAAGACCTCACCCCATTCCCAAATCAAACCCATGCAACTTGGACTTGAAAATTCTGTAAAACAAGAAAAAAAGCAAGATGATCCTGCCAACAGCAGAAATCTTATTAGTTATTCTGATATGCTAAATAAAAGCCATGGTTTGACACTCTTACTACTGAAGTAAAGAATATTTTAAGCACTCTCATCACTACATTTTATTCCAAAAGTGTTCCTTAAAAGCCCTCCTTGTGACCCATACTGAATCCCTACTATGTAAAAGACTCTAGCCAGCCTTACATCAAACTCCAGTTAAATGATGAGGATCTCTTTAGTGCACGTGTAAAGAGCTTAGGTGCTGGAGGAGAACACAGGAAATCTAGAAGAAGGGGAAAGGCGTGCAGGGTTGGGAGGAGGGGGTGTCCCTTTTCAAAACCAGTGAGGGACATCTGCCTCATGAAGCAGTGTCTGGGGGCAGCAGAGATGCAGGGAAAGGAATTTCAAGACCACTCGCATTCTTGCTGCTCCCCGACCCCAGTACCCTTTCTATTGCTTGAGAAGGCAGGTAACAAGTCTATTCACGCCAATTCAATGAACCCTGTCAAAAATAAATTCTGCTATAAAATCCCTATTAAGCAGAGGATGACTGCTGGTGGAAATGTCCTTACCATAAAGATTACAACTAAAATGTGGCTGAAATACATACATTTAAGAAACTGACACAGAGAGACGAACACTTTCAGGAGCTCTATGCCTAGCATTCACAGGAAAAAATAGCCAGTGACAGGTAGGCTGGAGTGAAGATGCTTCTCTTCCCATATGGCTGACAACAAACCAATTGCTAGTCTGATCTGCTGGGGTCACATCCTGCAGAGGATTTCAAGCAACATTGCTCCTTTTCAGAAAGCAATGAGCTGGGAGTCTAGGCTTTACAATAAATGGTTCAACCAATTTGCAGTGCTCACTGGAAATACACAGGAGAATTCACAATGCCTGGCTATAACTCTTATTTGGCAAATGATTTTATTATAAACTGGTATCATAGTGAATCCATTTTCTTTACGGGTTTTCTGCTACTGTTTAATGGACTGTCAGTATAATTTAGATTTCATCAATTTAAACTCATTCAAGCCTGGCTCCTGATTGTACAGTAAATGGAACATATTTCTACTCAACGAAATTAATGACAGTTAATTGTAGTCTGCAGTTCCCAATTTTGTAAAAGCAACTGTTCCACAATTCAAGCATCAAGCTACAAAATTTCCCACACCAATTATTCTTTGTACTTTATAGGCATCTACATCTTATAAGCCCTCTTGGTAAGACTAATATATGTGTTTTTTTAATATTTCTTCCCTCTCAAATATTTACTACCAACTTTCCAGAAAGAGTTAGGACCTAAATTATAACTAAAGACTAGGGAAATGAAAGTTTATCAGTCTCAACAGAGAGATGCTCAATTATTACAGATTTAAGCTAGCAAAACTGAAGATTAAAATTTTCTACCTTATATATTCCTTTGCAAACTGCTGGACGATTTTCTTACATATTTCAAATCAGTCACAATGCCAACAATAAGTGAAATTTATTAAAAGAAGGCTAAACTTACCATATGGATTTAGACATATAAATAATGCACACAGTGCACAGTGATAAATACCATTACTGAACTGATACTCTGTTTAACAGAAATTTACTTCTGAGCTTTATTAACCAGATAACACAACAGTCCCATGAGTGATTTTTCTTTTTGACTTGTCTTTCACCTAAGCACCCACATAGCTGTGTAAGAGATGTTTAAAAGAGAAAAACCATGCAAAAAAGCACCTTCAGAAAAACTTATCAAATCAAAACCCACACAGTAATAAGGCAAGCATCGAGACTCTGCTGCCCCAAAACCATAAACACCAGGGTCACAGAGTGCCAGACTGCAACTCACACAAAAACAAGAGAAGGAAAACCACAAGCTATCCTTTTCAGTCCTTTTTTCAGCTCAATGTCTACATCTGCTCAGCTGGTTTTTAATTCTCCTATAACTATGTTACAATCATGCCCCATCCTCAGGCTACTGCCCCTATTAGAGGTGCTTAACTGCAATTCCATCCAACCTCAAGCCCCAAATCAAGATTCCCATGGTCCTTCATGTCCTCCCCAATTCAGGTGGTAATGCCCACTTACTGCCTGTTTCTGACAAAGACCGTCACTTAAATGAGTGTAATTTCTCCCCATAAAATGAAGGATCAGGGACTAGCATCCTGTCTCCTTTCGGGTCTTGCCTTTTCTTACCTCCACAACACCTTGCAAAGTTAAACAAGTGTGCTCTCCCATTATCAGCTGATTAGTAGAGCACTCAATACCACAGCTGACATCTAACAAACCCCAGGAAATTCCACTAGCTTACCCAAAGACTATTACCATTTCAGCAGGCCTCAAATTTAATCATTTGCTTTGATTTATAAAGACTCCTATGGGCAAGTGAAGCCTGTTCCCTGACTTTCTTCTGCTACCCATACCTCTTCCCTTTCTCCCTTAAATCATTACAGCTTTCATGTGGGGTTTTACTGCAGTTACTATTGGTTGGTCATGTGTTTCTTCAAAAATTAAAGTCAAAGACTGAAGATACTTTAAGAATAATTTAAACTAGTCACTTTCATGTGACTGAAATACTGAGACCTCATATTTTCATTAAAGATCTTTAACTCACTGTGAATTATAAAGAGCATTTTACAAGTATTCAACAGGTATTGGGTGGGGGAGAGTTTCACCTATGTGACAATTTCTAATTATCACCTCAGCATTCTACATGTAATAATTCTGCTTTATAACAATATATATCATTATTAGGCTAAAAAGTATTGTGGGGAGGGTATTGGCAGGATCTCGCCTGGCAATCTGCCATCCACCTGTCACTTTTATCATCAAAACTAGCAAAGATCTGAGCAAGGTGGCAGGATTTACAGTATCTAAATACCTCTTGATTCCTGAAATGAGAGGAGAGATTTCATTTATTGTTCAAGACGTAAGCAGCTCTGGATGCTCCATATGAAACTGTACTCAACACACTTCAGCAAATGAGTGCAGCTGCTCTGGGCCAATGTAACACTTAATGAGAGTTGTGCTTTTTGTAATTTGTACCTTGAAAAAAATCATGTTCTGAAACATCTGCTGAGACAAAATAAATCAGAACTTTGTGGGGGAAGGGGCACAGATGAAGACTTCTTCATTTTACCCAAAGTTGGGTTGTGTGTATGCATGCTCAGTCGTGTCTGACTATTTGTAACCCTATGGTCTGTAGCCCGCCAGGCTCCTCTGTCCATGGGATTTCCCAGGCAAGAACACTGGAGTGGGTTGCCATTTCCTCCTCCAGGGGTCTTCCGGACTCAGGGATCCAACCTGGATCTCTTGCAATGCAGGTGGATTTTTTACCTCTTGAGTCATTGTGGCTTCCTTGGTAGTGCAACAGTAAAGAATCTGTTTGCCAATGCAGGGGACATGGGTTCGATCCCTGAGTAGGGAAGACCCCTGGAGGAGGAAATGGCAACCCACTCCAGTACTCTTGCCCGGAAAATCCCATGGACAGAGGAGCCTGGTGGGCTACAGCCCATGGAGTCACATAGAGTCAGACATGACTTATTGACTGAGTGTGCACACACGCTCTCTACCAGGCTCTTCCCCCAGGGATCTCCTTAAGCTAGTTGAACCAAAGTGGCAACAGGCAAATCTTGTCAAGATTACATAAAGCTAAGAAAAGAAGATAAACATACTCTAAGGGAAGAAAATCATAAACTCATAATACATTCTCACAGACTTACTGGCACCACCTGCTAAGCACTACAGATACTGAGGTGAATAAAAACACTATCCTTCCCTTAACATATTCACCATCTAATATTAGAACTAGTGAAAGTGAAAGTTGCTCAGTCTTGTTTGACTCTTTGCGACCCCATGGAATACAGTCCATGGAATTCTCCAGGCCAGAATACTGGAGTGGGTAGCCTTTCCCTTCTCCAGAGGATCTTCCCAACCCAGGGATCGAACCCAGGTCTACTGCATTGCAGGTGGATTCCTTACCAGATGAGTCACAAGGGAAGCTCAAGAATACTAGAGTGGGTAGCCTATCCCTTCAGCAGATCTTCCCAACCCAGGAATTGAACTAGGGTCTCCTGCACTGCAGGCTGATTCTTTACCAACTGAGCTATCAGGGAAGCCCATTAGAGCTAGACATCAAAACAAATAATTTTATGTCTTTGATAATTTTAATTGTGCTTGTTTCTTACTCCCAGTAACAAAGACTGCAAGCTGTGTATAATTTCATTCTTGCCTTCCTCCTAAAGAAGAGCTGATGTTTAATAGGCCAATTGCCTCTCAGAAAAAAGATCACATTTGCAAGCTTCCCTTAAAGTTGGTATGGTCACATGACTAGATTCTGGTCATGGGCTATAAGCAGGCACAGTGTTTCAACTTCTGGAAACTGAATCCTGAAAAGAGGAGCCACTTCTCTTCTTAGTCTTCCTGGTGGCCTGAATACAAATACACCATCTTAAGGTGGAGCACAAGATGGATCACAAGATGACATGGGAACAGAGGCCACTCAGAATGGAGAAGCCAATTCTTTGACGTATCTAAAGAACCAGACCAAAAATTCACTAGTTCACAATTCAGCACTTCCAGCCACTGTACACAAGTATCTCTAAATTATTTTGAAATTATCTCTAAATTATTATATATTCATGAGGAACTCTCAGGCAGTCCAGTGGTTTCACTGCCAAGGGCCCAGGTTCAATCCCTGGTTGGGGAACTAAGATCCCACAATCCATGTAATGCAGCCAAAAACAAAACAAGTAAAAGAATGTCAAAAAATATAAATAAATGAACTACATTCATGAACAGAGTGACATCTAAAACAATGATTTAGGGGAAATATTCTAATTTTTTTAAATAAGGAAAGCTAGGAAGAAACAGATAACCCCAGCAAATGTATAGAAACACAACACTTAATACTCTTGCTAGAATGACTCAAATAGCCTGAATGGACAGCATAAACGATTACGTTCCAGTGGGATTACGAATCAGGTCCTAGAGGCAGATGACATAAAGCAGAACAAAGCCCACAGCTGCGGCCCTAAAAAGACTTCTCAACTAAGGCAAGTTCTCAGCATGACGCTACCCCAAGGAATCACAAGTAGTAATAAAAGATCATTGCTTCTCCTACAAGATGACCGGCATTTTCTGTGGAGGGCAGATTCATGGTGTCCTAAAGCCACCATTCAGGCCCCCTCCTTTCTCTTCCACTTTGATTTTAGGACTTCTTTAAAGAGAATATGCGGCTGCTCCTCCAACAAAAATACAAGGACCACTGATAACCAAATTTTCTGGAACACTATATAATTTATAAAAGTTAAGGCTGACCAGAATTCATACTACACTAAGTTCTCAGACTATATGCAATATTTTAATTCACACTAGAAAGAAGGCACAATGTCACAGCTTTACCTCTTCATTCCCACACCATTAACTGTGGATAAAAAATAGAGTGCACAAATGTGTCGGAGCCGTTCTCTGAGGTGAAGATGTACTACCTAAAGATGACGATGAGTCTCCTGCTTTACCTAGAGAACATTTTTCCAACTTCAAAACCACAAACTCAGTCACTTGCAGAGGCCAAAATCCTACGGTACACCAGGGCTAGTTAAAAAGAATTGTAATAGCAATTCATTAATAATCACTACAGTCCAGATACACCCTTTAACTCAGAAATTTCACTTCTAAGAAAGTGAGCAGAAATGAATAAATATTTAGCAGTGTTGTTTATAATGGAAATAGCCTAAAATCCAACTATATATAGCTAGTTATACTCTAGTATCTATCAACTGATATGGGTATGTCTAATGTTTCTGTGCATCATGGATGCCTTTAGCAATCTATACAGTCAATCTGCACCAAAAAAGAAAAGTTTTAAGTTCATAAAAACATGTACTGAAATATTTGTCACAAAATGAGAAAAAAACTGCAATGTAATACTTGTACTTCTTTATAGATTTGTTAAATAATAACACTTACTAGGTTATTCCCCTAATAGCCTCCATAATCTCAAAGTAGTGATGAACATAAACATTATTTTCAGATGTTTTTCTCTACATGATGTCATAAGAATATCTGTAATTTATATTGGTGTAACAGGTACTGCAAATATTACTATGCTTTACTGCCTACCTTCATAATTGAAATGAATGCTAAAGGTCATTTTAAATGCAATAAATTAGTGAAAATAAAGATACAATTTGTTTATCCACTCAAGTTCACAGTTTCCTGAATTCTGTTCACAGTCACCTAGGTCATGGACCCCAGGTTAAGAATCCAGTTTCAATGAGAAGCAACAATGACTGATAATTCCTGACATGGCAGTAAGTTCAAGACATGTTAAGTTAGAAAGCATTATTGCAAAACAGTGAACAGCATAATCCTACACATGCTTACTAAAGAAACTGGCCATACAACAAAACATTAACAATGATTTAGTGCCTTTACTTTTACTTAGTTGAATTTCAATTTTTTCCCTTAAAAAAAAAGTATTATTTGTTCATCAAAACCAAGGGGAAAAAATGCAGGAAGGAAAACATGGGGGAGAAATAAAAAGAAAGACCTATAACCAAATATTATAAATGCATTCATGGGGCAAAGGCGAAAAGCAGCAGGTAAATTCCAAGGACAGAACATACAAACAGAGTCCCTCTAATCATTGCAGAAGTTGAGTCATGGAAATGATGCTGAAAAGAGAGCTGAAAATCTGTCTCTCAGCTTATCAGATGCCACAGCACTGCGGGTCCTGGCAGCTGGGAGATAACAGAAGTAAAAGACATGACAAAACTGATGGTCACTACAACAGCTAGCCGCCACCGATCCCGACCTGAGTGCCAAACGTGATTTTTAAAAAGACTGCTTTCAGTGATGCCAAACATGTATTTTTCGGATAGTTGTGGCAGACTCTGAAAGCATTCTAGCTTATGAGCCTGAAAGATAGCCCAGGTTTTTTCCTCCTCAAAATGCCTTTCTTGCCTGTACAAAGAGCAAACTGGAAATCAGGTCTCCATTGTCTAACTGGAAATATAAGGCACAAAATTCTTTATAAGGAAGGAGCATAATTTCCCCAAGTCTAAGTGCTGCCAGAGTTAATTCTCAGATACAAACTCGAAAACTTCAGGTGTGAACAGACGTAATTAAATCATAAATCACCACTTTTCAGTTCAATTGTTCCTGATAATATAAAACTACAACTTATCAAGTGTGACTTTTTGTGATCTTTTCTTTCCCTCTACTGAAGAGAAAAAAATTATAATTATACAAAGTATTAACATTCCCCCATTCAATGTGGTAACTGTACAGTACCTATGTTTTATAATACTAGCACCAAAGGGATGTTCAGGACAAGTAAAGTCTAAGAACTAAACATCCCTAATGACAATAATGCCCTGCTGCAGAGTGAACAGCTATGCATAGCTTTACAGATTAAAACGTTAACGTAAAAGCTGAGAATGATGAAAAGCAACATACTGAAATAATATTAAAAGCATGTATTATAAACTCAATCCATTTCTCCTTTTTCAAAGGAACTTACAGCCACAATCTAATGCCCCCCAAAACCGTATTTTCGCTCCATCTCTACTGATCAGTCTAAAGTGACAGCACACCATCTGTCAAGCACACAAAGAAAGCAGAACATCTACAGCCTTCCAACAGAACATAAAACAACCCTATCTGTGCCTTTTTCAGTTTGGTTTACACATTGTACACATTACACTTACACATTATCACACTGGACATCATTGAAAAAGGAATTCCCTGAAAAAGCAGATGAATAAGGAAATTTAGAGATATGTGAGAAAATAAATTTAAGGGTTAAATGAGTGAACAAATGGTGGAATATACTTCATACGTAACATACAGTATGCTGCTACCTAACCAGTTTGAGCACATATTTAATGAAATAATGAAAAAGATTTAAAGGTACTGGATAGTTAACACAAACGTAATGATAAAGAGTCACTGTTTATGAATTTAATAGACTCAGTAAAGTGACTGAAGTTTATCCATATCCACGCATTTTAAGCATTAACTTTAAAAAAATAGGTGACTTACTGATCTCCCTCCATCTATTTTATGCTCCTTAAAATCCATTCTGAAGTGTATACTAACACAAGTGTATTAAGGAATAGAAAAGAAAAGCCTGTAATTTTTTTTCCTGATATTTAGGGTACTCAGCTCCAAATCAAAACTTAGGCACCCCAGTAACTATTCTGAGATATTTACACGTTTTGCAAAAGGGAAAGAAATCATTTTACACACACATATTTTAAAGTAATTCCAAAAACAATATACTGCTTCCTCTTTAAATTCATAGACATTATTTTTAATTGTGGAAAGTCTGGTTTTCTCAGCTGGTGAAGCTGTCAGAATAAATAGAAGGCAATATCTGGAAACATGACAAACACATGGGTCAAAGTCACATACAAGCCAATCTCTGTCAAGAACGAAGCCAAATTCCTGCATTTCTATTTAAATGATGTTATCCAACCCAAATACCACCATGCCACTTCAAATCCAAATTGTTTCCTTTTAAAAAGAGGGTTTTACAAAACTGATAGAGTGTAACAGATTAAACAATTTTTTCAGCAATTTCCTCAGCTACCACAAAGCAAGGCATCAAAGTATAATTATAATAAAGGGAACATTTAACAATTAATTGAGCCAGGAAAAGCTAAACCTCTAGAGCTTAAGAGTTCAAACACTTGCTCACTAAGCAAAAG
The DNA here is from genome assembly GCF_003369695.1 of Bos indicus x Bos taurus. NCBI lineage: Eukaryota > Metazoa > Chordata > Mammalia > Artiodactyla > Bovidae > Bos > Bos indicus x Bos taurus. The sequence continues at coordinate 44,122,646 of NC_040091.1, read as the reverse complement.
GACCGAGGATTTTAACAGAACTGCAGGAAATCTCAGTCCAATTAGACTCCAGGTAAATATAAATTTTGCTCCACTGTGATTGGGACTCTATTCGTCTCAGGCCACCAGGCTGATTTAGTATCCAGCTTGGAGATTCAAACAAAAGAACCCCCGCCTCCCACTGGATCTCTCCCCACACTGCTGAGTTATCCAGTTTTTCTAGGTTCCATTGGACCAGAAGTCACCGCAAGAGCTCTTAGCTTGCTTTATACATTAGACCAGTGACCAAGACTCCCCAACACACAGACACAGCTTCAAGGTAACAGCACAACACCTCTGAAGATAGTCGTGGTCTATGCCAGAATATAATGATAACATCTTAACTAACTGGCCTTCTTTTCTCATTCAGTTTCTATTTAGATTCTGTTTAGAGGATACCTACATACATTCTTTAAAAAAAAAACAAACACAGTTTCAAAATGCCACCATCCCAACAGCTTATTTCTAAGGGATCATTTCATGACTTGTAGAGTTTGATAGGAAATACAAAAAGTTCAAATTTAATACCTAAATGGTTTCAACAATACAGACAAGTAAAAATTATTTTTTAATTTAACTGGATAAGTGAAAATAAATAATGATTTTTAATGTAGCATAAAACAGCAGGCGAGGGAAGAATTTTAAGGATTACAGAAACAGGCAGAACCAGAGGCCAAGGCAGGAAAACCCCACAGGTTGGCACCAAGGTCGGCACCATGGCCTACAGGTCAAATCTGACCCATGGCCTGTTTTTGTAAGGCCCGCAAGGAAAGAATGCATTTTACATTTTTTAATGGTTGGAGAGGAAACAAAAAGAATATTTTTTGACTTGTGAAAATTACATGAAATTCAAATTTCAGTGTATATAAATACAGCTGTATTGGAACAGCCAGTTCATTCACTTATATCTTAGCCGTCACTGCTTTCATGCCACAAGAGCAGCCCAGTAGTAGCAACTGAGACTGTGCAGCCTATAGCGAGTTTGAAAATACTTACTCTCCAGCCCTTTACAGAAAGAGTCTGCTGACCACTGCTCTAGAAATGCTCACTAAACAAGCAGCTCAGCTGACAATGTAAAATTTACCCCACAGAACTTGCAAAAGGCCTCTTATTTATTAATGACACATATGCTCAGAACTGTGGTGTTGGAGAAGACTCTTGAGAGTCCCTTGGACTGCAAGGAGATCCAACCAGTCCATCCTAAAGAGACAGTCCTGGGTGTTCAATGGAAGGACTGATGTTGAAGCTGAAGCTCCAGTACTTTGGCCATCTGATGCGAAGAGCTGACTCATTTGAAAAGACCCTGATACTGGGGAAGACTGAAGGCAGGAGGAGAAGGGAACGACAGAGGAAAAGATGGTTGGATGGCATCACCAACTCAATGGACATGAGTTTGGGTAGACTCCATCAGTTGGTGATGGATAGGGAGGCCTGGAGTGCTGTGGTTCATGGGGTCGCAAAGAGTCGGACAAAACTGAGCGACTGAACTGAACTGATACTCAGAAACCTCCTGCTATAAAATGCTCGAGAATTCTTCCAGTGGTTAGTATCGAGCATTCTGACCTGAAAATAACAAAACAACCTTTCAGGCAATGCCTATGAGGATAAGAGAGTACCTCTAGCACTGCCTCCTTCCCTGGTGGCTCAGATGGTAAAGCCTCTGCCTGCAATGTGGGAGACCCAGGTTCAATCCCTGGGTCGGGAAGATCCCCTGGAGAAGGAAATGGCAACCCACTCCAGTACTCATGCCTGGAAAATTCCATGGATGGAGAAGCCTGGTGGGCTACAGTCCATGGGGTCGCAAAGAGTCGGACAGTACTGAGCAACTTCACTTTCACTTTCTAGCACTGCCTCTCTAAGTTTCTTGTCACATTTTCCATCTGGACTGAAAACTCAGCTCATTTTATGAATCTAGATCAGAGATGGCAAACATTCCTACATTTGCACCCAAGAACAACGCTATCAACTCATTGGCGCACTCCTTCCAAACAGACTGAATTCAGCCTGGATCACTTGGAACAGGACATGAAATCCATCTGGCTTCTAATACCCAGGTGATCTATTCTTTTTGAACTTCTTTACCATTCATTTCTCCTTTATCATTTTTCTTATACCTTTTCTTTTGTGAAAACCATGCTGCAAACCTGACAGAGAGGACAACAGGGAAATGAAAGTGGAACACGTATGCCAGCTCTCTGACGTGTGAACAGGGCACTAACAGGCAAGTGACACACCAATAATTTTAAAAAAGAGGATGTTTTTAAGTCTCTTTATCAAAATATTGAGTACATCTATGGCTGATTCATACTGCTGAACATACTACTCATGTATGGCAGAAACCAATACAACATTGTAAAGCAATTATTCTCCAATTAAAAATAAATAAATTAAAAAAAAAATACTGAGTTCAAAGGCGTTCCTGGTAAGCCCTGCATCCTGCTCCCTTTTATTTACCTTCATATGAAAGCTTTAAAGGGACTTCCCTGGCCGTCCAGTGGTTAAGACTTTGCCTTCCAATGCAGGGGATATGAGTTCGATTCACTGGTTGGGGAACTAAGATCCCACAGGTCTCACAGTCAGAAATCCAAAATATAAAACAAAAGCACTATTGCAACATGTTCAATAAAAAGGCTTTAAAAATGGTCCACATCAAAAAAAAAAAAAAATCTTTAAAAAATAAACATGCTTTAAATGAACTAGAAAGATGTAGATTCTACTGAGATACGCCCCCCGCCCCACCTCCCGCAGAAATGCTTTCTGTGTTTACCACAACACTCAGAGAGGGTCTGAAGGAGCAGTAATTAAACTTGATAACCATTTCCACCCAAAGAAAAGCTCTCTATCAACCTTGGCAAACTGAAACCAATTGGAGGCAAGTCCAATTTGGATTCAGACACTCAAGTACACAGACCTGGGGCTGCATCATGACCGATCCATCCAAAAGGAGCCCTGAACAGCCAGAGCTTACGCTCAACGGTAGCCACATTAACGTCAGAGCAGAGGTGTTTGAGAGTAGAGGAATGTCCCCTCTCAAAATAACCTTCGCCAGAAGTTCCGTGTGGCTTCCACACTTCACTGAGATATTTTCTGAGCATTTGCACAAACAAAGCAGCTTGCTAGGAAAGTTTCTGCCTGAGCCCACTCTTGTGTCACAAATAATTTCATGAGCTGTCATCACCACCAGCAGGCAAACATTTCAGTGAACATTTTAAATATCCACAAGGATAACAGACTCCTAAGAAAAAAGAACACGAGATCTTAATTGGGATCAAAGCCCCTCATCTTTGGAGAGGAAGCACACATATCTTAGGGTCCTGTCATGTTTTAACAGCTTTTACAACCGAAAGTGAAATTTTTCAAAATAAATTGTTTAAAAAGTCAGGCAGTCAACCATAAAAGAATTGCAGGCTTTTGTGAATAGTCAAAGAATTAGATTACATGAGGTCAGAAGCCATCTGCTTCTACAGTTTTGAAGAGGGAGACTCAGTGACTATAAATGTCTTCCATCAGTAGGTACTATCTTTCCGACCTAGGAGGATTAAAAATTAAGTAACCTCAATTTGATGGTAATTATCTCCTTAAATTGATATGCATCTTCTGTCCCTGAGAAGATTTAGAATTATTTAAAGAAAGATTTAAGAGAATCAAAACTATATTAACATTTTGGAAGTTAATAAGAAATCAGGACTTGATATTTTTGTTCTTTTTATAGTTGAAAGAATGTGGCTTGGAACACTATTCTTGAAATTACAATTAAAAACAAAACACACTACCTAGGGCCATTTAATTGGGTAAGATCTTACCGGAAACCCGAACAAACTTTTGCCCAAAGCACTATATGCTTGCCCTTTCTAAAGAAGCCCCATGTGTATGTGTGGGTGTACTCATGTAATCCCCATTACGGCTCTTGAGGTGCGTACTCTGATCCCCATTTTACTGGTGAAGAAACAAAGACACAGAGGTTGTCCCTTGCCAGCGCCTGCCTCTCCCATGGTAAAACTAGACTGTCCTACACTGCTTCTCTGTAAGAAACTGATCCAAAAACCTAAGTGAGTTTATGCACAACCCTGAAATATCTAAGGCACCTTATTCATAGGTTATGATTAATTTCATTTATAAGAAGTGCTAAGTACTTTAAAGGTTTGTGTTAAAAGACTCAACAACAGAAATCAAATATTGAATTTATTTTACTTAATAAGCAAGTCAATGTTAAAACTATTAATTATAAACAAGACCAATCACAATTCAAAAATTTCTTAAAATTAACTTAAAATTTATTTAATTTATAGAAGGGATAAGTTTTGTAAGCGGAACTTTTTAAAAAATAGAGCCATGTCTTCTAATTTATAACTTTTAACCAACTGAATGCCAATTTTTTAAGCCAAAGTAAACTTTCTCAATAGCTCAGGACCCCTCTGAAGAAAGTCCTGACATCAACGATTCTGTACATGTGTTTACTGCCCACCTCCTAAAGGCAGTACAGCTAAGACAATGCTACTCAAGAGGCTGTCCATGAAACACAGCGTGAACACATGTGGAGTCATCACCCTGCTTATCCTGTTAAGTATCTAAGGAACAAACAACAAAGTGCCTAGAATGTCCCAGACTGGGGTACATCAATGAACTAAAAGGAAAAAAGATTCATGTCCTTCTGGAGTGGACCAGCAAGGAAAAGACAAGAGAAATGAGAATGGTGGTATTTAAACCAGGTATGAAATATCTATGGGTAAAGGGACTGTGCACAGAAGGCAGTGGCACCCCACTCCAGTCCTCTTGCCTGGAGAATCCCATGGACGGAAGAGCCTGGTAGGCTGCGGTCCTCGGGGTCGCGAAGAGTCGGACAAGACTGAGCAACTTCACTTTCACTTTCCTGCATTGGAGAAGGAAATGGCAACCCGCTGCAGTGTTCTTGCCTGGAGAATCCCAGGGACGGGGGAGCCTGGTGGGCTGCCGCCTCAGGGGTCGCACAGAGTCGGACACGACTGAAGCGACTTAGCAGCAGCAGCAAAGGGACTGTGAGATGGGGAGAGACCCTCAGAGGGGAAGTCCTACGGGGAGGAGGTGTCAAAGGATTTCTGGATTCAGGCCACAACTGGGACCCAGGAAACCGAGGTGAATATATGACCAGAAAGCTAGATCTCGGAGTTTGACGATTAACTGCTCATAAAAAATGCCTTCAAAGGATTACTATTTAACACGTATCTGTCATGAGTAAGGGTGATTTTCATCAAAAAATGGGCACATACAAAACATCTCTGTTTCTTTTGGAATATACAGGTTAAGGATACATTCTGGTTCACTGCTCGTCATGTTGACACTCTGGAATATATATACGCACACACACAAGTGTGTGTGTTCATCTGGGAAAATCTTATATTTCACTAAAAAAATGTAAAGATAAAATACAGGATAAGTAAGGAGCAGCTTACTCAAACTTTTGTGATTCTAAAATCAGGTTTGTTTTTTTTTAATCAGTAAGCATATCCTCAAGAAATAACATAGCGCTGTCCAAGCAGGAACCCAGAGTGGCTGAAGAATTGCCTTAGGGAATATTTAAAATACATTAAAACAACAGGTGCTGATTCAAAGGTACCCAAAAAGTACAGGTTAACCTGGGGCTTCTGTGCAGGCAAGCACAGCAGGCATGGAAAGTGGGGGCACCTCTCTGGAGACGGAGCCCCAGGGCAGGCATCATTTACTCATTTCACTTTAGAAAGAAACGAAAGGGCTCTCACCAGGGTGACAACCAAACTGAAGATTTAAATTCTCACCTACCTTTCCTTTTCTGCTAAAATGTAACCTATATTACACCATGTAATTGCACACTCTAATCCCAGCCCCTCTATTCACAAACCTCTCACCTAGAAAGTTGCATATGAACCAGCACAAATCACACATTGTGCTGACACTCTTCCTCTATTTACCCAGCACATGCATAGCAGAACAAACTATTTATAAATATCCATATGTCGTTAGAAGTTCTCCCTGAATATGGAGCCACAGTGACAGTCTCCTGATGAAGTGGTACGTGGGGACCTCTCTCATCTACGACCCCCCACCCCTGTATTCCACTGGGGGAAGTCACCATAGCCCCACCAGGTGGAGTTTAGGGGGAGCAATAAAGCAAGGTATCTGTCTTTCTTTTATACAAGACACAGACATGCAATTCAAGTTCCACCAAGCAACCTACTCTTCTGAGACTGTGACTGGAGCTGAGTGACAGCAAGGCAGGAAAATGCTGAAGGACACTATTCTGGGGGTAGCACCCAGATGGAACGGTCAGGAGTTTCTGCTAACCCAAAATCCGAACTGCCCTCAATCCAGATAGGTGTCCACCCAGTCTGTGAGTTACTCTACCAACAAATTATTTTCATGTAGATGTGGCCGATATTCTCCAGTTTCCATTTAAAAAAAAAAAAAAAACCTTAATGAATACAATACGCTCACATTTATTAGATACATAAACCATTTATTTTCCCTTTCAGTTGCTGGGTTAAGGTTTCAAATTCAGTAATCAAAATTTATCCTAAATATTCTGCAACACCTTACCTCACCCTGCTCAACGTACTTCTCATACTTGTTAACCATTTACCTTTTTAACAATTAATCCTTATATTTATCTAGTAAGAGAGAGAAACAACTTTCAAAAGCAGGCAACATGTACTGACTTCAGGAGTAGGAGAAAGAAAAGGAGCAAATTAATTATTTCATTTGCATTTTCTAAGAAATAGGCCTATCCCTTCTTTAGTTTCAGCGTAACTGTGTTTCTTATTTTCATTATCTTCAGTAATTTTATCAAGTTTAGTTCAGTTCAATGGCTTGTCATGTCAGACTCTTTGCGACCCCATGGACTGTAGCACACCAGGCCTCCCTGTCTACCACCGACTCCCGGAGTTTACTCAAACTCATATCCATTGAGTCAGTGATACCATCCAGCCATCTCATCCTCTGTCATCCCCTTCTCCTCCTGCCTTCAAGCTTTCCCAGCATCAGGGTCTTTTCAAATGAGTCAGCTCTTTGCATCAGGCGGCCCAAGTATTGGAGTTTCAGCTTCAACATCAGTCCTTCCAATGAACATTCAGGACTGATTTCCTTTAGGATGGACTGGTTGGATCTCCTTGCAGGCCAAGGGACTCTCAAGAGTCTTCTCCAACACCACAGTTCAAAAGCATCAAAGGTCAATCCATTTTGGGCTTTAATCAATTCTCCCAGGCCCATGCAGACTTACAAACCAGCTGTGTGGCCTGTTTCCCCATAGATATTATAGGAAAACAATGACTCATTTGTGCAGAGATTTTAAGGAGCAGAAACAACACATGTAAAGGAAGTCCAGCATTGAAAAGGAGCAGGTGCTTTAAAAACAGTGGGCATCCACGGTTATAATGGTGTAGCCATCCACAGTTACAGCTCCCTCTGTCCCTCACAACTGACAATTTGTTCTCAAGCTCACATATCTGAAGTTATTGGTATTTCTCCCGGCAATCTTGTTTCCAGCTTGTGCTTCACCCAGGCTGGCATTTTGCATGATGTACTCTCCATATAGGTTAAATAAGCAATGTGACAATATACATCCTTGATGAACTCCTTTCCCAATTTGGAATCAGTCTGTTGTTCCATGTCTGGTTCTGTTGCTTCTTGATCTGTATACAGGTTTCACAGGAGGCAGGTAAGGCGGTTTGGTATTCCCATCTCTTGAAGAATTTTCCACATTTTATTGTGATCCGAACAGTCAAAGGCTTTAGTGTATTCAGTCAGAAGTAGTTGTCTCCCCTTTTTTGGATCTGCCTAAACTCCAGTCTGCTGTGAGTGTGCTGGGATGCTGGGCCTCTCAACCCTCAAGGCAATGCACTCATTTTCTATCTGTGCACTAACTTGAAAAAGACAGGGAAGCACTGGTCTACATCAATGATTCTCAAATTTTAATGTGTATTTAAAACACCTGGAAATCTTATGAAAACAAAAATGCTGACTGAGTAGATCCGGAGTGGAACCTGAGACTGCATTTCTAACAGGTTGCTGACCTGTGGCTGACACCAAACACTCCAGCAAGCTCTGGGGTACATGTTTCACTCAAAGACCCTTCCTTTCCTTACGAAACAGAAAAAGATAGAGTTAACTCGTCCCCAAATTTTCTGCCACTTCCCATTCTTTTGGTTAGAATAACTTTAGAAGTTTCTCTTGTTTCTTCCACCCTCATAAAGTCATAACTTTTTATGTGCTAAAATTCTTTCCTATACATATGCAGGATTTGAATAACTTCCTAATAAACACTAAAAGGCAATCATTTCTTTAGGCTTAGGAAAAGGCAAAGTAAAATTTCAATAGAAACAGAAAAAAAAAAATTAATGCAATCCACAATGAAAAGTATACTAAAACGTGATTGAAAATAAATATATTTTCACAGGTGTTGGAAGGACACACAACTAAGGAGAGCTGAAGTGGTCACAGACTCCGGTCACTCAAACCTGAGTCCTCCTGGCAACAATGCTCTTCCTGCCTGTCATGTACTGAACCGCATCTTACCAAAATTTATACATCTGAGTCCTAACCTCAGTGCTTCAAAATGTGACTGACCTTCCTGAAAAAAGTGACCACTGCAGATGTGATCACTTTTAATTAGAATGAGTGGGGCCTTAATTCAATGATTTGTGTCTTTATAAAAAGGATAAATTTGGTGAGACCCAAAACCAGGCACACAAAGAGATGCCATGTGAAGACTGAAGCTATGCTCAGACAAGTCGAGGAACTCTCAGAAGCTAGGAGAGGCGTGGAACAGATAGATCCTTTTCCAGTACCTTCAACGGGAGCACCAAACCTACCAGCGCCTTGACTTCGAACTTGCAGCCTACAAAACTGTGAGCCAATACATTTCTATCGTTTGGCTGTTTAAGCTACTCAGCTTGTGGTGCTTTGTTATGACAGCCCTTGCAAGCTCACACGCTGCCTGTGTTTCTTTCTTGTCAAAAAATATCCAAAGACGATACACAGACAGGCAATCTTATCACAGTCTGGTGTGCCATGTGAAGGTTTTAGACTCTGTCCTATTAGCAAAAGTGATCCACTGAAAAGCTTTAAGCAGATTAATATTAGGTTTATTACATGCAAATTATCTTGTCACACAAGTTAAATCATTATCAACCCTACAGGTGCCTTTATGCCAGGATTCATGTTTCTTGTAACACAAAAAAATTCTTGCAATCATCAGAAAAACTCACACTCCCTCCCAAATAAGAATGCCTCAAGAAGACACTTTCATTTTCATGTCAATTTCACCTAAAAATTCTTCTACAGATAGAAGACATGGATAAAAAGTTGCAGATCAATGAGCTTTTATTTTCTCCAAAAATGTATGTCCTGGAACACCAAATGCCAGAGTTTTCTTTAGGTTTACTTTGAGAAAGAATGTTTGTCTGAGTGACTGCAGAAGATAAGCTTTCAATTATTCAGAAAAGCAAGACTTTAAAACCAAATTCAGCCTCTTAACTGGTCAGAGACCAATCACTCAGTGAAGAATCAGGAGCTAAATGGTAGGACGTATCATTTGTTAAAAAGTTGGTAACTCCCTTCCCCTCTTTAAACAGAAATCTGAACCAAAGGGAAACTATACATTTTTTAAAGTTCCATGCTTTAACTTTTTTTTCTAAGTAAGTACAAAACTATAACTATGTGTCATTGTGTCATGATGGCTACACTAACTAACCTCACTGTGGCATAATCATTTTGCAACATATATATATATATATATATATATATATATATAAAATCACTAATTTTGTGCACTCGCTCGTGGTGGTGTGTGTGTGTGTGTGTGTGTTGCATCCCTTGTGGCTCAGCTGGTAAAGAATCCACCTGCAATGTGGGAGACCTGAGTTCAATCCCTGGGTTGGGAAGATCCCCTGGAGAAGGGAAAGGCCACCCACTCCAGTATTCTGGCCTGGAGAATTTTGTGTGTGTCATGTGAGCTTACTCTATTTACCTAGCAACTTTCAAATACACATAGCAGTATTTTTAACTCCCATCACATGCTGTACATTACATCCCCAGAACTTATTCATCTTATAGCTGGAAATTTGTACCCTTTGACTGCCTTCACTCACCTCCCTGACTCCTTATCCCCCACCTCCCCACCTGTGACAACCACTGATCTGTTCTCTGTTTCTGAGTTTGGTTTTTTTAGATCCCACAAGTGGAAGAGATCATGTGGTACTTCTCTTTGACTTTTTCACTTAACATAATGACCTCAGGTTCATCCATGTTGTGACAAATGGCAGTTCCCCTCCTGACTGAATTAAGTTCCCTGTGTAACTACACATTTTCTTAATGTCATGTATTGGTTATATCTCAATAAAGTGAGGGAAAAGAAGGAAGAAAAAAGCAGAAAGAAATTTATATGCCACCCACAGCAAACTTTAGAAACCAATACTCTATGCTGAAAATGCCCATAAGAGAAATCTGACTGCACACAGCTGTGTAAAAAATCAATTTGTCACTGTGACAGTCATCTCAGAAATAGAGTAACGGCTGATGGACAACAAAGAAGTTAGATTAGACACAGATGCAAAGTATACACAGAGCTCCACAAGGTTTTGATTTTTGTTTTTATAACAAGCTTGTTAAATCATTCACTGGGAAATAAATTATTCGAACTGGACTTCCAGAAGCATTATTCTGTGACATCATCAATCAGTCAATATATTTTTGAATAAAAATTTCAGAAACTTATTTATTCATCAAGTATTGGACTTCCCTGGTGGTCCAGTGGTTTGGACTCCGTGGTTTCACTGCAGGGACCCTGGATTCAGTCCATGGTTGGAAAACTAGGATCCCACAGCCATGCAGTGAGGCCAAAACAAACAACAAAAAACCAGTATTATGGAATCCATGCTATGTGTACACTATTCTTGCAGATCTCAGGAATTCAATAAGTAGAAACAGAGTAGACACCTTCATGGAGGAGACAGACATCCTAAAATAGTAACAGAAATAAACAGAAAATTATTACTGTTACAAGTGCAAGAAGGAAAGCTACATGACTTCAAGACTGTACCTATTAAGGAAATCTGGATAATTGGGGTGTGGGAGGAAGGTGATGGCACTGGAATGGAGTACTAAAGAGAGGACAGTAGCTCAGCATGTCTGTCTGTTGGGTTGGAGTGGGGGTAGGGGGGTGGGGGGTCACAAACCTGAGGCATCAGCAGGTACAAAGACCCTAAGGTAGGAGGTAACGTGGACAGTGTAACTACAAGTCCATCATGCTGTGCTTCTAAGACCAATAAAAAGCTGCAGAAATGAGGAGCAGGATCAGAAAGAACTGGTTGTAACCAGGCATGAGATTAAACCTTAGCTACGAAAATCCTAAATACCCATTTCCTCAATAAAACCTCAGTCTTCTCAGACCAAACAGTATGAACATAGGCTTATCCCCCAAGGACAAGCACATATATTACATAACAGTCTATTTTTATCCTCATGTTATTGCTCGCCACTAGGCTCAATCTTAATGACATTTTGGGAGGTATTTGTAATTTAGACTTAATCTGAGTATTGAAACCAATTCAGGAAAGGAAAAAATTTATCTGTGATTTCAAATGAGCATAAAAGATCTGAAAAGACACTGTGCTCAGTTGTGTCTGACTATTTTCAACCCCATGGACTGGAGCTTTCCAGGGTCCTTTGTACATGAAATTCTCCAGGCAAAAAGAATACTGTAGTGGGTTGCCATTTCATCCTCCAGAAGACTTTTCTGACCCAGGAATCGAACCCATGTCTCCTGCAACTTCTGCACTGCAGGCATATTCTTTATCACTGAGCCACCAGGGAAGCCCATAAAAGGTCTACTACTCAAAAACTAATAATACATTGAAGAATCCCTTATGATGCCCCATAAAGTCCCTACTGAAACCCTTAAGATACAATTAACCAAAGAGAATCTCTGCAGTTGGGTGCATGTAAGGGTTTTCATCACCAACTGAAGATTTTACTGTAGTACTTTGCACCAAGAAAGACAAAGATCAGAAAGAAAAAAGACAAAAGGAGAAGAAAAACCTAAAGAAGAGGCAATATTTTAACATCTTCCACTGAGAAGTCATTCACCTTCAAATGCATAATAACCCCAAAAGAAACAAAACTACTGAGAAGGTCAAAGACCGTCTCCTTACCAAAGAGGCAAACATCTATGGACCTGGCAGTATGCAAACCACAGGCCGCACCTGTCACCCGGCCAAGCACAGGGGCGTCTCCCACAAGTGGTTCTGCTGGAGCACCACAGAAAATTTTCAAGCCATTTTTGTTGTTTTCAGTCCTTTATAACAGCTTCCAGAGAGCCTGTATACCTTTTTCACATTTCACAAAGGTCCTCAGATTTACTGAAACAATGTCTGCCTCCCTTAAGTACACAGTTCCTCCCCAAAACAAGAACCTACTGTTTTGAAAATAAGCCATTACCAACCTCCCTCCACACAGTCTTCTAAACATCAAGAAGAAAAGATTTCCCACCATCCTGTAGAATATGCAATATGAATGTGCAACAGTTCTCAAACTTGTTTTCTCAAAAATGATTTTTCTTAAGGAGATATTCAGCAGAAACAGGATGCCACAGCCCCACAAATAGGGGAAATGGCAGGTTTTGTTTTGTTTTGTTTTTTAATGTTAAAGAAGTTTCCTTAACTGCAGGGCTTCTCCAAGTTATTAACTATGACAGTCTCACATGAGAGACAGTACATGCAGCACTTCCCATATATTTCGGACTACAAGTATTTTGGAGAAGCATTTTGAAAAAAAAAAAAAGAGTAACTCTCCGCTGAGAAAGGCTGGCCCTCAGTTCTGCACAAGACAGCCAGCCTTCTGACACAATGACAAATCAGATCATCCCTTATTTTTAAGGTATCATCTGTAACCTGTATCGAAAAAAGTTAATGCATTCTGTCTCTTTCTTGTGATCTAGAAGTACACAGGTCTGTAGCAATCAACGTGCGGTTTGTCTATACTGACATATGTTCCTTGGTGGCTAGGACATTCTGACTGTCCAACATGTTAAGGGTGAATCAAAGACTCTGTCAGTTCGGTAACCTACACACTACCAAATCTCCACAACAGAGCTCTAATTTCCCCCAGAAATTAGATAAGTTTATCTAATTTCCCCCAGAAATTTTGATAAGTTTATATCACATAAATATCTTCTCAGTCATCAGCCAAAAAGTATAGTGAATACAAGCTAATCTATGTAAGTTTGAAAACATTATTTTTCAAAATTCAAAACTAATTTCTATATGGGGGAAAAAAATCGAGTACTTTATGTGAAGTTCAGCACAGCTACAGTACAGCTCAGCAAAATAACGGTACCAGGTTAATAACATAATCTCTTTAATCTCCAGCTCCTAGAAAAACATCAAACTGGGAGGCTTCCAACCTATTAACTACATCTCATGCAACTCATGTCATTCCTCAACACTGTAAGCAATTCAAAGAACTGATTTCAGCTAGTTTTTTTTTTTAAACTGACTTCTGTAAGGAAAGTACCCGAATATACACAATGTATCAAATGAAAAAGGAAGGTATTGCTGGTGTTCAACAGGTTCTGAACCACCTGCTTCCCTACATCTTATCTGCAAGCTGGGTCTGGTCTCTCTCTAATTGCTACAAATAACCTCAATATACCGAGTGGACGCAGTATCTTTCCTGGAAAACAAAGCAGGTTAGTTGGCTTCATCTATTATCATTGATTAGAGGCCCTGAAGCTTAATTCTAGGGAAAAGGAGGTCGTCAGGAGGAATAAACCCTGGTCTGAAGCCCACTAAAAACCCCTGTCTAGCTTCTGGTCACTCCTGTAGCCAATGTAAAATGACCCGTAACCCTGAACTTGAAGGCTTACTTGTCCCACCGTGTACTCCACTCTGCAGGGCCTCACCACAGTCTAATCTGTGCTGAAGACAAAAGGAAAAGGAGGACGTGAAAAGAGGCAAAGTTCTGGGCAGACAGTGAAGTGTGAGAATGAGCAGCAGAAGACACGGACAGAAGGAGAGCCTCACGGGCAGGCCCAGAGGTGGGCACAGGGAAGGGCCAGCACACCAGCTGACTGAAGCCTGGAGCTATTGAATACCTGGAGTTTTCCTGCCCCAAACCACTACCCATTCTTCTGGGTTTCATGTCCACCTGCATCCACAGGCTGACACCAGGTTTCTCAACCACAGACACTGTAAAGACCCAAAGGCACCTCACCTCCTGGTCTATAGACGACATCGTCCTCCGTGATGTATGATGTTATCTCGCCGGTATCTGTCCTTTCGTAACGAGATTTTTTTTTCGGGGGCTTCTTTTTGTTCTTCTTCGTGGACTCCTCCGTGGTGGCACTGTTGTTGTCATTGTCCTCGTCTTCACTGTGATCACTCTCGGCGTAATTTTTGGCTCCTCCTTCCAAGGTACAGCTCCTGCGGGGCCTCGAGTTCTCACTCTCACGCACTTTGTCTCGCTTCTCTCTCTCCCGGTCCCGATCTCGGTCCCGGTCCTTCTCTTTGTCTTTGTCTTTGTCTTTGTCAGCTGTCATGATTCGCCACGTGCCTTCTTCTGTCCTCTCACGGCTGGGCCTCCGTGAAAGGTAGACAGTAAGCCTGGGCTTCAGTCTTCTGAATTTCTCACTCAATTCCAGGGAAAATCCAACCACTCCAACAACCCCAACGTTTCAAAAATGCTAGGAGAAAAAAAGAGAGTAGAATTGGTTTTCCTGTAACATTTTCCCATATTTCCTTTCCTAAAATAATATTTTGTTCAATGATTCTCTTCCTTACTCATGCTTTAGCACTGAAAACTTCTTACTTGCCACAGGAAAAAAGTTAGGACAATGACACAAAATTTAAACATAAACAGTTGCTGGCCTCAGCTAGCGAATTGTTTGGGACTTTCTATCACACTAATAATGAACAATATCTGAATGCATAAGGGCAAATGATGCTTTCTGTATACAAACTGTTTTTTCCTTTTAAAATGAAAAAGTAAAGTGTATCCCAGTAAACAACATATAAGGGGCACAATCACTGTGGTGCCGGAGAAGACTCTTGAGAGTTCCTTGGACTTCAAGGAGATCAAACCAGTCAATCCCAAAGGAAATCAACTCTGATTATTCAGGAAGAACTGATGCTGAAGCTCCAATACTTTGGCTACCTGATGGGAAGAACCAGCTCACTGGAAAAGACTGAAGATCGAAGGCAAAAGAAGGCGGCATGGGCAAAGGATGAGATGGTTAGACACCATCACCGACTCAAAGGACATGAACTTGAATAAACTTTGGGAGATAGTGAAGGATGGGGAAGCCTGGTGTGCTGCAGTCCATGGGGTCACAAAGAGTCGGACACAACCTAGCAACTGAACAACAAAAAAAAATAAAAAAGGAGTTTTATGAACCACAATATTAATTTAAAAGGGAAAGAACCTATAGTAAAAATTATTTCCACCTGAAAAAAAAAGTATGTAATCTGGAGAGCCTTGGAAAATGTCTTAGGATGTCTCACAGTGCACTGTCTTCTGAAGACTCTTTCTGGTCACTTTTCTAAATTTCCAAAGCTTCTCTCAAGAATAAACATAAGAGTTGACTCAAAAATAACAACCTCAAAGCAAGATTCCTGTGCCTTCGATTACAATTTTTTACATGTTCTAAGTCTACTATTCTAGTTATTTTCCAAGAAAACTGGTTTCTCAAAGATATATTATCTCTGTCTTCACAAAACAAACAGGTTCCCAAAACAACCTTTCATCTTTAGAGATTATTAGGTGGTTTATACATTCTTCCAAATATCCACTATTAATAGTCTCCCTGCTGCTAAGTCTGCTGCTAAGTCGCTTCAGTCGTGTCGACTCTGTGCGACCTCACAGATGGCAGCCCACCAGGCGCCCCTGTCCCTGGGATTCTCCAGGCAAGAACACCGGAGTGCGTTGCCATTTCCTTCTCCAATGCATGAAAGTGAAAAGTGAAAGTGAAGTTGCTCAGTCGTATCCGACTATTCGCGACCCCATGGACTGCAGCCTACCAGGCTCCTCCGTCCATGGGATTTTCCAGGCAAGAGTACTGGAGTGGGGTGCCATTGCCTTCTCCGATAGTCTCCCTAAACGTCTAAAACTAAAGCCCAAAAGGAAAGTCTGAACAGTAATATAATGAGAAGAGTGAACCCCAAAGTCCAATCTTATTAAAAAATTAAAAATTTTTAATTTTACTTAAAAGTCAGTCTTGGAACAGTCATAATAACCAGTAATTTTTCTTTTGCACTCTTTTATCATCTTCCCCAGTATCTCATCTCACTTGTTCAAGTTTGTACCAAACACTGTCTATTTGCCAGGTGTTCAGAAGTAAAGATACCACAAGGGAAGAGCCCATGGTCCCAATCCTTGATGCTCTCATGCAGAAAGAGGAGATAACTGGTCAACAGGAGAACCACCTGTTTCTTGTGCTACTCAGGCCAGATAGGAACAATACATGCAAACAAACAAAAGACTGGTCCTCTTTACTCGGACAACAACCACCAAGTCAGTTTGTAATTACATGCCTCAAACACAGAGAAAATTCTCTTTGGTCATGCCAAAGCCGTAAACATTATCATGTACTCTCTCCAAACCTCTTAGGTCAAACTTGATACCAGTAGAGACATTCCCACTAGCACTTCAAATATCCTTAGGCATTCAGGGAAAAAAAAAAAGTTAACAACAAGCTTTGGGAGAGAGACCTATGAAGGAGCAATAATGCCAAGTCTATAAGCAAAGTCAGAAGTGTGACAGTATGAAGCACAAACCTAAATTGCTTCCTTCTATAGAGGAAATGCACTCTCAGATAGGATTTCAATTTTCTAAACATATTTCCAGAAAATGAAAAATTATTCTACTGCCTGCAAAAGTTCTGCTTCAATGAATCATCTGCTAAGCAGACAGTAATAAACCCCCAAGTCCCTGGAGGCCACTAGTGTTAGCAATTGAAAATACACAAAGAGACATATTACTTTCTCCATTGGGCCTAAGTTTAGAGCCCGAACAAGCCAATCATGCAAGAAAGAAAACCATCAGCTAACGTGGTTGTTAAAACATTCCTCTTTGACATTGAAAACATACCAAGGTCTCCTGGGAGTCTAAAAAGAACAAGGAGCTTAGGCCAAAAGACTCTCAGATTCAGTTCAGGACAGACATACTTCAGAGAAGTTCAAGAAAACATAATTTCCCCAGGGTTAACAAGATAACTGCTCCAGAAAACAGTGCAAAAATATTATTTCAGCACTTAAACAGAAAAAAAGTAGTAAGTCCAAATTGTACATTCAACATTACTCCCTACAAAATCATATAGTGTACTTCTACTTACAAAAAACTTTGAGTTGTTTCTACCGAGAGTTAGCAAGAAAAAATCAATGATCAGTAGATAAACCATCCATAAAATGAAACCCTCTGTGTGTGTGTCCAACTTTCAGATAACTAAGAATACTGATAATCCAAAGCTAAAGTCAATTCAACTTCTGTTCACATTTGTCCCTGAAATATAGCACAGTGGGGATTTTTTTTTCCCTCTGCATTTACCACAATAATCATCATTTTTCTGAGCTTCATTATAAAACGACCAACATACAATGCAACATTTGAGGTAAGGGATCCAGTGGCGCTGAGAAAGGTAGCTGTCACCTCAGGACACTGGAAATGTTCTCCTCGGTAGGTAACACTATAGTGTCTTTGTATAACAGCAAGGGGTTCACAAAGCAGGCCCCTGCCATGCTCTCACTGGATTCTGTCTACTACTCAGTGATGTGAACCAAACAAGAGTCATCACCCCACTTTTCAGGCTACAGAAGGGGAACTAAGAAGAGAGCATCTGTAGTGGAGTCTGAAGCCCCCCTCGCCAAGGTGAACCCACCTGACCTGATGGCAAGCTACTGCTCAGGTTACAATCTGTATCTTCACAGGGGCCAACTTTTCCTACATATATCCTTGCTGATAATTAGCACAGACACATTTAGGAAACACACTCATTTTAATCTCTCCCACCCAGACAGAAGGTACTCTTCCCTAGTAAGAAAGAAGAAAATTTTGAAAATATCAAGTCGATCCACTACTCAACCCAATTCAACAGGAAATACAGGAAAAGACAGTTTAAAATTAACAAAAGGAGAACTCTAATCTAAAAAACATTTCAGATTCAAAACAATCTTCTTCACTGAACAAATGTCAACTGAATACCCACGATGCTAGTGTGCTGAATGCCCAGTGCGCTAGTTACATGCCCACGTGTGGGGAAAACAGCAGAGAACCCCATACAAACATCCCTGGCCTGCGGACCTGATGTTCCAGGAAGTGGAGAAAGGTATAAACATATATACAAATATACAGATATATCTATTACACTAAAAGAGCTTATGTAGGGAGTCCAATGGGAACAAGGGAGTATAAGAGGACTGTAATTTTAAACAGTGGTCAGGGAGGCAGCTTTGTCCCAAGAGTATAGAAGAGACACGGAGACCACTGCAGCAGAGAGGAAGCAACTGCAAATGTCCAGAGGCTGGAGTGATTCAGGTACATTCAAAACTTAGGAAGCCAGAGGGTTTGGAGTGACATGAGAAAGAGGACTGATTTTTAATAAAAATAAATGTATAGTCCTCTCACTAGTTTCCAGATTCATCAGACTGCACTGGATTTTATCTTAACTGATAAAATTTGGTAGGCTGGCTTAGTTCCACTGTAATCTAATCAGTGTTAAAGGCATTCATTCGACAGTCAATGATACAGAACTATTCTGCATTGTTTCAGGTTACTTATATAAACCTCTACACAAACATCATTTGCCTCTTCAAAATAAAGCCACCAACCACATACAAACACCTTACACTACTTACCAGAAGCAATCTGGATAAAGTACTCAAATTTCAATCATGCTCAGGGCCCAAATCTCATTTAAGGAAACCGTTTCTTGTCACTATTTCAGTGGTCCCAGGAGGTTTGGCCCCTTGGTAGAATTGCAAGCATAGTGGACTGAGAAGCAAAGGTTCATGCTTTGGCACTGCCAGGGCTAGTGCCTTGGGGAAATCACTCTCTCTGAGTCAGTTTCCCTGCTGTAGGGCTGGGATAATAACTGGGCTTCCCACAATGGTAAAGAATCTGCCTGCAGTGCAGGAGACCTGAGTCAGGAAGATCCCCTGGAGAAGGAAATGGCAACCCCCTCCAGTATTCTTGCCTGGGAAATCCCATGGACAGAGGAGCCTGGCGGACTACAGTCCATGGGATCACAAGAGAGTCAGAGATGACTTAGCGACTAAAAAAAACAACAAGGAATAATAACTAGCTATTCACAGAGCTGTTGTGAAAATTAAGTATATGCACACACAGCAAATACACTTCAGAGATTGCAAAATGCTTTATAAATGTAAATTATCAATAATACATACCTAGGTCAGTCATGACTTATTCTCGACTACAGCAGATAATACCCAATCATGTATCATACTATGCAACATATAAACATAGCCAAACATCACCCTTACCCTCAAGAATTTATTTCCTACAAGGGAGGAGGGGGGATTCTGTTACATGATTAATAAATAAATCACATAAAACTGAGCACAAGTGAAGTAAAAAATTCTAAAATATCTCTTCTTGGATCATGTGAAACCCATTTAGCACTGAAAACTTGCTCATCCCACCTGGGTGCCCGATCCCTAGGTTCTACTCATTTCAGCGGTTCAAGCCAGATTCAGGAAGACACTTGACCCTCACACCAAATGCAGTTAGTGAATTCAATTAATTCTTCCTCATTCAGCCACAGCAAGAAATGCTAACATTTGTCAAATACCCAACCAACCATGCGCTAGGCGTTTTTTCAGCTCTCGGGGTCTACCAATCGCCTCCTGAATAACTCTGTAATTCATCCACTGCTCCAACTGACGCAGAAAGTGCCTATTTCAAGCCATCACCATCTTTCACACAGATTACTACAACTGCCTTCTAACTGGTCTCTGTGACTACAAAATTTTGTTTTTGCCTTCCTTCCAATTCATCCTCCAATGCAGCCAGCCAAGCATCTGACCTTCCACTAGTTCTTTTTAAAAAATAGTTTTATTGAGCTATAATTCACACACCATACAATTCACCACATAATGAACAGCTAAGTGCCCACCATTCCTTTTCAAAGAGCACAGAGGCCTTCCTTTCCTGACGCCCCTTCTCCTCTCCAGCCCACCTCACCCTTCTCGAATGCTCCAGCTGACCCTTCCCCTCTGTTGGCCTAATCTCTGCTCAACTCTTAGAGCCTCTGGCATTCCTGCTGCCCAACTCCAGGAAGCTCCCAGACCCACCCAAAGTCCACCCCTCACTGTTTCCCATCCTGCCTGTAAAATGGCGCTCACTGACCCACCATTGGCACCTGCTGTTAACCTGCATCCCTCTCCACTGACTGACAAGGACCGTGACTACACCATAATAGTCACTGGAACAACTCCTGTTGACGCAGCCTCCTTTCTACATCAAATCCACTAGAGCTTTTGTCCCTCTCATCACGTGACCACCAGGCATCCTCTGACAGGGTTAATCACCCCACCTTCTTCTGCAAAGGCTCTTTTCTTTGGGCATTCCCGGCACAGTCATCTCCTAGAGTCTATTTCACTGTTCCTCCACCTCTAGGACTGGACCTACGATTCATGGAGCAGTTTCTCTAGGCACTGCGCAGAGTCCTATTTTCTCATCCTCTACTTTATCCCAGTCCATCTCATTGTGTCCATCAGCCCTCAGGTACCACATCCACACAGGCAATCCACAAATGAACATGCCTACCAAACTTCTCCTGCAGAGGCAGATGTCTGAAAACTGCCCACCTGAAGTCTCCTGTGGGATGTCTCAAAGGTCCCTCAACATATCAAAACCAAGGCAGGCTCTGGCCCCACATGGCCTGTCTTATGACTGGTGCCCCTGACCATCCTGTTAGGCAAGCTGGACACCAAAGCCTTACCTCCATCATCAACAAAGCATGACACTGTCACCTTATAAATTTCTCTCAAATGCATCTACTTGGGAGCAACCCCAACACCTCAACCTTAGTCAAAAAGCTACTAGTGTACCCTTCCTGTGCCACTTCAAACTGGCTCCTCTTGAAATCCACTCCTCTGAACCCTCACAATTCTCTTTTTACACTGAAGCCAGGTCTCTGCTTTCAAAAGGCTAATGTGACTAGTCAATCCTCACCTTAAAATACTCAGTGACTTGTCACTTCCAGTAACTAAAACCCAAATCTGGGACTGTTAACTAGAAACTCAAAACCCAATGCAGGGGACACGGGTTCAATCCCTAGTCTGGGAACTAAGATCCCACACGCTGCACGGCAACTAGCCCATGCTCTGCAACAAGATGAGAAGTCCACACACTGCAACAAAGAGCAGCCCCTGCTCACCACAACCAGAGAAAAGCCCAGCAGCAGCAACAACAGAAAACAAACCCTCGCCAGGATCCTTTCTTTCTGCCCTTATCTTTCTATCCAGCCTCACCCCCACCCACTTCCTACACTCCGTGCTGACCCGCTGCCTCTCCCATGGTTCTTTGAACACACCCACCAACCTGGACTGAGACAGCTCCAGTTCTTCCTTCTGTCTGTGGTGCTCTTCTCTCCTGGTCTAGTATCTCCAACTCTTCCTTCAGGTCCCAGTGCAATAGCAACTTCCCCAGGATGTTCTTTCTTGCCCAAGAGGACTAGGTTAAATCCCCTTGCAGCACTTTCTACCACTGTAACTTCACATCTGTTTGTGTGATTTGGCTAACATCTGTCTCTATCTCTAAGCTAGAAGTTCCATGAGGGGCTGACCCTGACTATTTTTGCCCTGTGTTGTACTCTCAGATCCTAACTCACCACCTGGCACTTACAGGCAAGTAATAAATTACTTTTCTCTGCCCTCTCTCTGACACATAAGCTGGGGCAATTAAGAGGGCATTATGATGAGACCTTTATTTGGGAAACAAAGTATTCCATGAGTAATTAACTGAGGGGCTGCTTGAGCTGGCTTATAAACCATGAACAGAATGAGAAGGAGCCAAAAGGAGGAGGAAACATTAGAGGTCTGGCAAAAAGAGTGACTGAATCCTTGTCCTTGATGGCAGATACAGGGTAACGCTAGTAGGAGCAAGCTTATGTAGAGAGGGAGAGGGAAGCAGATAATAGAGCTCCCAAAATAATAAAGCAGCTAACACTCACTGAGCACTTAACATGCACTGAGCATTTTACACATGTTAATTCACTTAATCTTCACTATAATGAGAATGAGAATATAATTTATATCCAAACTGGGACATATCTGAAAGCAAAAAGATTAATAATTGTGCAGGAAAAACATAAAAGCAGGTCACATGACCACCCTAGCTGTAGCTCTATTCAGTAGATGCTGTGGCTGTGTGCATTTTCCCTGTGCAAAAACAAGCACTGAGAAGCTGAGCAAGGAGACCCAAATCACCCAGCTCTGTGTTAGACCCAGAGTGTTGACTTAAGAGCCCATCCTCTTAACCACAAGGCTACATTGCCTTCAATTACACGGCCTTAAAAGCCAAGTAAGCCAATACAGTTGCTAAGCACACATTGTTACTGCAGACTCTTAAGATGAAAATAACATTTTGGGGAACAGGAGATACTTTACATCAAGAGCTGTTGTGCCATTCCAACAAGTTTGCTTTCAAATCCACTACCTCCAAAAGCCTAAATTAGGAACCAGGATCCTCAAGAACTTCTGCCTTTGCCATTTCTACATGTACGATGCCTCAATAAATGCTTTTACTCTCTCCTTTAGGAACAAAATGGGTCGGTCCAAGTATACAAGACCGGAGTGATCTACCCACTCAGTGGGGCCGCAGGCAGCAGAACACACAGAAAGAAGGAGGCATCTAGGTGAATGCTTTCAAAGGAAAATCAATGTTTTTTTCCTGTTCCTTTTATACCAACAGCCTGGGAATGAAAATGGACTGACTTTTGCTCTGGAAAGGAAAGGTCACTCTAATACTTGACTCCCTGGATAAGAACTCATCAACAGCAAGCTGCTGCAGAAAACACTTCAAAATAGGCTGGGGAATCACTGACAGAGATGCATGGGAAACAGGAGGTCAGCAGATCTGGAAGCCCACGCAGAGGTCAGAGGGTTTTACCTGAGACAGATGTGGTCCTGAGAGCAGTTCTCCCACATGAAAATAAACCAGTGTGAAGTTCTCCCACCCGAACAAATTCAACCATTTACAAGCAAACGGCTGTATGTGCACCTCCGAAGATTCTCTATGTTTGGGGGTAGTAAATATTTAAACTCTATCTGTTTAAATATTCAGTGAGTTGAAATACTCATTCCTGGAACACATCTTATTAAGAGAACCTAAATCACCGAGATGGGACGCATTAGTCAAATCCAGAGAGCAGCCTTTGTGGTATCAAAACAGAAGGAGGCCCAGAATGAACACGCCTTAATCACAAGTGGGTGTAATGCTTAAAGCAGCTCTTCTTCAACTCTCTGAGAAGACTATGGGGAAAAAACAGAACTAAGATTGGTGAACTCTGACAAGTATCCAAAAAGACACAATAACAACAAAACATACAACCTGCAAAGGTAGGGAAAGTACCCAGAAGAGCAAAACTCCAGGTTATGATCAACAACCCAATTAAATAACAAACAACACATAATCTTTTTATTTGAAGCAACAATAAGCAATTCCCAAAGATGAGATACCCAAGTGGCTTCCCCCACATACCTCTCTTAAAAAATTAAAAACCCTCCCTTTCTTTAAAGAACACACAAATTGATCCACACAAGCAATTGATTTCTATACTGTTAAAAAGTGAAGCTTTTCCCAATTACATACGACATGCTTTGCCTTACATGTTGCCTACAGTTGTGTCTCTTCTATTAAGTAATTAAGGAATACTCACTGCTTACTCTAAACCATGGCCTCTCAACGGTGACACAATTAACATTTTCAGCCAGATTATTGGGGGAAGGGAGGGCAGGGGGTTGCCTGTCCTGTGCATTATCCCTGGTCTCCACTTACACAGACTCTAGCAGCACAACCCACTGCTCCAATTAGGACAACAAAGAATATCTCCAAATACTGCCACATACCCTCTGGGATGGGTGAGGGGGGTGGGGGTGGGGGCGCAAAGTTGTTCACAGTTGAGAACTGCTGCTTTAAATGAATAAAACTGTTGGTCCATCACAGAGATTTCAAAGAGTTAAGCAGCTGTGTTGCTTTATGCAGAATTATGCTTGACCAATATGGAATTCATAAGCAAACATTGTTATGAAAACCATATAATATGGCATGTTCTTCATTCTCTGAAATAAATTGGACTAACTCAAAACACTTCCTGACATAGAAATTACACAGATGTGTGAAGCTGAATTAGGAAAACAGAAGTAAATATTCTGAAAATCTTGATGCTTCCTGGCAAGCCCTGAAGGTTATAAAGAGTACTATTACTCAAGTGGTGACCTGCTCTGGCCTGGGGCCAAATGGATGCTTCTGAGAGCACACAACTAACTGAGAAAAACTGGTGCCCTCAATGCCAAGAACCAAATGCCTATGAAGCCAAGCCCCTAATGGGAAAGATGAAAGAATTCCTGAACTCACTCTCTCAAGGACTTCCCTGGTGGCGCTAGTGGTAAAGAGGCCCGCCTGTCAATGCAGGAGACAATCCCTGGGTCAGGAAAATTCCCTGGTGAAGGAAATGGCTTCCCACTCCAGTATTCTTGCCTGGAGAATCCCGTGGACAGAGGAGCCTGGCAGGCTAGAGTCCACGGTATCCTATAGTTGGATGGACATGACTGAAGTGGCTTAGCACACACTCTCTCAAAGCATGGTCACATACAGAAAACCAAATGGATAAAAGAGAAACATAAAAGTCAAGAAGGTGGATAAGTAAAATATGGTATATCCATAAAACAGAACATTATCCAGCAAGAACAAGAAATGAAATACTGATCTATGTTACAACATGGGTAAGCCTGGGAAGCATTATGTGATGTGAAAAGTGCCAGTCACAGAAGACCACACACTGTATGATCCCACATAATGGAATGTCCGGAGAAGACAAATCCATGGGGACAGAAAGCAGACCTGGAGGTGCGGGTGGGCGTTGCTATGGTTATGAGTTTCATTTGGGGATGATATAAGGGTTCCAGAATTGATTATGGTGATGCCTGCATGTATCTGCGAAAATATGAAAAGCCATTAAATTGTATACTTTAAATGGGTAAACTATGTGAATTATATTTCATTACAGCTGTTAAAACACAAACACACACAAACAGTAACATTACAAACTTATTTAAAAAAAAAAAAAAAAACAGCTCAGGCCTTGCTATAGCTTAAAAAAAAAATGCACCTAGCTATAAAATTCACATGGGTTGGCTCCACCTCTGCAATTGAGAAAAACATCCTCTTAATGCTGTAACAGCAGAGGAGTTAATTAAACACAAAGGAGAAGTTTTATTTCATGTAACACTGAGAATGAAAGAGAACCTTCCTTGGACCATAGTAATCTTTAATATGCAGGAATGCTTGGTCAGGCTTACTACCTCTGAACAACATGTTCCAAAGCAGATAAGTTGGACAGGGTTTCTTTCAGTTTGCAGAGCCCCCAGATTCAGTTAATTTGCAACCATGGCACATAAACTCTCAGAGGCTGATGAAAGGAAATGACAGGGTGGATTTTATACTTAATACAATCACACTTCACACATATATGAAAAGCCAAAAGCATTCATAATACACTTCTAATCCATGGGTACAAATTATATCAGGGGAAAAATAAAACTATAAAACCCACCAGAGCAGTCCTTCTAAAAACACTTAAAATCTGAATCTCAGATGAAAAGGAAAAGTAGCTCTGACCAAAAGTGTAAATCTAAACCAGAAGTCAGTGTGCCATTTTCTTGGACTGAGCTGTTCTAACTGTGCATGATGTGCTCTTGGTTGACAGATGTATTACCCTGCCATCTTTGTTAACCTGATGTCTTTCAAAGAGAAAAGCAAAAGAGCCACTGGTTCTTGGCATCTTAAATTATTCAATTATTCAATTCAAGATGCCAAGAACAAGCAAGTGACCAGGTAGTGACCAGGGAGGGAGGGGACACTGGACCATAACACTTAAATGCTGTAGTGGTAACAATGATCATCAAAGAAACACCAATGTCCAAAGTCACTGTGAATTCCTCCATTCAATAAATATTTATTAAGCACCTACTAGGGGCCAAGCACTGCCACAGGAGCTACAGACACACACACAACCAGATCATACATAATCTCTAACCACAGAGGCTTACAGTACAGTAGGGGAGGGGCAGACAACACACAAGACCAGAAAATACACAGTATATTAGCTGGTAATGAGTGAGTGCTATGGAGAAAAACAAAGTTGGGCAAAAGGGAACAGAAGGGTGTGGATTTACTCAAGGTAATCAATGATAAGGGGTCATTTGACCTAAAGGAAGTAAGGCAGCAGGAAATATGGTTATCTGGGGGAAGGCATTTCAAGCACAGAGAAAAGTACAGAGGCCTGAAATGTGCACGCCAGCACATCCAAACAGCATCAGAAGGCCAAAGCGGCTGAAACAGTGGCAACAAAGAAGAAAAGCCTCTGTACGGTTTTGGCACAGAGAAGCAGTGATCTGAGTTACATTTGAACAGACTCCCTCTGGCTGCTGCGGGGTTAGGAAACTGAGTTCAGGCCAGGTGTCAGTCGCGCAGGGGCAAGCAGAGGCCAGACTGCGGGCAGGTTGTGCAAGAAGAGCCCTGGGAATCTGCTATTACACTGCATGCGATGTGAGACAAAGGGAAGAGGCAGAGTGGAGGCCGCAATTTGGGCTGAGTAGCCGAAGAGCAGAACTTCCTTCACCGATAAGGAAAAAGGAAAACTGCAATTCTGTTTGGAACATTTGAGATGCCTAGCGATATCCAAGCAGAAATGCAGGTTCAGGTTGAGAGGTCAAAAAGCTGTGGGCTAGAGATTGAAACCTGGGAGTCTTCAATATGCAATCCCTACACCAACAACCATGAGAACGCATGATGTAGAAACAAACTACAGGAGATGAAACACTCAAGCTAGCAAGAGAATACTCAGAAACAAGTTAAGATATTACAGACAGACCAAATATACCCGTGAACTGCGGGTGAAGTGCCAGTGACAGGATGATGGAAAGACTGTCTCAGACTACCTTCTGGAAATCCTGAGGTAAAAACAACACACTGTTTAATTCACAAAGAAGCTCGCTACATCTGCAACAGTTGCCTACAGACAAATTACATATTAATGATGTTACCAAATGCTGCATTTCATAAAATCCAGCCTGCTACAGTTTCGCCTGTCTCTACTTCAGGAGGACATATAAGACAGGAACACCTTCTCCACTCCCACCCCATTTCAAAGAACTTGGGCAGGGTGGAACGGGGAGACCCTTTTCACCCTGCAAATTAATGAAGGAGCGTTAATGGATTTTAAGAAGTTTTTTGTTGTTGTTGTTGTTTTAAGAAGTTTTCTTAGTAAATAAGTATATGAATTCAAAACAAAAGTTCAATTCCAGGAAAAAAAAAAATGGTATTTAATAGTCTCACTAGTGATGTTTCAGTTCAGCTCAGTTGCTCAGTCATGTCCGACTCTTTGCAACCCCACAGACTGCAGCACACCAGCCTCCCTGTGCATCACCAACCCCCAGAGTTTATTCAAACTCATGCCCATAGAGTCGGTGATGCCATCCAACCATCTCATCCTCTGTTGTCCCCTTCTCCCGCCTTCTATCTTTCCCAGCATCAGGGTCTTTTCAAATGGGTCAGCTCTTTGCATCGGGTAGCCAAAGAATTGGGAGTTTCAGCTTCAACATCAGTCCTTCCAATGAATATTCAAGACTGATTTCCTTTCTGGAGTTATTTCTCCACTGATCTCCAGTAGCATACTGGGCACCTACCAACCTGGGGAGTCCATCTTTCAATGTCCTATCTTTTTGCCTTTTCATACAATGATGTTTAGTTGGTCTCATAATTTGAGTCCTAAAGAAGTGCTGAGTCAAATGGGGGTCAGGGGATGAGAGCGTTTTGTTTTTAAATACTTGATGTGAAAAGGTTTAACTGGACTCAAAATATGTGTGTTATCAGGAAAATTATGTCTATATTTGACAATGAAAGAATGAGGGGGAAAACACGTAATGAATTTTTCACAAAGTCCTATACAGACATTCCCAAAATATCTCCAGTTTACCCAGTACACTATACAAATATCTTCTATGTATGTGGAGGGGGCTTCCCTGGTGGCTCAGTGGTTAAAAAGTTGCCTGCCAATGCAGGAGATGGAGATTTGATCCCTGGGTTGGGAAGATTGTCTGGAGAAGGAAACGGCAACCCACTCCAGCATTCTTGCCTGGAAAATCCCACAGACAGAGGAGCCTAGCAGGCTACAGTTTATGGGGGTGCAAAAGAGTTGGACACGATTTAGCAACTAAACAACAACAAATGTATGTTTAACAGCAGGAAGCATGAGCTCCAGGTAATCTTGACAGTGCGAGCATGTTCTTCTGCAGTTGACTGAGGCAGTTTCCCCAGACTTTTTGGCACCTAATGACTTATCACATTAACACTCAGAGTAGGAAGAGCCAGAAAAGGAGGGGCAGGGTCACTGTCCAGAAATGGAGTCTAGATTTCTAAATAAGGATTCTTACATGTAATTATCTAGCTGCTATCATTCGTCAGCAATGAAGGCAGCATTGGTAAGTTTTTCTCAGCACTAAGGTCTCTCCATGGCCAAAGTGGTATCCAAGACTGCCAGGAGCAGTCAAGTGATATGTGACACATAGAGCGAAAAGTGCAACACCAATAAGCTGAATGCACTTTTCCATTTTGGAAACTGACAATGAGGAAGCTACAGGTAGAAGGAAGGAAACTGTGGAGGGAAATGCACAGCACGGGCCTATGGAGGGCCATCAAGTTCCCATGGCGACCAGCAGCGGCCTCTCCCGCCCAGCTTCAGATGCGCCTGGCTTCTTGCCCCAGTCAGTTAATCCCACTTATTTTATGAGTCTCCTCATAAAATAAAAATAACTCTTAGGAAAAATATCAAGTTTATCTATCAAAAAAAGAAACCCCTGAATAAATGTGTGTGTGTGTGTGTGTGTGTGTGTGTGTGCATGCGCGCATTATCAGCAATAAGTAGAATAAATTCCTATGGAGGATAGAATGTTCTATTTTTACCTTCTTGATAAGAGGAACAGTCATACACCCAGGAATAAAACAGTCCCCATTACAATACAGCAGCTTAATTTGTTTACTACAAGAAGCTTTAGAGGATGATGTAATGGCCTCACACCACAGATAATATACCACAGTCCCTCAGAATGTAACAGATTCTCAAATAAAAAACTCATTTACCTCTCAGACCAGGCCCTCCGGAGAATGAGAAGAGAATGCCATTAAGACGGTATTGGGTTTCCAATACCCCTCTAAAGCAAGTATCAGTCAAGATCTTGGAAAGAAGGCCATAACGGAGAAACCCATTAATCTGTGAAACAAATAAAGGGCTCCAACAATAAGTGTCAAAATAAGAAAAATTAATTAGCATGTTTCTTTAAAGAATGAGGTGAAAGAATGTGATGCTTTAGTTTATATTAAAGCACATCCAAATTAAATCTATTGCAGTATCATTTAAAACACAATCTGTTATTAACTAATATGTACAAAAGTTGAAGCTCTTCCTATAGACCCCTGGCCTAAGAGAGGGCTCATCTTGACATTTATAAATTATTAACACTGCCCTGTAACTCCCACTAGACTATAAAAGAACCTTTTGACTTATAGACCTGAACATTATCATCAGAAGGAAAGTAATACAGGGAAGGGGGAAAAAAGAAAAGCTGTGTCCTCAGAGCTTTTCAAATTAAATTTTTAAAAGTATGAGAGCAACTGTCGGGTTCACAGCAATGGACAATAACCGTGATAACACTGAGCAGAACTGAAGAGGGCAGAAACTGAACTTCTTCAAGAAGCAGGTAAATCCGTTAACAAGACTTTATTGGCCATGCACTGGCAGGATTAATCAATACCACAGGTATCTTTTTCTAAGCTTTCCTCTCATATAGTGCAAGATAAAGATGGTAGAGCAACTGAACTGCCTGATTAAATAAGATCTGTATTCAAACTGTTCAAAGTCAAGTTCCCTGACAAGTCTCAATTTTGTTTTCGAGGAAAAATTAAACCTACCAGCAAAATACTCATTCCATACTCTACAACCACAAAAGCATCAGAAGCTCAGTTTACTGTCCAATGTAAACGCATAATACATTGAGGAGTTTTAGTCTCTAGTGACCTTTATGAACACCTGGAAAATGCAAGCAAGGCAATATGCAGCGCGAGAGAACATAAATGTCAAAAGCAACTGACGAATGCAAGCCGAAAGGCTGAAATGTAAATGGAGCATAGGGTTACAACCGCATTCTCAAAAGGAATCTTCGTTCTCACTTCAGAAAACAGAGAAATTTATTCTCAAATGCTGTCAATAGAAAGACTGTCACTTCTGATTCAAGTTAATTTTATCAGACCTACAGGACCTTGGGGAAAAGGCATAGATCCCTTTCTTTATTCTCCTCCCTGCTTTATCCTGCAATGTGCAAATTGACTAACAATACAACTACCTACCTAGAGACACAAGTGCCATTTTCAGCAACTGGTAATTTACAGTTTTGTTTTAGATTGCTTTTTTTTTTTAACCAGATGGATATGATGTGTTGCTTCTTCCCTGTAGGTCTGTCACTTTTGATTTTTTTTTTTTTAAACAAATGATATGATATGAACAGGTAAGAAGCATTTTAAAGAATATTACAGAATATCAGAACTGGGTAGAAAACACAGTAAAAATCCAGAGTAATTCATCACATTACAAAATATATAAATAATCGATGCCAACTCTCGCTCTTCTTTAAAACAGACTGAGTTGTGGATAAGAGTAATAGAAATTCTACAACTTAACTGCACTTAATATCAGGAGTTCTTGATAGGAGTCTGATTCCCCAAATACAGGCCACATCAATATATGCCTTAACCACTGATCAGGTTTTAGAAAATAATCCTGAATCCATGAACTCTCTAAAGGGCTCTCACAATACAAGCATGGTCTCCTGGTTTCTGCTCAGATTCCTGAGAGCTATATGCCTTAACCCTTGATCAGGTTTTAGAAAATAATCCTGAATCCATGAACTTTCTAAAGGGCTCTCACAGTACAAGCATGGTCTCCTGGTTTCTGCTCAGATTCCTGAGAGCAGGAATCTGTGTTATGTTAACTTTGAAAGCAATCAACTATCTGATTGATGAATGAACAAAATCCATTTATTAATTAGACTTCATTTTTCATTACCCACTAACAAGTTTTCTTCTTATAATCAAAGAGCACAGATTCTTAGAGCAGAATAATGTGGTTCTCATTAATAGTCTTCTTAAATACATTAAAAAGGCTACCTTTGGGGGTATTGTTTGAAAAATTAAACTGTAATTCTCCATGTCACACAACAGTAGATGTACCTTTATACTCCCACTTTCATTCCAACTTTCTCTGAAAAAATAAATAAATAAAAGCTTACGTTCTTAGAACTATTAACATGTCTGTACACAAGAGAACGCCCTCTGACATTATTCACTGACAGCCATGCGAATTACTTAAGAGCTTTAATTTGGAGCGGTGTTGTTTAATATGGTAGCCACTGGACATATGTGGCTATTTAATTAGTTAAAGTTAAATGAAATTAAAAATTCGGTCCCTCAGTCACACTAGCTGCATTTCAAGTACTCATCAGTCCTGTGTGGCTAGTAGTACCAAGGTGGACACCACAGACACAGAACATGACCAATATCAAAGAAAATTCTATTAGCACTGAAGTGGATCTAAATGCATATAAATAAAAACATTAAGACTCCCATTTCATCAATAAACCACTCCCTTTTAATGAACTCTGACTGCTTTAAGAACAATAATATGCATAAATATGAACCCAGAGGCTTTTACCCTTAACAACAGATAATGATTCTTAGAAGAGATGGAACGGGAAAAAAATTCCTAAGCCATCTAAGGCTTTAGATTCTAACATTTATCCTAACATTCCTCCAGCAATTTACACAACCTGACTGGAAGAGAAAACAGAGCAAGAACATGCGTTTCTCCACTCTGAGGTAGCTTTCCCCCAGAATGGTCACAGCTGCCAAGTCTGAGGATCACAGGTCCCGCTACCTTCCGCTGTCAGCACTCCTTTGGAAACTCCCTTTCCAAACCCGCCTCCTCTGACTCACTCCACAGACTATGCCATCACTCTCAGTTCGGAGCCTGCAGTTTCTGGCAGACAGGCCCAATGTAATGACAGTCTGGATAAAATCATAAGTCTATCTGCTCTCAGAGGATTTTTCCAATCCTGTGCAACTGCCATACGGGTATGTGAGAGGCTGCACATATTTCCTCATAATAAAAACAAAACCCCAATTTCTGCAAAGTTGATAAGTTACCTCTGAATTTATAACACAAGATGACAGGCAGAGTTCTGTTTTTCTGCAAAACTAGAGCTTTTACGAGCATATGTTTTCAATCACTTATTTCTCAATAATGACTGAAATATCTCAAACCATCCCAAGTGCTTCGCTAGCTTTACCTGTTACCTGGTTGTATTACCACTGGCTGCACAGACACAGGAAAGAGGCAAATGGGGGAAAAACTCAACCTTGGGTGGGGTCAGTTTAATAAAAATTTCTCTAAAACTTGAATCCTAAATATCCTTCCATAATGCAATACTAAAGTAACTGCTTTAAAGCAGTAATCAGGGGAGACCTGTATTTCTGAGTGATGCATGTTGAAGGGGGTGTTATAATAAGGATCTGGTGATGGATTTAATGCTGAAAACACCCTTTTCCTACAGACCTGGGGGAGAGGGGCAGTAGGGAAGGCTAGGTAAACTTGTTCACTGATGATCATTCTGGGTTTTTGGTTACTATTTCATTACCCAAAAAAAGGAAGGAAAAAAAAGTAATGTGAGCGAATGTATGAGCTGTGTTTCTCTGGGGCACTTCCTTCCATCCTGTGAGTCCCAGGTATCAGTGATCTCTGGGGGAAGGTCAGCCATCAGCCATGCATGTGTGTGAGTGCTAGGTCACTTCAGACGTGTCCGACTATGAACTGTAGCCCTGCAGGCTCCTCTGTCCATGGGATTCTCCAGGCAAGAATCCTGGAGTGGGTTGCTATGCTCTTCTCCAGGGGACCTTCCTCACCCAAGGATCGCACCCGCATCTCTTAAGCCTACCTGTACTGGCAAGCGGGTTCTTTACCACTAGCAGCACCTGGGAAGCCCCAGGAAAGGAGGCCAAAATGAGAACAATTATTCCTTCCCAAGGAAAGCACTTAGGAATCTAAGAAAGCAGACAAAAGTAGGGTGGTGGGAGCAACTTCTCCCCAAGGGAATTCTGGCTTGAATGCAAAGGATTCCAGAGAAAATGTTTCCAGAAGGACTCTGACAACAAGGAGCAATTCCAAAACAATGACATTAAGTCCTATGGATAACAGAAAAGTGGGGAACCAGGATGAGGATTCTGAAAATTTTAGATCTTGAGGCATGATAGACTTCAAGGTTAAAAGCAAAGAAAGACTGAAATAAAGCATCTATGCTTAAATGGATCCTTGGGGGAAGGGGAAAGAACTCAGCAGGATAAAAGGAAAAGACAAAATTATACCATCTCATTTCCCCACCTAGGTGTGATAAACCTTACCCATTTAGAAGTGAGAGAACACATTTTTAGTTCACATCCAGTCCAGATCAGGAATTGCAAACACTTTAACACAGGAAAAGGAAACCGGTAAATAGAAGAACAAAACTGCTTCCTACTAACATGGGTCAACTTTGCAGGAATACAATCAAGAGAATCAAGAAAAAATTATATCTGCTACAAATGGTATAAACATAGGAGAAAATTACCAATAGCTCAAACACCTGAGAAAGGAAATAGGAAATCATGCAGAACAAATGAGAAAATGGAAATCGGAAAA
Organism: Bos indicus x Bos taurus; assembly: GCF_003369695.1. Lineage (NCBI taxonomy): Eukaryota > Metazoa > Chordata > Mammalia > Artiodactyla > Bovidae > Bos > Bos indicus x Bos taurus. The sequence continues at coordinate 44,088,607 of NC_040091.1, read as the reverse complement.
GTCATCATAAAATAATTAAAAGTACAGACAGAAATGGGCTTCCCTGGTAGCTCAACTAGTAAAGAATCTGCCTGCAAGGCAGGAGAACTCGGTTCTGCATTCCTGGCTCTGGAAGATCCACCCGCTGGAGAAGGGAAAGGCTACCAAGTATTCTGGCCTGAAGAAGTCCATGGGGTTGCAAAGAATCAGACATGACTGAACTTTACTTCACGTGACTTTCACTTCACTTCACAGACAGAAATGCTAAAAACAGGGAGGGGAGGTCTCTAGAAATGCGTTTCCTGGGCTTTTAAAACTATTTGTCATTTCTAACCTACAAAGAAGCAAACAGAAACCATCCAGAAAGAAAAGAGCAGGGAGAGGAGGAGGAGGAGGAGTAAAATGAGATCCAACCCACAATAAGTGACACTCCTCTCCAACAGCTCCTAGAATGTGCAAGCACTTTCAAACCAAACCAGAAATGAATTTTACATAAAAGGAATAAATTAGAAGTATCTCATAGATTCACTGTTCATACACTAAATTATTCATGGTAACCAGGGAGTCTTTCCTTAATATTTCTGTCAGGTACTTTGAAAATGAAGGTTTGGAAACCACATCTTATCCATCTTAAAAAGGTAAAATAGCTGATTCTTTAGCTAAGCTTTAATTTCTATAACAAATATTTGACTTTAGAACCTAGCACTGTGGAAAGTACAAATATTTACAGAGCTTAATCATTCTCTATACATTATTCTACTTCCCCTGTAAATATAAAATGGGAAGTGAAACCTAAAATCATTAATACCTAAGTTCAGCCAGAAATTAAAATGTGCTACCAAACAAAATTTGAGATTGGATAACACTCAAGGTTCTGTATAACAGGCCTTCGAGTAAATCAAGAAAATAAAATAGAATTTATCTACACTATAAGACCAGCACAGACAGAAGTAGATTTTCATAGACTCCAGGGAAAAAAAAGACAGGCACAGTGGAAATTTTAAGGGTACCATTAAGGAAGCAGACCAGGAATGGAAGAGGAAACATTTTTTCACATCCCAATATTCATTACTTTGCTAACAAAGGTCCGTCTAGCCAAAGCTATGGTTTTTCAAGTACTCATGTATGGATGTGAGAGTTGGACTATAAAGCTGAGCACCGAAGAATTGATGCTTTTGAACTGTGGTATTGGAGAAGACTCTAGAGAGTCCCTTGGACTGCAAGGAGATCCAACCAGTCCATCCTAAAGGAAATCAGTCCTGAATATTCATTGGAAGGACTGATGCTGAAGCTGAAACTCCAACACTTTGGCAACCTGGTGCAAAGAACCGACTCACTGGAAAAGACCCTGATGCTGGGAAAGATTGAAGGCAGGAGAAGAAGGGGACAACAGAGGATGAGATGGTTGGATGGCATCACCGACTCAAAGGACATGAGTTTGAGCAAGCTCCGGGAGTTGATGATGGACAGGGAAGCCTAGCCTGCTGCAGTCCATGGGATCACAAAGACTCAGAAACGACTGAACGACTGAACTGAATTGACTGAATATTCATATTGAGAGGTCTGGACAAATACAATAACTCAAATTGTTCTAAGTTTGAAAAGTAGGCACTTCAGTACAATAAATTCTGCACCAAAAATACTTTCGTATACTCCAGTCTCATTTTAGCACAATCATGCTGAGTCTAATGAGACTGGGGGCTTATCTGGATCACAAATCTCAGTTACTCTGAATCCTAAACTATTCTACCTCAGGGACAGAGACTTCTGCTTGAAGTCTTCCTTCCTCACCCCCAGGCTGTCCCTTGTTTCTGTGACTCTGTCACGTGGTGAGATTAAGTCGGTTTATTCATGTGTGAAACAGGGCCTTGTTCCTTTCACTACACTACAGGAGATCAAACCAGTCAAGTCTAAAAGAAAACAGTCCTGAATACTCACTGGAAGGACTGATGCTGAAGCTGAAGTTCCAATACTTTGGCCACCTGATGCAAAGAATAGACTCATTGGAAAAGACCCTGATGCTGGGAAAGATTGATGGCAGGAGGAGAAGGGGACGACAGAAGATGAGGTGGTTGGATGCCGTCACCAACTCAAGGTACACAAGTCTGAGCAAGCTCCAGGATCTGGTGATGGACAGGGAATCCCGGCGTGCCACAGTCCATGGGGTCGCAAAAAGTCGGACCTGACTGAGCCACTGAACTGAACAGGACTGTCTACAGTCAGGCGCTGTATTCTTTGTAATTGCACAACTAATAACAGCAAGTAAATTACATCTCACTTCCCTTACATCATTTATGGAATATAAGAAATTCCTCATATTTCAAAACAAATTTCACTATCAAATGCACAGCCTTTAACCTTGCTCCTTAAGCTGTTTGGGGGCAGCGGGGGAGGTCAGTGTTTAAATGCAACTTCCCTATGTACATTTTTGTTTTGGTATGGATTTCAATAATCTGTCCAATTGAGTATAATCTGTCAAGGATTCTCTAAACGATTGTGCCATGTTGTGTCTTATGAATGTATTTCCTGGTTTCATTGAGATCAAAATGTACACTATTTATTGACAATAAGCCTTCTAATATATAGATGATGACAATTAATGCTACCTATAAAACAAAGAGAACAGTATACTAACTCACTAATGTCTCTATATCCAGGAACGTGAAGCAAGCAAATGATTATTTAAGAAAAATGCTGACTCTTACAATATAACCTAGAACAAAAATTATAGACACAAGTAATTATAGACACAAGTAATGATGTATGCTTCATAGGTACACCAGCCTCAGTCAGGTTTTGTTAACCAAAAGTTTATTAGAATGATGAGAGATTTTTTCACATGCCTTAATTCAAAGAGAAATCAAGAATCTGAGTCTCAGGAAGACAACATATTTGAAAGTGGGAAATAGGGACTTCTCTGGTGGCACAGTGGTGAAAAATCCACCTGCCAATGCAGGCAATTCCCAGTCCCAGAAAATTTCATAGGCTGCAGAGCAGCTAAACCTGTTCACCAAAACTACTGAAGCCTGTGTGTGCTAGACTCCAGCTGCCTCAACTACTGAAGCCCTGGCACCCTAGACCCTGTGCTCTGCAACAAGAGAAGCCCCGCTCACTACAACTAGAGAAAGCCTGCACAAAAGCAATGAAGACCCAGTGCAGCCAAAAAATTTTTAAAGGAAAAAATAAATTCTTAAAAAGTGGGAAATAAAACTTCTCAGTGCTATGATGTGGTAGAATGAGCACTGCAGAAGCCCAAAGATGCCAACCAGAAGTGAGGCTCTATTATGCACCAACTCTGAACCTCATTTTCTTTACCTTAAAATTCTTCACCTTAAAGAACAAAAAATAAATACAACTATAAAATTCAGCAAACATCAACTGAATGACTTTGTAAACCAAATGCAACAGATGTTACAAATTAACAATATTTTAAGTCTGCGGTGTCGCAAAGAGTCAGACACAACTGATTGAGTGACTAACCCTTTCACTTTAGGGACCCAAAACCTGTAGGATTAAGAACACTGAAGCTTGAACATTCAAACAGACAGTGATATGGGGGCCCAAAGAGGCCCCGTGGCAACCCTTCAACACACCACATGTTTTACAACTAAATATCCCTCTTGTGCAGCTTCCCAAGGGGCGGCACAGTGGTAAAGAACCCTCCTGCCAAAGCAGGAGCCGCAGGAGACCCAGGTTCCATCCCTGGGTTGGGACGATCCCCTGAAAAAGGGAATAGCAACCCACTCCAGTATTTTGCCTGGAGAATTCCATGGACAGAGGAGGCTGGTGGGCTACAGTCCATAGGGTCGCAAAGAGTCAGACTTGACTGAGCATGTAAGCCCCTCTTATGCACCTCAGCCCCCTTGCTGTCCCTTTTTCTATGTGTCTCTTCAGGCTTGTTCTGCACTTTTCCCCTAATTCTCTCCTACAGTGTGGCACCAAAGGTCACTGCTCATATCTAATGATTCTACATTAAGGTCTAGAGAAATTAAACTGCTGAACCCTGCTATAAAGGGAAAAAGAGGGGGAAAAAATACCTTTCCACAAACCTCTTCAGTAACACACACTGAAGTGTGCTATAAACCATGTGCTGTAGATGGCCTCAGGGAAAACCAATCCCCAGAGTTACTGGTGCCGTTTTTGACAGAAAACCAGCAAAGGTTATTTACAAAGGTATAAAACAAAAAATACTCATTTATGCCAGAAAATAAAAACAAAATGTATTGCATATCTGATTTTTTTAATCACAACTATAACTCTATGGAGTTATTAAACCTACTCTTAATTAAAAAACAAAGGACTCTTTTTGTTCAGTGAACAAGAAGATGGTGAAGAGGTGGCCTTGGGGTCCCTCCTGGCGGTGGCTATGCAACCTTCCACTATATGAGATGAAAGCTTAGAAAAAGATACCTGTGGTATTGATTAATCCTGCCAGTGCATGGCCAAAAAAAAACAAAACAGTTTATGCCATAGGCCCTCCTTCAGGCTAAATTAACAATACCATTTAAAACGTTTAAAATACTATTTTTAGCTTTTTACAACTGCCCTTGCAGGATCTTAGTAATAAAAGATAGATATAAATAAAATGTCCACTGAGAGTCATGCTAAAGAACTTAAATTTTTTCATGGTTCAAAGAGTGCCAAAAGTCTTTAAAGCATACTTCAGTGACGAAGTGCACTTTCAATGAATCAAACCATCAAATAATACATTAGGAATATTAAAACTTCATCTTCTTTAATTACAGACGTTTGCAAGAAAAGCCAGTATCATCACGGCAGTGTCATGAAACAAGAAACCATGTCTCACTTTAATAATGTCCTAGACATAAACAAAAAACCCTCAATCCTGTCACATGGTGGAATTAATGCTGAAAATACACAACCTTATAAAATCACCTGTCAAACTGTATATATTAAGAACTTCCCTGACAGTAGAAGATTCTGCACTTCCATTGCAGAGGGCATGGGTTCTCCTGCTAGACATGGAACTAAGATCCCACGTGCCAGGCAATGAGCCCCTCTACCTCAAAAAAAAATTTTTTTTACAACACTGTAAATCATCTGTTTATTAGCCTTTGCCCTGTTCATTTCATACTCCAAGGCCAAATTCACCTGTTACTCCAGGTGTTTCTTGACTTCCTACTTTTGCATTTCAGTACCCTATAATGAAAAGGACATTTTGGGGTGTTAGTTCTAAAAGGTCTTGTAGGTCTTCATAGAACCCTTTAACTTCAGCTTCTTCAGGGTTACTGGTTGGGGCATAGACGTGGATCACTGTGATACTGAATGGTTTGCTTTGGAAACGAACAGAGATCATTCTGTCATTTTTGAGATTACATCCAAGTACTACACTTTGGAGTCTTTTGTTGACAGTGATGGCTACTCCATTTCTTCTAAGGGATCCCTGCCCAGTAGTAGATATAATGGTCATCAGAGTTAAATTCACCCATTCCAGTCCATTTTAGTTCACTGATTCCTAGAATGTCAACATTCACTCTTGCCATCTCCTGTTTGACCACTTCCAATTTGCCTTGATTCATGGACCTAACATTCCAGGTTCCTGTGCAATTCCAGGTTCCTCTTTACAACATTGGACCTTGCTTCTATCACCAGTCACATCCACGACTGGGTATTGTTTTTGCTTTGGCTCCTTCCCTTCATTCTTTCTGGAATTATTTCTCCACTGATCTCCTGTAGCATATTGGGCACCTACCGACCTGGGGAGTTCCTCTTTCAGTATCCTATCATTTTGCCTCTTCATACTGTTCATGGGGTTCTCAAGGCAAGAATACTGAAGTGGTTTGCCATTCCCTTCTACAGTGGACAACATTTCGTCAGACCTCTCCACCATGGCCCACCCGTCTTGGGTGGCCCCACACGGCATGGCTTAGTTTCACTGAGTTAGACAAGGCTGTGGTCCGTGTGATCAGATTGGCTAGTTGGATCCTCAAAAAAGCAAGAGAGTTCCAGAAAAACATCTATTTCTGCTTTATTGACCATGCCAAAGCCTTTGACTGTGTGGATCATAACAAACTGTGGAAAATTCTGAAAGAGATGGGAACACCAGACCACCTGACCTGCATCTTGAGAAACCTATATGCAAGTCAGGAAGCAACAGTTAGAACTGGACATGGAACAACACACTGGTTCCAAACAGGAAAAGGAGTACGTCAAGGCTGTATATTGTCACCCTGCTTATTTAACTTAGATGCAGAGTACATCATGAGAAACGCTGGGCTGGAGAAGCACAAGCCAGAATCAAGAATGCCGGGAGAAATATCAATAACCTCAGATATGCAGATGACACCACCCTTATGGCAGAAAGTGAAGAGGAACTAAAAAGCCTCTTGATGAAAGTGAAAGTAGAGAGTGAAAAAGTTGGCTTAAAGCTCAACATTCAGAAAACAAAGATCATGGCATCTGGTCCCATCACTTCATGGGAAATAGATGGGGAAACAGTGGAAACAGTGTCAGACTTTATTTTGGGGGGCTCCAAAACCACTGCAGATGGTGATTGCAGCCATGAAATTAAAATATGCTTACTCCTTGGAAGAAAGTTATGACTAACCTAGACAGCATATTCAAAAGCAGAGACATTACTTTGCTAACAAAGGTCCATCTAGTCAAGGCTATAGTTTTTCCAGTGGTCATGTATGGATGTGAGACGTGGACTGTGAAAAAAGCTGAGCACCAAAGAATTGATGGTTTTGAACTGTGGTGTTGGAGAAGACTCTTGAGAGTCCCTTGGACTGCAAGGAGATCCAACCAGTCCATCCTAAAGGAGATCAGTCCTGGGTGTTCATTGGAAGGACTGATGCTAAAGCTGAAACTCCAATACTTTGGCCATCTCATGCGAAGAGTTGACTCACTGGAAAAGACCCTGATGCTGGGAGGGATTGGGGACAGGAGGAGAAGGGGACGACAGAGGATGAGATGGCTGGATGGCATCACCAACTGGATGGACGTGAGTTCGAGTGAACTCCGGGAGTTGGTGATGGACAGGGAGGCCTGGTGTGCTGCGAATCATGGTGTTGCAAAGAGTTGGACACGACTGAGCGACTGAACTGAACTCATCTGTACTCCAATAAAAAATTTTTTAAGGAAAAAAGAAAACAATGCTATATTAGCACTAAGTGTCAGATTTACAACAATAAAACACTATATTTTAACTAGGAAATTTAAAAAAACAAACAAGAATGATAAACTAAGCAATACCTAAGTTCAAAAGTGCTTGACTGTCTCAGGAGGAGCCACAATCTTATGCCCTGCAGTCTTACCTGCCCATTATGACAAGGGCTGTACACAGAACCTCTCCTCCTGCAATGCCAGTGAGCAAAGACAAACTGCATAAAAAGCAAAGCTGAATTAGAAGCCCCTTCACTAGTCCAAATATAGAGCTGATCTCCTGAGTTACAATATATAATTCACTGATGGATTCCATTTAAGCAATCATTTTTTGATTAAAGCCCATTCCTAAGGTAATCCTCTTCAGATCCCAATTGATATATCTAACAAATTCAGCTTTTAGCTTCTCAATAAATTTTAATATACTGTTTCTAATGCTATGAAAATCAGAAAAACTTTTTAATCAATTTTTTAAATGAGTATTACAGAAGTTAAAGGAAACTTAACTTAATAATTGAGTTAAGCAAAAACTGCACATCAATATATTTAGATTTGATTTTAATCTTAGAAGATAAAGACATGGAAATCAAACCAAATACTGAGGGGCAGTGAGTAAGATGACTTGACCTCTCAGCTATTTTTCTCCTTTGTTAAATGGGAATTATGATCCCACCTCAGTATGCTGAGGATTAAGTTGAGAATATTTTAGGGTCACAGAGAAAGGAAACGTATGTTACCAGACCTGTAAATCAAGGATTCTTTCTCTATGACTATTAAAAACAGATCCCACATCAATGCACTGGATGTAAAAAGGAAACTCCATCATTAAAAAGTAAAAACTTCAGGCAAATTCCTTCTCCTTTTCCCATCTATCTAATGTCAACCAAATTTTTCCTGATGTACTGGGTTATCTTGGCATAGTCTGATCACAATCCGATTCTCTTTATGACACCACCACTGCACTAAATTAGCCAAAAATGATTGTTCGGCTCCTTTACTTGTTCCAAAAAAAAAAACCAGAAAACGTTATTGTGAGTTTCTTTGATCTTTATCATTGAGGGAAATGCAATAATAAGGCAAATATGAATATAGTACTATTAAACAAATCATAATTTTTACACCTAACAAAGTCTGCTTACAGTGCCCGGGCACTGTCCTGTAAACTATCAACATACCATTTTCTGCAAGGATAAAATTCTTTTAAAGAGTTTCATAGGCAAGAAATCTCATGATTTGCTGGTAGACAGTGAATGTAATTGCCAACTGAAGTCCAACTGGAAGAAATCAGTCTCGTTATTTATGACGCTATAAGACCGATCAACATTTACAGAAGAGATTTCATTAACTCTGTGTTCTCTCTAAAACGAGTTTCAAGTTTGGATCTTAAGAGGACTGATTTGGTTCTCCCTGAGAGGAACTTCTAAGTACACATTTCCTGATTCAGTAGTTTTACCCACTACACTTGGAAAAGTTTTCTAAAAAGGTATTTTATATTTGTTAAGCAGATTGCAATTATAAATCAAACTTTCAGTAACAAGTATTCTTACTTCTTTACTTTGAAAGCTAAAACCATATTTCCAAGTATCAAACATCAAAAAACTAACGGTTCTATGGAACATTGTGGGGGGAGGGGGGGGAGTCATTGGTTAAATTAATAAATCGAGTAATGGACACTGACTTCATTGCTACATCGCTGTTTTAAATTTCTTTCAATATTTTTAAAAATGTAACTGTTTTAAAAGTGCCAGATGAAACTAAACAACCAAAGAAAAGAGGTGATAAGTAAGATCCTACCAACCGAAGAACAAACCCCACAGCTATGTGTGGGGTGTGTGTGCTAAGTCACTTAAGTCCTGTCTGACTCTTTGCAACTCTATGGCCTGTAGCCCGCCGGGCTCCTCTGTCCATGGGATTCTCCAGGCAAGAATATTGGGATGGGTTGCTATGCCCTCCTCTAGGAGATCTTCCTGACCCAGGGATCAAACCCAGGTCTCTTGCGACCCCTGCACTACCAAGCAGGGTCTTTACCACTAGTGCCACATCGGCTCTGAAGTCCCTATGTGTGGGGTACGGGGAAACGTCAGAAGTTCCATTTGGGCGTGTTAAGTTTTAGATGCTTAGTGGATACCAAAATGGACGTATGAAGAAAGCAGCTGAGTAGACCTGGACTAGAGATAAAATTAAGCATCACTACGAACAAAGCTAGTGGAGGTGATGGAATTCCAATGGAGCCATTTCAAATCCTGAAAGATGATGCTGTGAAAGTGCTGCACTCAATATGCCAGCAAATTTGGAAAACTCAGCAGTGGCCACAGGACTGGAAAAGGTCAGTTTTCATTCCAATCCCAAAGAAAGGCAATGCCAAAGAATGTTCAAACTAACACACAATTGTACTCATCTCACATGCTAGTAAAGTAATGCTCAAAATTCTCCAAGCCAGGCTTCAGTAATATGTGAAGTGTGAACTTCCTGATGTTCAAGCTGGTTTTAGAAAAGGCAGAGGAACAAGAGATCAAATTGCCAACATCCACTGGATCATGGAAAAAGCAAGAGAGTTCCAGAAAAACATCTATTTCTGTTTTATTGACTACGCCAAAGCCTTTGACTGTGTGGATCACAACAAACTGTGGGAAATTCTGAAAGAGATGGGAATACCAGACCACCTGACCTGCCTCTTGAGAAATCAGTATGCAGGTCAGGAAGCAACAGTTAGAACTGGACATGGAACAACAGATTGGTTCCAAATAGGAAAAGGAGTACATCAAGGCTGTATATTGTCACCCTGCTTATTTAACTTATATGCAGAATACATCATGAGAAACACTGGACTGGAATAAACACAAGCTGGAATCAGGATTGCCGGGAGAAATATCAATAACCTCAGATATGCAGATGACACCACCCTAATGGCAGAAAGTGAAGAGGAACTAAAAAGCCTCTTAATGAAAGTGAAAGTGGAGAAAAAGCTGGCTTAAAGCTCAACATTCAGAAAACGAAGATCATGGCATCTGGTCCCATCACTTCATGGAAAACAGATGGGGAAACAGTATCAGACTTTATTTTTTGGGGCTCCAAAATCACTGCAGATGGTGACTGCAGCCATGAAATTAAAAGACGCTTACTCCTTGGAAGGAAACTTATGACCAACCTAGATAACATATTGAAAAGCAGAGACATTACTTTGCCAACAAAGGTCCGTCTAGTCAAGGCTATGGTTTTTCCTGTGGTCATGTATGGATGTGAGAGTTGGACTGTGAAGAAAGCTGAGCGCCGAACAATTGATGCTTTTGAATTGTGGTGTTGGAGAAGACTCTTGAGAGTCCCTTGGACTGCAAGGAGATCCAACCAGTCCATTCTGAAGGAGATCAGCCCTGGGATTTCTTTGGAAGGAATGATGCTAAAGCTGAAACTCCAGTACTTTGGCCATCTCATGCGAAGAGTTGACTCATTGGAAAAGACTCTGATGCTGGGAGGGATTGGGGGCAGGAGGAGAAGGGGACGACAGAGGATGAGATGGCTGGATAGCATCACTGACTCGATGGACGTGAGTCTCAGTGAACTCCGGGAGTTGGTGATGGACAGGGAGGCCTGGCGTGCTGCGATTCATGGGGTCGCAAAGAGTCGGACACGACTGAGCAACTGAACTGAGAGATAAAATTTTAGTTATATTCATTTATGAAGAAAGCAGCTGAGTAGACCTGGACTAGCGATAAAATTTTAGTTATTTTCATTTAGATAATTCTTAGAGCCATAAGTCCTAGAGCACAGTGCAGAAAACTGACATCTATTCTTTTCAGTTACTGTTCTAGGTGCCAGGGACAAATCAGTAAATTGCACAGTTAAAATCCCTGCCCTTCAGTACTTTACATTCTAGTGGGAAGAACAAGGAATAAGTAATGAAAATAAACACATATATAGTATATAAGAGGAGGACAGTCTAGAGGGAAAAAACAGCAGGGCAAGGGAAACAGAGACGGAGGGTCAAGGTAGGCCTCACTGACACGCGAAAGGAAGAACACACAGATATCTGGGGACAGGGAACAGGCAGTGCCAAGGGCATGTCAATGTTTACCGGAGCAGTTTCCCTGGAATGGTGGGTGACAGATTTAAGAGAGGTAAGGAGAGCTGGGGACCTTGAGTGCAGAAAACTCATGTTGCGATGTTTTGCTGCAAGGCAGAGCAGAGAAATAAGGGCACTGGGGTCAAAGGAGGGGAAGATTATGATTTTGTATTTGTCTTAAGGTGGGAGAAAAGCAGAAAATCTCTATGATCCAACAGAGTTCAAAACATGCATGATGTGAGAGACAGAAAATGACTATGTGAGGGAGAAGATGGATGCTCTATCTCTGGGCAGTGGGGAAGGCAAGGTTTGTGCTGTAAGCTGGGCCTGAGAGGTGGTGGTGTCAGCAGAAGTCCTCTTTGGACTGGTTTGGTTCATCTCATGGAAGCAGAAAACCCAGCATTAAGACAGGGAAGAAGCATGAAACAATCAGCTAGGACAGCAGGCAAGTGAATGGACTAGGAGAGGAAAAAAGCAGCCTTAAGGGCCCACTTGATTTTCATGAACTAACTGGGAAACAGCATGAAGAAAGTCCCATAATCTAAGAAACACCCGCCAGCAGCCTTTCTACTAACGAACACAAATTGCTCGAGATGGAAAATGTATAAACATATTTTGCGCACATCAAATGTAGAAACAAAGCTCTGGGAAAGTTGCAATTTCTCCAGATAATATGTTAAAAGAGACTACAACTCTTTTCACATTATATTCATAACTGCTTATCATCCCCTTGAAAGGAGTCATCAGTCACTGAAGGATTTAATAACCTTGGGCTGAAGTTAATTCCCTTGTGTCAGACCAGTATAAACAAGAGATGGGTCTGAATGCCTTAAGCCAATTATATACTGTAATACTAAATCATATAGATAAGTTATATTCTTATTCACAGAACAAATTTACACATAAAAGATTATCTAGGAACATTCAATTAATCATCAGAAACTGCCATATAAAACCTATTCCTAGTTATATTATGATGCTGCTGTTGCTGTTTAGCCACTAAGTCGTGTCCCACTCTTTTGCAACCCCATGAACTGTAGCCCACCAGACTCCTCTGTCCATGGGATTTCCCAGGCAAGAATACTGGAGCGAGCTGACATTTCCTTCTCCAGGGGATCTTCCAACCCAGGGATCAAACATGCGTCTCCTGCAATGCAGGTGAAGTCACCAGTGAAACTGGTACGAGACTGCAAATACACTAAAAACCATTAACTTGTACAGTTTTTTAATAGATCTGGTAAGGAAATTTTATCTCAATTTTTTTTAATCTATTCCAACTTTTTGATCTCACATGAATCACTTTATCACCAGGAAGTAAAATTTTGTGCTTTTTAATTCTACTTTGTTAAAATTTAACAGGAAATGGAGCAAATACAGTATATTCTGACGGTTCATAAATATTTTCAGGGATTCAGAACTTATTCAGAATGAAGGACAGAGTCTGGGTGGAAGTTTGGAGTAGAGGGTTTCCCCCCACTTTTTTTTTTTTTTCCACTTTTAACTAATTAAAGTTTTAGGTTCTAACCCTCCTGTTTCACCCCTTTGATCAAGACATACTGAAAGCACCTTGACCAAAACAAACAGCAATCTTTTGACTATGGATAGCCCCAAATAACTCCTACATATTAGAATCTCACAGCAAGACTAAAAAGCAAACCTATATGTAGACCTATAGAAGAATAAAATGTGCTAAGTATGAATTCAGGTAATATCACATTTCTTAGAGCTAACACAGGAATTTTATACTTCAAATCTAACCAGCAGGCCAAACAAAGAACTTATAAATTCTACTTTTCTCCCTGAAAAGACAGTAAAGATAAATAAATTCAACTACTTCACCACTGATGTTTCAAAAATTCTCAAGTTGAAATGTAAAAAGCAGGAAAACTCCCCACTTTGAAAATAATATCCCTGTAAAGACTAAAAGTAAAGGTTATATTCTTCTAAGCAAAAGAATTATAAGACAACTGACAATATTAAGGTGTTTATGGAAAAAATAATAGATATAGAAGTCAGAAAACAAGGCTATTAAAGAGGCTCGGGAATTTCCAAAATGGACACTGTGAACAGGAGCAGCTCAGCGGACTTCTCCTGACCTGGCTCTCTCACATGAGAAGCCAGCATCTGCTCTGCTGCCTTCTAAAGGTATTGTGAGAACCAACCAGAGGTCAGGAAGGCTAGCCAGTAGGGGTAAAGCCTTCTGCAAACAGAAGCATCATCCCCATTTCCCTCTCAAAAAGCTGTCTCTGTGACAAGCTAATGATCACCTTCTACTCTTCATGTATGAAATTTACTCTGTGTTTTAGTCTGCTCAAGCGCTATGTCAGAATACCACAGATTGGGTAGCTTAAAAAAAGTAATGTATTTCACCCAGTTCTGGGGACTGGAAATCCAAAGTTCCCAACTCAGTTCACTCAGTCTCCCACCTTCTCATTGTGCCCTCACATGACAGGGCGAGACGTCGCACTCTTTCTCTTCAGACATGGACACTATTCCCATCATAAGGCCCCACCCACATGACCTCATCTAAACCTGCTGCTGCTGCTGTCGCTTCAGTCGTGTCCAACTCTGTACGACCCCACAGACGGCAGCCCATGATGCTCCCCCGTCCCTGGGATTCTCCAGGCAAGAACACTGGAGCGGGTTGCCATTTCCTTCTCCAATGCATGAAAGTGAAAAGTGAAAGTGAGGTCGCTCAGTCGTGTCCGACTCTGTGCGACCCCATAGACAGCAGCCCACCAGGTTCCTCCGTCCATGGGAGTTTCCAGGCAAGAGTACTGGAGTGGGGTGCCATCGCCTTCTCCCATCTAAACCTGATTACCTCCCAAAGCTTCACTTTCAAATACCAAAATATTGTGGGTTAGGATAAGCATATGAAATTTGGGTGTGTGTACTCAAACGCTCAGTTGTGTTCGACTCTTTGCAACCCCGCAGACTGTAGTCTGCCAGGCTCCTCTGTCCGTGGGATTCTCCCAGCAAGAACACTGGAGTGGAGTGCCATTTCCTCCTTCAGGGAATTTTCCTGACCCAGGGATCAAATCGGCATCTCACGGCTCCCCGCATTGGCAGGCAGACTCTTTGCCACTAGTGCCACCTAGGAAGCCCATCGGAAATTGGAGAGAACACAATTCAGCCCCTAGCACTCTCCTCTGTTGTTCAGTCGCTAATTCACTCTCCTCCATTACATGCTTAATGACTGTCTTCAGGCAGAAATTAAACCTTTGTATAAATTTTATATAAAAATACATAAAATGTCTATTTATACAAATACAAATCTTCAGGGGAGTGTAAAACATGGCTTACTTTCAAAAGGGCTTACTTAAGGCAGTTTACTGATATTTATACAATATAAAATTTTAAATAGATGAGGGAACTAGATGCATAACTAAGTAGCTAAAATGTAGTCAGCATTTACCTGGACCAGTTACTGCTCTACGTACTCTGGTATCACCTTCATGGCAGCCACACAAAGTAGGAACACTTATTAGAAGGGGACTCTGAGCACACAGGGCTGACACCGGCTCCCTCAGGCCACACTGCAGGTCTCAGGGATTACGTGGGGTGCAGAGCCTGGATGCTAACGGTACACTACTGTATTGTTTGTCTCTTTTTAGGGACAAAGGAAAATCGAAGGGGGAGAGGGGGGACTGAGAAAATGAAACCATGAAAAAGATGTTCGGTTCATTTATGCCTTTTGTTAGATGTAGACAACATTTTATAAGCAGATACCTCAAAAGAAACTTGATTCGTCACAGGATTCTAAATCCGGAAGTCAGAAACAAACCACAGGCTCAGGAGGAGGTCAGTTCCTTCTGGAACTGAGAGCTGAGAAAAGGCTCTCCTCTGTGTCCTCATAGAGACAGCAGTCTGCCATGGCCACGAGCACCCTCAGGAAGCCCTGGATAAACCATTCAGGACACACAAACAGCAATTCCACAGGCTCCAGACAGGTCAAGGAACTCACATCACTCTATTCAAGTAAAGCAAATCTACCCCAAATAAAAAATACACAGGATTCTTGGTAATTTAAACAGAGACTTAAGGCTCCCTAGAAGAGGAGTTCCTAAATGAGCTCCCATCTATGGACAGGCTGCAGGAGCTCCATAAATGACCTGCAACTGTGTACTGTGGACATGCAGGCAAATGCTCACAGCTCTGCTCTGCAGGAAAAAGCACAGCTTACATCAATACTCAACGGAGTCTCCAAGTTAAGAACCCTTGACAGAGGAATGAATGATCCACGTAACCCCCAGGAGAACCTATTCAAATCATCTTCAACACCAAGGCTGTGGGGAGACGCAGGGCACAGTTAGGCTGATGTTCGTCTCCAGTAAGTAACTACTGGACAGATGCAAAGGCAAAAATATTCTAAATAAACCATACCTGGGAAGTAATTCTAACCTTGTTTCAGAAGTGTGCAGTATTTACCTAATAGTAAAACCCTTCAATATTCACTGCTGCAATTTATAACCTCCAAAAGTCAAAATCTACGTGAAAGTCGCTCAGTTTGGTCCGTCTCTGTGCGACCCCACTGACTATACAAAGGCAAGATCAAACAGTCCTCATCTCTGAGTACTCTGATCACTCGATAAATGGTCATGCAATAACTAATGTAAATCTTTACTTTTATAAGTATCTAGCAAATAAGGCTCAATAGATGTGAACTTAAGAAAACGCCAGGAGACAGTGGAGGACAGAGGAGCACGGTGTAAGAAAACGCCAGGAGACAGTGGAGGACAGAGGAACACGGTGTGCCGCATGGCCCCACAAAGAGCTGGACACCACTAACGACTGAACCACCACCAAAAGCAAATATGGACCTTAGGCCGGAACGAGTTTATTTTTAAAAAGTCTAAGTATCTCTTTCTCTCCGTAAAATGAAATCTTTTGCCAAATGAGGAACACAGGTAACCAAGAGGTTCCACGTTTTGTTGTGATCCACACAGTCAAAGGCTTTAGTGTAGTCAGTGAAGCACAAGTAGATGTTTTTCTGGAATCCTCTTGGTTTTTCTATGATCCACTAGATGTTGGCAGTTTGATCTCTGGTTCCTCTGCCTTTTCTAAATCTACCTTGTACATGTGAAAGTTCTTGGTTCACGTACTGTTGAAGGCCAGCTTGAAGGATTTTGAGTATTACCTTGCTAGCATGTGAAATGAGAAATGGTGCGGTAGTTTGAACATTCTTTGGCATTGCCTTTCTTTGGGATTGGAATGAACACCTGACCTTTTTCAGTCCTGTGGCCACTGCTGAGCTTTCCAAATTCTTGGCATATTGAGTGCAGCACTTTCACAGCATCATTTTTTAGGATTTGAAATAGCTTAGCTGGAATTCCATCACCTCCACTAGCTTTGTTCATAAAGATGCTTCCTAAGGCCCACTTGACTTCACACTCCAGGATGTCTGACCCTAGGTGAGTGACCACACCACCGTGGTTATCTGGTCATTAAGACCTTGTTTTGTACAGTTCTGTGTATTCTTGCCACTTCTTCTTAATCTCTTCTGCTTCTGTTAGGTCCTTACAGTTTTTGTCCTTTATTGTGCCCATCTTTGCATGAAATGTTCCCTTGGTATCTCTAATTTTCTTGAAGAGATCTCTAGTCTTTCCCATTCTATTGTTTTCCTCTATTTCTTTGCATTGTTCACTTAAGAAAGTTTTCTTATCTCTCCTTACTATTCTTTGGAACTCTGTATTCATTTGGATATATCTTTTCCGTTCTCCTTTGCCTTTTGCTTTTCTGGTTAACAGTAAGGTATCAATATTGCGTCATCAACTCTACGTACCACAGTAACACAAGATGTTAATAAGAGGGACAACAGGGTGGAAAGAGACTGTACAAGTGGGGACTCTACTTTCCACTCCAGTTTGCTATAAAATTAAACTGCTCCCTGTAATAAATTCTATTGATTTAATTAATTTATTAAACAGTGGTTTAATTTTTAGTGTTTTATATATCACATAAATAAAATATTTACTTATCCAATAATAAATGTTCATGCAATAAATTTAAGCCTGTTCACAAAACTGAAGAAAGCTTTCCCCAAAAAAGGTGAGACTGCTTTAGACGTTACTTTCTTCTAGCACTTTCTATTCTTCCTTTCCATTCAAAGATCAAAACTTACCCTGCTCCTGCCCCTCCCCCCACAGAGTGAACACTAACTGCTCTACTTCCTTCACTGCACATTTAATGTGTTTTTTAAAAAGGTGAACATTCCATTGCTGAACACTTACCCTTATCTATTTACCTATTCAATGTGAGAATTATGCTCTGTGGAAAGAGCACAGCCCATGAAAGAGATACTGCCCAGGTAGGTAGTCAAAAGAATATGTTGTTATTGAGTTACTAAGCCATGTCTGACTGTTTGTGACCCCATGGACCGTACCTCACCAGGCTCCTCTGTCTATAGGACTTCCCAGACAAGCATACTGGAGTGGGTTGCCATTTCCTTCCCCAGAGGATTTGCCTGACCTAGGGATCAAACCCATGTCTCCTGCATTGGGAGGCTGATTCTCTACCACTGGGCGACCTAGGAAGCCCAGTCAAAGAGTATACACTTAGGTTAAAAGTATTCTACATAATTTTTCTCATTATAAGATGATAGGGAAGTGGGAAGTGAAGTTGCTCAGTCGTGTCCGACTTTTTGCGACCCCATGGACTGTAGCTGACCAGGCTCCTCTGTCCATGGGATTTTCTAGGCAATAGTACTAGAGTGGACTGCCATTTCCTTCTCCAGGGATCTTCCCAACCCAGGGATGGAACCCGGGTCTCCAGTATTGTAGACAGACGCTTTACTGTCTGAGCCACCAGAGAAGCCCTTATAAGAAGATATCCACACACACAAAAAAAGACAACAGTAACAGGTAATACCTAGAACCAAAAGGAGAAAACAACTGTTTAAATGGTTTGATCTTGGTATGTTTTTCTACATAATTTTGGCCAATTAATAAAAAATGTGCTTGTCTGTCTTACCATCCCTGCTCACATATTTAAAATTCCTAGATAATGTTTCAAACTATTTGCCTACATTTTACATCTAATTTATGAAAACTGTTTCTTCCACTAAGCATACAAACAGTAGGAAGTGTGGCCAAAAAAATTAAGACTTAGTAATCTGAGTTCTTCCAAAATAACTTTTATTAAATCCTTGTAAAAGAAAAACGCATTTATATTGGGAAGTAGATGCGAGTATTAAAGAGTTTTTGTCTTTTTTTGTGATGGTTGGTAACATCAAAAAAAATACAGAATGCTCACCATACTGTATGTGTAAAAGTTTCAACTGTATATATTTAATATATTAAAAAGGTTATTAGTAAGATAACAAAAACATCTTTTAAAGCTAATCAAGCCATTCTCCAATCTCACCCCTGAGACCACATGAAAAGAACCTGGTGGTTGGCAGCTATATGTAAGTACAAGGGTATCTGTGCAAAGCATAAATCGGCCCAAGAAGAAATCGTGAAAACAACGCAAAAGGAAGGAAGGAAGTGATTTCACGTGGCATTTTACTAAAGGCACAGAGGTCAAGTTTCTACTGCTGCTGAGGTTCAAAACCAGCAGAGACTTGACAATATCACTGTTTCTAACCAGCTCTTCTTAAATTATTAGAAGATAATCTGGTGAGCTTGAGGTAAATACAGCTGTGAACACAGCAGCACACACCATCTGGAGGCGTTTGACTTAAGCAATTTTTAAATGCACAATATATTCAACTCTATTTTGTTCCTCTGCAGTGAAACAGTCATATACAAACTGACCCTTTTTTTTCAACCGCAACTGCAAAAGTTGATTCGCTTTGTGGAAACAAGACATGACAAACAGATCTAATTGTTTGTCTTCAGAACCAAGAGATTATTTCTGATCTATACTGGCAAAAATATTTTAGCTTTATACAGGGTCCCCCCAGACTTACCTACCATATTCTTTAAACTCTTCACAAGTAACATCTGGCTAAACCTCTAAAATCAAAGTATTTTCTTATTTCTAAAGCAATTCACATCCATTAACCTCATTTTATCGCGAAAACCTGAACAGAAGTGTCATGTGAATCACCATAAAATCTTACCTACAGACACAACTGCCATTAACCTCTTTAATGCAGCAGCCAGTTAATGCCATTAACCTGTAACCTCTTTCAGCCACCTTCCATGATTCCTTCCCTGGCTACCAAACTTCTCAACATTTCCTTACCCACTGCAAACAAGCTTCCACCATTGCAGGCCATCCTCCACCTCCCGGGCTGCTCTGCTCAAAAACTCCTTAGGAGTACCACTGACTCCTGATTATGTAATTGGTTGGTACTTTTTTTCAATAGTGTTTTCTCAGTTTTCATTCTCTAGTCCAAAACCTAGAACATGTGATTCTACTGTCACCCCCTACACACTTTGAAGCACCATCCTCCTCCCTTTATCCCCTTTGTATTGCTTTACCTTTCAGACCTCTTTCACTCAAATCGTTCTTCCATTTCCTCCTCTTGCCATAACATCAGCTTTCCCTTTCTAATAACTTCATGCACAGCATCACCTCAGCACTGGTTCCTCCTGTGTGAGATTCAGTGAGGGCCCTCTGGTAGCATAAACAACTCTCAATGTTGGTTGGGCCACGGGTGTGAGCAGAAATGTCAGGGGAAGCCCTTTCACAGAGGTCACCTCTAATAGGATGAAACGGGGTCAAGGAAAGAACAAGGTTCAGTCTCTGGCTTGCAATCCTGACCTCCCCACTGACCAGCTGCAGGCTTTGGTCAAACTGCTCAACTCCTCTAAGCCTTAGGAATCCTTCCTCGTACCTCAGAGGCATTTAGACCTGCAAGAATTAAACAATTCATTCAAAGTCAGAATATTAAGGAAATGAAGTCACCCCTAATCCCATCATCCAGGGATGAGCACTATTAACGTTTGGTGTATTCATTTCTAATTTTTTTTATTAGCCTCTGTGAGTAAATGTGGATGTGCACATAACTGGAATCACACTGCAGAACAGTTTGGCATCTATGGTTTTTTCCCACTGAGCTTTACATTAAATTTTTATATCATGATAATTTTTTTAGTGGTTGCATAATATTTCTTCGTATGGATGGACCATGATTTAACATTTCCCTTCTACACTGGATGCTTAAACTGACAAATCACTGTTTCTTTTTTGTTCCTTTTTTTTCCCTTTCCCAGAAAAAGTTTCTTCCTCCTTCTCTGTTCCACCTATGAACCAAAACTTGTTAACAATGGCTATATCATCAAATAGTATGAGAAACAATTTGATCAAGGAAAAAGAAAACAATGGCTTAAAGAATAAACATATTAAACTAAAACTCACTGGCATGACCTGAAGTTATCTTTGGAAGTTTTGTGAATCATCACCCTCTTTTTGTTTGGTCTTCCCTTACTGGAATGTAAGTGCTGCTGAAAACAGGGGCTTCATCTAGTTTGTATCTTTAGCCACCAAAGCAGTACCTAGAGCATAGACAGTGTTCTCTATATTAAGCACCAGCTGTCGTCATGTGTAGGCACTTTGTAAGCATTTTGCACACCCTCTGAGGTAGACATCATTTTTCCCACAAAGAGGCTAAAAGATAACGTATCCTAGGTCTCACAGTGAAAGAGTGGTTGAACTGAGATTAGAACATAGTTGAGCTATTTACCACCAACTCATAATGAATAAATTGATTAATTATACCAGTGGCGCTTCCAAGTGACAGCATTAAAATCTGAATATGCTGATTTTTTCTACTAATTAAATTTAACTACTGCTTGTCTACCTTTCATTACAAATATGTAAGTATATCAACTATATTGAGAATTAAAAAGATTCTGGTGATGCTGCTGCTGCTGCTGCTAAGTCACTTCAGTCCTGCTAATCACCATCAAAATTTGGAATTTAAAAATACGGTCAAATACATACAAATAAACTTCTGAAATAACCTGTCTGGATTTAGGATACTTACTATACTTCTATTTTTCCTTTGATTCAGAACTCTTTGGTGCCAATCTAAATGTCTTGATTTCTTTTAATTAAGGAAAACATTTTATGATGTTACATTGAAATTATTACGTTTTCTAGAAGATGTTGCACTCTTTTTCCTCATTTCAGGTTATTTTAAGAAGGACACATTTCTACAATGAGTTAAAAAAATATCTCAACCTGAACCAGCTTCCTTTCTCCGTTAACTACACCCCAGTCCCCAATACTATCCCCACAAATCCCTCCAACAACACATCCCCTATGTTCTTCCATCAGTAAAATGGGCCACTGAAAAGGCATCAGATTAGCTTTATATATCAACAGATTTGTCAATTTTGCTTTTTGACTTTTTCTCCTTATTTTAAAAATATGGTAGACACTCTTGGAAACCATGGTGGTCAGCATTTCTTCAAGACAAAGGCAGACAGTAAAGAGACCAAACCATTAAGAAAATGTCATTCAGATCACAGTCTATTTTACAGCCTGAAAAGCCAGAGATGCAAAGCTACTCAATCTTACAGTAAATACTTTCCAGTAACTTAGCCAAAAGCACATTTAAAAATAACACAGGTAGCCACACACAGCCCTGAACAGAGACATTTCTGAATCTTTGTGTTAATCATCTAGTCCCTGGCGAACTGCTGTGCATCAAAAGTTCTCTTAGTCCCCTTGGTAAGTGTAACAAGATAGAGACAGGGAGAAACACTGTAGCCATGTTATCTCCACTGAACTAACATTTATTCTGAGTTTTACAAACTAATCCTAGAATAGCAAACAAAGACCCAGTTTAAAAAAAAGCAGGCTTCCTATGTCATTATAAAATGGATGGTTCCATTGGCTACTCAGACTAACACAATAGCAAGCAAAACCCTTTGACCTTGGAAAAGCATAGTAAACATAATACCTACTGCTAAATTACATGGTTTACCAATTTCCTCAAAACCAAAAATAAATCTCTCACAAGTAAACTATTACAAGAGTAAACAAAAGCTTGTCTTGTTCTATCATTTGCTTAAAAGCAAGCACAGTGGCGGTGGGAGAGGGATTAAGAAACACAGCCAGACAAATCCATAAAACCTCCAGTGTAAGATAAAACTACACTGCAGGAGCAACCAATGCAGTCTGACCCAACAGCTGTACACAGTTGCACTAATTAAAATGAAGAGCTAGCCTGCATAACACACAGGCCATTCACTGGACCTTCCAGATAAGTTGGCCGGGGTTCACCATGGCACTCCCCCTCAGCAGACCTACAAGCTAAAAAATAAATTGGCACATGGCTCAGGGCACTTGCATGTGAAAATACATACACATTCTAGCATTCAGGAATCATCACAACCACGCAGACTGGAACATATCCTATAGGCTATAAAAACCCACACACACACAAAGGAAGTGGTACGGCTACATTACGTCAGCTCTCGCCTCAATTCATAAATGCAAAAACCACAAAACAAGACAAAAACCTAAACGACCTTTGGCTGGAAACCTTCTAAGAGTGAATGGATGTAGGTTAAGTCTTTAAATATGTTACTGAACAGGACTCGTTGATGCATCGCTTTCAACAGCCACAGGGAAGGCAGAAATGTAATCGTAGTCCATTCTCTCAAGCAACCAGATCAAATAACATTTCAAGCACAGACTGCCAAGCACCAGGGCCTGCCAGAATACAATGAGCACTCAAGTGCTCTGGACTGAAAACCACCTTTCACTGGTCCCAGAGATCTTTATAAAATAGTTTAAACACTACTAAATTACAGAGTTGGAAAAAAACAAACACAAGGCTTCTAACTGCAGCTCCCATACTACTGCGAAGTTGCTGGTAAGCCTCTAAAATGTCCGCCTTGTGTTATTTAACCAGGCAATGCACATGTTCAGAAAGGCAATTGCCTCTCAGAGCCCAAACCTAACACGCACGTAAAAATGGAGAGTTTTGGTTGTGCATCTGGAAATAATTGCCCACAGATCAACGGGCTTACATGGGATATTGTTCCAGTCTGTATGGTTTCAAATCATGTCTACTTTAAATTTGGAGCTCCTAGGAAGGAAAAAGAAAAAGAAAGTAAGAAAAGGCCAGAATTGTGGGCACACAATTTTAAGGACTCTGTCAACTCTGTTCTCAACATGCACTCGGTGGCTCAAACTTAAAGCACAGACACACATATCAAAGGGGAAAACTAATCTACTGGCCTCGGTGCTCATTCACATACCATTTTTTTTTTAATTGCCATATGATTGAGAGGAGGCCTTCAGCCAAACAACACCCCAAAGACAGCATAGGCACCTGTGGGCCAGAAAGGTGAAAGGCCCAGAGAGTACACCCAAGGGATCAACTGCAAGTTTCTTTCTCAGCAAACAAAAAGTGGTCAAGCAGGTCTCTCCCCAGCTTCAACCACAGAGCAAGATCTGAGCAAACAGGGGAGGGGTCGGGAAGTCATCATCTCAAACCCGGGGAGGAAAAAAAAATAAGTTTAAACTTAGACCAATCTTCTTCAAAACCATCCTTGCGTTTTATTTTAGCTAACCTGGTAAAATAAGGGTATTTTGGATCCAGGAAACAAACTATTTTTGTCACCTAAGCAGTCCTAAATTACTTTAGAACCAAGTCCATCCAATTCACTTTATTTTTAAACCTAAATTTGCTCCACTGTCAGCAGTAAAGTTCCTAATCAAACAGCGGCTTTTGGATTACACACTGTTCATATTCAGTTTTCCTTTTAAAGAACACATACACACACACACACACACTCCTTTAAAAAAAATAGAAGTATTTCTCTGCCCTAAACAAGTTTCTTAATTGGTTTATTTAATTGAGATTTCTAGAGTTTTGACAATTTAAAAAAACAAAACAAACTAGTGAGCCCAACAGAACTGCCATGGGACACAACCATACCTATTCCTGATTCCTGGAAAGCCACCGCCATTCCCGGTAATACCCGAGCTGTTCCCCTTTCTGGGGTCATCACAC
Organism: Bos indicus x Bos taurus; assembly: GCF_003369695.1. Lineage (NCBI taxonomy): Eukaryota > Metazoa > Chordata > Mammalia > Artiodactyla > Bovidae > Bos > Bos indicus x Bos taurus. Next base: position 44,064,524 of record NC_040091.1, on the reverse strand, counting down.
ACTGGGGTAATCCACAGAGTAGCGTCCACCCACCTCGAGAGCCCCTGCGCCCGCAGCTGTCCAACTTCCTGGCCCAAGACCCGCGTTCCCCTCGCAGCCAGAGGGGCCGGCCACTTCCCTGCGGCGGATCGCAGCCGGAGCTGAGCTCTCGGGCCTCCTCTCCTCTCCTCCTCCTCGTCCTCCGGTGCAGAGCTCCCTCGCAAACTCAGGCCGGCGGGCACCGGCGGGACAGACGGGGGCTCAGGGCGTGAAATGCACTTGCTAAACAAAAGGAGGCCAGGGCGGCCGCAGGGCAGCCGGGCGCGGGCTCAGGTCCCCGCGGCGCGGCGGCTCCGGAGGCGGTAGCCGCGCCGGGCCCCGCCCGCGGCTGGAGGAAGCGGCCGCCGCGGCTCACGCTTCTTCAGCCCCGGCGGCCTGGCCGACACTGCCACATGCCTGTGACCCAGACGCTGGGAGAGAAAGAGCAGCCTCCCGCGGCGGCGGCGCCGGTGGCCGGCAAAACCCGGGCTGGAGCCCGGCCCGCTCGGCGCGAGCCCCTGCCCACCGCCACCGCGGGCGCGCGCACACACAAAGCGGCGGCAATTGTATCTCCGGACCAACTCGGCCAGCCTCCCCTCCCTCCAGACCTCCCTCCCCTCCCAACAGCCGGAACCGGGAGACTGTGTGATTGATGGCAGCTCTTAATAGCGTGGTCAGCTAGAAAATGCATCTGCAAGCAAGATATTAAAGAGGCAGCGCATCCCCGTGAGTGATCAGCAGTTCACACATCCTAGAGCTGCCTCTGCTTCTGCCAAGAATATTAATGCCAACCACCTCTGACGTCTAACAAATGCAGATGAAATAACCAACAATCACAGACACGGTGAACATTTGTTTCAAAGAAACACGAGAGCAAGAATCATCCTTTGATGTCAAACATTTCTGACCCCAATTTTTCTTACAGGTTAAGAATTCTCTGTAAGTTATTTGTTTAAAAGTCTTCTCTCCAATCTTCTTTCCCCAAGAAAATAAAGATCCATCTGCTAGACAAGGCAGAGTTTAAATAGGACTTGATTGAAATCCATCTAATAAAGAAGCAAAATAAATACACATTCCTTGCCATGTGGCCTTAAATAAACATACAGTCCACCAACTACCAGATTCCAGACCCCTTATTAATTTCATTGTTATGGGCATCTAAATAGAACTACCAAAATTAAATTTCAAATGGTTTCTTTTTCACCTGCAATCTGGTAAATATCTATCAACTTGCTCAAATTTACCCAAGTTTAAACTATGTTCAAAACATGTATTCCCTAGTGATAACAGCCACAATCATTTTGTCCTACTGAATAAGATACTCTACAGCAAAATTTTTTAAAATACATACCTATGGAATATAAATTCAAATTATTAAATTCACTTAGTGTCAACTCAAATCTGAAAGCTACAAGCTCAAAATTTAACTGATCACTTTTGATGTCTTTAATATTACACCTTTCACCTTCCAGCAAGTTTCTTGTAACTCTCAAACAGCTTTATACATGTTATTGGATCTTCCAAGGTCCAGTTGCTGAATTACTAGGTATCCTTTCCAATTGGCACACATTAGATTAAGTGATTTGCCCAGAGCTTCTCAACAAGGGGGTAGCGTTAGCAGTGGAGGAGAAGCATAGAGAAGAGCCTAGATCCTGCCCTCAATGGCACAGATAACCAAACTGACTTGCACATTTGCTATTAAACATCATTCTGATTTCTTTTAAAGAAAATTCAGGTTGTTCTACAGGAGACAGAACTCTCTAAAACTACTAACAGAGCACATGTCCTGAGAGCAAGAGCTAAGGAGGCATAATGCCTTTGCCACCTGAAATGCTGTTGTGATGAGGACAAATCAGAGATGGTCCTCACACAAGGACATATCAGCTCCCCATAACACCATCCTCGCTAAGATCACCTGAGGGGACCTGCAGCTTCCACCTCATAACCAAGCGGCTCTGAGATCACTCCATCCATGTCAGAAATGAAATCAATCCTAAAGCCTAGGGACAAAAGCCACTCCTGTACTGGGACACACTTCCATTTTCCCACCAGCTCTGTCTAGATAGAAGGTAGGACCAGAACAGAGAGGTGTTTTCTTTGTTTTGTTTCTGGTCTGCAGCACAATAAAAAGTGCTGGTTTATCCCAAGTTGGAAAGGGCTAGTGATAACAACCAAGCTGCTCTAAATTCATACTGTTCCTAGTCTCATGAAAATTCTAAATGTTTTGACAGCATTTTATGACAGCACTTCTGTTCTTCTGTCCCAGGCTTGCACCCCCTGCTAATCCATCCACACCCAGCCCCCCACTTTCTAATTACACCAGTCTTTCAATTTCCCCAAGGTGTTAGGATTTCTACTAAAGTCATCACTACCTTTTCCCATGAGAAAAGAAATATCCCCTGCCATCCCCAATCCCCCAAGCCCAACCACCCCCCCCCCACACACACACACACACACAGTTTAAAAAGCCTACTCCTTCAGAGTTCAGGTCAAGTATCAAATGTCAAATGTCAGAGATGCTTCCTCTGAGGCCCCATTCTAGGTCAAGTTCCCTTGTTATAATAAGTTCTCAGGGAACTGAGTTCATTCCTTGAGAGCATTTATCTCAGTTTGTAACTCATTGGTGTGACTTTCTGATTAATGTTCCATCAGAGAAAGTTCTGTATGTTTGCTCATCATCAAATACCTGGCATCAAGCACACACATCTTTGAAATGAGTAACTGAATTGAGGGCAACAACCCTGTTCTATTCATTTTGCATATTCTCTGCACAGTTATGCAAATCAAAAAATTAAAATTATAATAAAGATTTTTATCCCCAGTTTATAGAGATGTAAATCACTGTGCCTAGGGTAACTCACAAAAACACTAAGACCCAAACCTATCTGCAAGCCTTACTTTTTAGCTTGAGTCAGTGAAGTACAGATGTCATTATTAATATATTCAAGACAAGTTCTTTCTACTTATGTGGCATTTAAGCAAGGGGCAAACCACAGGGGTAAGCTGGATAGACTACCAAATCCTGTACGCACACAGAGAGCAACATAAACAGAATATAACACTTGGAAAGTACATTATACACTAGTTTGTCTTTAAGTTTCTCTGAATGCAAAAGTACCACCAAATTCTGCTCTAAGTGGGGGAAGGGGTATGATCCTGACCCCTCAGTTTACACCTAGCTTTTTCTTTATTTTCAGTTATCTCCTCTCTAAAACAACTCTACTTCCCTGATATGGGAGCTTTTGTAAAAAAAATTTGGCCCTGAGGACTCCTAGTCATTGGTGACAGACATTCCAAAACTGCCCTCCCCAACTCCTCAAAGTGAAGAATTCATTTTAAACATCATTAATGTGAGCTTGTAAATTAAGGGATCTGTAGATAAGAAAGGGAAGTTCTTACAACAGTTTCTTAGATGTCCTGCACACCACTACAAGAAAAAGCCAAAGTGTGAGATGAATGAAAAAATATTGGGTATTCCCCATCGTCACCCCAAATTAAGCTTCATTGTCATTTTCAGCATTTCACAAGGCACTGCTTGGTTCCCAGAGGAGTTCACCCCAGCCTTGTCTATGTCACAAGTCTTCCTTTTGGTCTAAGTTCCATTCCATGTAAATTCCAGCTCCGGGTTTTAGAATACTCTTCATTTATCAAAACAACCCTGTCAAGTTGAGTACTATTAACAGATAATGAGAGGAGACAACAGATGTGGTTAGAAGAAAAGCACTCAGTATTCTACAGGCCTCAGCATGCAGCAAAGTGAGCTGACATCTGACTTTACCCTAACATTTATAATTAAATACAAAGTCTAGTTAAACTAACATTAAAGCTACGACTGGGAGCAGTACGCAGGGGAAATGTCAAGTATAACCTTAGCAGGTAATAGTTGAACAGGGCTCAGGTTATTCCAGAACCTTAACCTTGAACAACTACCATGCCTTCCTCTCTCTGCCACCCAGCTTCTGTCATAGACAGAAGACTTGTGGCCACATGGTCGAAAGACAGCAGCTTTGGACCACTCCTTAAAACCACTAAAGGGGAAGGAGATGACATTTTTACATGAAAGTTTAAAAATAACATTCATCTAGCAAGAATTAGTGAGGTCTGTCTCAAGTGGACCCAATCAACATCCATTCTTAGAGCATTCTTTTATAAAATCATTCAGATCAAGTAATTTGGCTCAGCTAAGAGTCAAAGCGTCAAAAGATTACCAAAATCAAGCAAACACGGACCAAGTCAAGGGCTGTCTTGGTATTGTTAGCAATGTTTGCATACTCTCCTAGGAAGCGGACGTTTTGTTTTGCATGACTATGGAGACTATGGATATACGATGTTAAGCAAACGTCTACTTCTTTCCCTCTTCCAATTCACAAAATAGCGCCACACAACAAAACTTTTCAAAAAACTTTTCCAAAAAGTTTTCAAAAGAAAAATACCAATATATAGTTCTTTTTGAAGCCCTTTTGGACGTATTGATTATTATATGTTCCTACAGAAAACCCAAGCAATCCTATTCAACAAGCTGAAGTCTCTCTCTCCAGACTCTCTTCTAGAACATTTGCACACAAACTTCCACAAATATTTAAGAACATATATATTCATTTGTCTAGGGGCTCACTCCATTGATTTTTATTTCACAATAATAAAATTCTTTTCTTCCTATATGACATCTTGCTTTCCTCAGATTGCAGCAGACCATTAACACAAAATTCTCTTGTGTGGGGAGTACCATAATTAACAAGTCCTTAATTACTACAACACACTTTGTGCTGTCACTTTAGTATAGCCTTTTTATACTAAAATCTCTAGTTTAATGAATGTGCACTTTTCAGTCAAAAAGATTGGGCCAAACTGCTCTCCAAAAAAAAGGAGACCAATTTACAGCACTCTTCCCAAGAGCAGGGCCCGTTCCCACGTGTGTGACCTGGTGGTTTCCCTGAGCTTTGCACTACACACTCTCCTGGATCTCCTAAGACCTGATTGCTCTCTGTTTCTTGCCAGGCCAGCTCCCAAATACAGGCAGTCAGTGTCCAGTCTCTTTTTATCACACCCTGGTATCTCTCATGGGTGAGAAGATTTACTCTCAAGATACCTCTATGACAAGACTTCATTTTTCTAGCCCTGAGCTTGCTCCTTAGCCACAGATTCAGTTTGCAAATTCCCTCTGGACTCAACCACAAGGCATTCCACAGACACTCTCAGATCATCCTCAACAAAATAAAAATATTCTTCCCCAACATGTTCTGGCCTCCTCAGACTAGTCTCAGGAACTCCCATTACTCTGGTATAAGAATTAGTAGTATGCCCTTTCTTTTTAAAGGAAATCATGACATACCCTAAAATGTATGTGATATCAGAGTTAGCACACTAAACATAATACACTTCTCAGTTTTTAGTACTAGGCTCCTCTGTCCTTGGAATTTTCCAAGCAACAATACTGGAGTGGGTTGCCATTTCCTTTTCCAGACTTCCATGGTGGCTCAGATGGTAAAGCATCTGTCTACAATGCAGGAGACCTGGGTTCGATCCCTGAGTCAGGAAGATCCCCTGGAGAAGGAAAAGGGAATCCACTCCAGTACTATTGCCTGGAAAACCCCATGGACAGAGGAGCCTGGTGGGCTACAGTCCATGGGGTCACAAAGAGTCGGACACGACTCAGCGACTTCACTTCCCAGGAGATCTTCCCAACCCAAGTACTGAACCCACATCCTTTGAGTTTCCTGCACTGGCAGGTGGATTCCTTAACCACTACTGCACCTGGGAAGCCTCCCTAATTACCTATCCCATTCATTAATCACATCACTTTCCATTCAGCCAACAGTTAAGGACTAAATCACACAGTTGCTCCGTAGGTAAGGGTACAGAAGAACAGGAACATGAAAACAGACCAACTAGGATGGCGATGATCACTGCACATACAGAAAAGGACTCACACAGAGAGCCATGCACATGTGTGATGCAATAGTTAGGCAAGTATTCCAAATTACTGGGGGAAAGTGAATTCTTATGTCGCTAGTGCCAGAATCTTAATGTCTACTCTTTTACATTTCAGAATACATCTGAATTAATTTCAACCTGGATACTGTTGGAAACTTAATATACTCTTTTAAAATAACTAGAAATAAATCAGATTCTACAAATCAGGGAGGCTAACCTTGGGTAAAACTATGAACATCACATACTCCAAATTAAATGCATAGGTACAAGATTAAGACTGGAGATTAAACTACAAGCTTCCTTTTGTTTTACACTTCCCAATACAGACTCAAGCATATGTTTGAGTGATAAATTGCTAATAAATATTTAAGGTGCTATTTCATAGAGAACAAAATCATCGACATTATTAATTAAATATATTCCTAGAAATAAAGGAGGAAAAAAACAAATGCATGCAGCACACCAACTCCTGCTTTTCTAAGAACAGTGAGCAGAAATGAAGCGCTGGCTCCAGTGTGCGCTCACTGCAAACTCTTCTGACACAGGAAGCTGATCAAAGGCCGGATCTGGAGGTTTTAGTTTCTGCAAGTGTGTGGCACTCTCATGGATGTGGGATGTGAAACATATCTTGAGAGAAGACAGACCTCTAAGACAGCATCTGCTTTAAATATTTTTAAGGACATTTTCATCTCTATTTTTAAAACTTACTAGAGATCTCAGATTGTATAGATGAAATTATAATGTTCCATCAGAGTGATACTTTGAGAGGGCAAAAATACAGTTAAGAAAAGAGATTTCTCATTTGGAAAAGTTTTGTGAATAAGAAGCAGAGTTTTGTAGAAGAAACAGCTCAGAATCTCAGGACCTTGACAGGATGTTTAGAAATAGGGCCTGACAATATGTGATAAAAATCAGTGTGGAGATCCAGCCAAGTTTATAGGAAGTAATCTTAAGACAACTAAAATCCCCAGCTGGAATCACCATATCAAGAATTTAAAATATTAAACAAAAAGAAATAAAATAAAATATTAAACAGACAATGCTTACAAATCCAAAACACTGTTTTGCCCTTTTCCTAAAAAAAATTTTTTTGCTGTATGTTTTTTCTTGTACTATTGCCTCCAATAAACTGAACTCTTTTTAAATCACCAACAGTTATTTAAGGAAAAATATAAATGCAAATGTTTCAAAACATTAAATAAGTACCATGTGCCAGATTCAACATCACAAGTGGCATTAAAGATCCAGTACTTTTCTGCTTAAAAACCAATCACTTCTCTCTAAAAAAGGTCAGAAGACTCTAGTTCAAAATATCTACTCAAACATCTAATACATCAATTAAAACAAAAATAAAAAGCCAGATTCTAAGCATGTCTGCCCTTAACAACACAGGATGGTTTCTTTTCTCTTCTTTGGAGGGAGACGTTCATTTGAACATCCATTCGAGTTTAATTTTAACTGACTAGAAAAAGCAAATATTTGGGCTGCAGGAAATACAACTTAGGACAAAGGAAGCCACGGCTAACTTTCTAACATTTACTTCATGTGATTCATTCTAACAATAAAACCTAAACAGTGAACATTCCCTCTAATCTTCAGAGCAAGTTAACTCTACAGCGAAAACGATGCATGCCCCATCACCAGACTCTATGTTTAAATGATTACAATGTAAAGCATGTTCATTCTCACAAGTGAGAGGAAATGACTGCCAAATGCTTCCTTTACAAACTCCCCAGAATAGGGTCGGTCCCTTAAATGTGAGATTTTCCTGACACTCCAATTACAGCAGACCTTGAACAAACAGAGATGCATTAAAAGCTGACTTGGTTATATTATCTTTTATTGAAGGCCTAGCAAAGATAGCACTGTCCAGTGCTATCTACATTTTTTTTTGGTGCCTTAATCATTTATACATGAGAAAAATTCAATAGTTTTTTTTTTTTTTTTTTTTTTAATGATAATAACCACAGGATGTAACCTCAGCGGTATTGGTCTTTTTCTTAGGAAGGTCAGAAAAGCTTTAAAAACAGGAAGTCTCTGCTATAAGGTTGAGAAATGTTTGTTTTAACAGTCTAAGGCTTTATGGTTGCAGTTTGCAGTCAAGTGTTATGGAGAACTAGAGTTTATTCTTTCCAGCCAAAGATTAACATCCCTGGGGAAAAAGCCAAAAAGGTGCCCAAACAACTAGAAAAGCACATTATCCTAAAATAAGACTTGCTATAGAAAATGAACTATAAATCTTCTTAGCTATCTCCCTTTCAACAGTACATAGGAACTAATTTAGTAGGTGTAGGATGACAAACAATTTATCTTTTGTGATCATTCATAAAGGCAAGAGGAAAGCCATAGTAACCAACACTAAGACAACCACCTAGCAACAATTAGCAACTGGGTTAAGAATTAACACTTGCCATTTTATATGTGTTTTCTCTTGATTACCTCATTTTTATCATATTATTATAATCAAATATAAGAATCACAATCTTTCTTAAATGAAAATTCTTGCTAAAAAACCAAATCAGCGCAGATTAAAAAACTTTTTTATCTTCGACAAAATGGTTGGTTTTTGCTTTTAAAGCCACTATAGCTTTTTAAAAAAATTCCTAACATATCCAACATCAAAGATATTTTATTTATCGTGAAACTAGTCTTATTAGCAATTTGAAAAATGGCTTTATCAACACAATAAACTGTGTGGGAAAAAACTGTTTTATCATTTTTGAATTCTATTTCATATGTAATAAAGGGATTTTTATTTTTATTGGAGTATCAGTTCAGTTCTGTTCAATCGCCCAGTAGTGTCTGACTCTTTGTGACCCCATGGACACCAGCATGCCAGGCCTCCCTGTCCATCATCAACTCCTGGAGTTTACTCAAACTCATGTCCATTGAGTCGGTGATGCCATCCAACCATCTCATCCTCTGTCGTCCCCTTCTCCTCCTGCCTTCAAGCTTTCCCAGCATCAGGGTCTTTTCAAATGAGTCAGCTCTCCGAATCAGGTGCCCAAAGTATTGAAGCTTCAGCCTCAACATCAGTACTTCCAATGAACATTCAGGTCTGATTTCCTTTAGGATGGACTGGTTGGATCTCCTTGCAGGCCAAGGGATTCTCAAGAGTCTTTTCCAATACCACAGTTCAAAAACATCAATTCTTAGGTGCTCAGCTTTCTTTATAGTCCTACTCTCACATCCATACATGACCACTGGAAAAACCATAGCCTTGACTAGACAGACCCTTGTCGGCAAAGTAATGTCTCCACTTTTTAATATGCTGTCTAGGTTGGTCATAACTTTTCTTCCAAGGAGCAAGCATCTTTTTATTGGAGTATAGTTGGTTCAAAATGTTTTAGTTCCTACTGTACAGCAAAGTGAATCAGATATACATATATCCATTCTTATTTATCTTTGGCTGTGCTGGGTCTTCACTGATGCGTGAGGACTTTCTCTAGTTGCAGCAAGCAGGGGCTACTCTCTTAAGTTGTGGTGCACAGGTTTCTCATTGTGGTGTCTTCTCCTGTTGCAGGCTCTAGGTGCTCCAGCTTCAGTAGTTTTGATTCCCGGGCTCTAAAGCGCTGTGTGGTTTACTTGTAGTGCACAGGCTTAGTTGCTTCTCGGCATATGAGATCATCCCAGACAAGGGATCAAACCTGTGTCCCCTGCATCACAAGGTGGATTCTTAACCACTGGACCACCAGGGAAGCCCATATCAACTCTTCTTAAAATTCTTTTCCCACATAGGTCTGTGCTGTGCTTAGTCACTCAGTTGTGTCCAACTCTTCACGATCACATGGACTACAGCCCATCAGTTCATGGGATTCTCCAGGCAAGAATATGTGAGTGGGTTGCCATGCCATCCTCCAGGAGATCTTCCCAACCCAGGTCTCCTGCATTGCAGGTGGATTCACTACCATGTGAGCCACAGGGAAGCCCCCATATAGGTAATTACAGGGTATTGAGAAGGACTGTGTGATACAGGAGATCCTTATTAATTATCTATTTTCTATATAGGAGTGTGTATACGTCCATCACAATCTCCCAATTTATCCCTTCCAACCAGAATTAAATGTTATTTCATAAAAACTTTAAGGCAAAAATCCAAATATTATTATATGTATCCTGTCATTTAAAATCCATTTGGCTTCTATTTTTTTTTTCCCCCCCATTTGGCTTCTAAAAGGCACTGCTTAGAAAATCATAACATCAAGATAAAATACTTTAAAATATGAACATACAGTGCTATTACCACAAAAGTTTGTCATTTACCCCAAGGTGTGTCAAGAAGGGAAATTAAAAGTTATCTTCTACTTGACAGTTACAGCTAACTTCACACCTTTAATATTTACCTCCACAATATGGCTATAGGGGATTAAATTAAACTACCTTCTTTTAACATATGGAACTAAAATGGCATTCCTTCCCTGTTAGCTCACCTGGTAAAGAATCCACCTGCAATGCAGCAGACTCTGGTTCAATTCCTGGGTTGGGAAGATCCACTGGAGAAGCAATAGGCTACCCACTCCAGTATTCTTGGGCTTCCCTGGGGGCTCAGCTGGTAAAGAATCTGCCTGCAATATGGGAGGCCTGGGTTCAATTCCTGGGGGTTGGGAAGATCCCCTGGAGAAGGGAAAGGCTACCCACTCCAGTATTCTGGCCTGGAGAATTCCATGGACTGTATAGTCCATGGGGTCGCAAACAGTCGGACATGACTGAGCGATTTTCACTTTCAACCAACTAGATGTCCTCCTTATCTTTCAAAAGGCACTCCTTTAATAACAACTTAAGCCTAGTTTTCAGTTTAGTGTACACTCTATACTGACCAGGCTATTTTTCCTGAATATTGGAAGACAATAAAGCAATGCTTTCAAAATTTTGAGGAAAAATAGTATCCAACCTAAAATTCTATATCCAACCAAACTATGAATCAAGCATGAGCAAAAAATAAAGGCATTTCAGGCATGCATAGCCTTGAAACATTTACTTCCTAGACACTGTTTCTCAGGAAGTTATTTCACAAATGAAAAGGAATCAAATAAAAACAAAAAATCTACAAAAACTAGCCTCTAAGATGATGTCCAGAGTGACAAAAAAGGGAAGACGCCTTCCAACAGCCATGTGGCAATTCTAGACATTAAATCAAGAGAAGGGGTTCCAGGAGGGATACCACCAAGAGTGATTTATAGGTTTCCCATAGTTTCCATTACATTGAAAGGAATTTTATATAGTATTGTTGGAAACTATGAGGTGATTTCAAGATAGGAATATATAAAATTAAGCAAAGGAACACACCAAGGGGTGGGAGGTGCATGGAGTCGTGGGAAAGAAATGAATTATTAACAGGAAAGAAGATGATGTTGTACAAGAAAGAAAATTAAATCATAATACAATATGTGCTTCAGCTATAATAATATATACATTGTCCTTGTAACAGAAATATTCTATAATGATTTAATTACAAACTGTATTTAACTGCATTAGGAAGACGGAGGAAGAGAAAAGTGATATAAAAAGGATAAACCCTCATCTCTCATTGGACAAGGTCAGCAAATAATACCTAAAATATAAAATAAAAACATAAGCATGTCCTTTCTCAACACTGAGTTAACAAAAGAAATGCTTTAAAAAGTTACAATGGGCTCTCTGGGGAGTAAGACCCAAGGATGGAAGAAGTGAAGTGAAGTCGCTTAGTCATGTCCGACTCTTTGTGATCCCATGGACTGTAGCCTACCAGGCTCCTCTGTCCATGGAATACTCCAGGCAAGAATACTCGAGTGGGTTGCTATTTCCTTCTCCAGGGGATCTTCCCGACCCAGGGATCGAACCCAGGTCTCCTGCATCGCAGGCAGACGCTTTACCGTCTGAGCTACCAGGGAAGCCCAGGGAAGGATGGAAGAGGAAAGTGCTAAAAAAAAAAAAGAATAAATCGTGTACTACATTTGATTCATTAAGTCCATTTATATATATTACCTAAATTGAAGGTAACAAAATGTTGCTGAAAGACAAACATTAACAAAAATGTTGCTGAAAACCTTAGTTATTTAAGAAATTCACTGTCACATACCATTAAAGTTTCAGGATGTACTTCGGCCACCTGGTGAACAGAGCTGCAAATTTCAGAGGGTGGGAGGGAAAGAAATCCAGCCAAAGAAGCCAAAAGATAGATCCTAATACACAGGTAACAGAACTGAAATCTATTTTTCTTCATACAGAAAGTTGTACTACATTTTGCCACCTGCTGGCAAGATTCTTGAAATTTAGGCAATTCATTTAAACAACAAAAACTCAGTTTTTTGTGTTTTAAAGGAAAAACACAGAAATAATCCAAGAAATCAAAAAATGAATGATAAAACAACCAAATTCAATCATTATAATTTTAGTATACATAAAATGAGAAACATATCACTACCTATAGTAAAAGCTTTTAAAAGATAAATGCCATAAAAGCAAAAGTACAAACATATTATCTAGTTTCAAAGAATTTAACATAAATTTTCTAAACAATGTTTAAGCACTTTACCCATTTGTTTATTCAAAGATATGTTCCATAAACAGCTAAAAGTTTTTTTAAAAGAGAATAAGACTGATAAAAGAAAATAGAGAATGTTTTCAAATACTAGTTAGAGGCAAAACTGCAAGCTTATCATCATGTTAACAGTGGTGTTTTTCAGTATCTCCCAAGCACCATGCCTTCTCTTTTGTTGAGAATAGTGCTGAATTTTAATGCCACTGTTTTGTCAATAAGAAGTGTTCACATACACTTCACAAGTTCATTAATAATCCTCTAAGAAGACCTAAATTAAACTTGGCAAGCAGCTTCTCATGAAACAAAATTTGCTTCTAGTTTGTGAGAACTAAATGTGCCAAGTGGCAAATTAAGATGTGGGAACCCACTTTAAAGGTTATGCTCTGGAAGTATTCGGTGACTCAAACAGAGGTATCATTAGGCGGCAGCAAAACAAATACTACTGGGACACCTGTTTCATTTGCAATCTGTTACTTTTCAGATGAGTAATTTTATGATGACCACCAAGAGCTATTAGGATAAACTTTAAAGGGAGACTGACATACACTCCCTAGATTTCCATTAGAGAACTAGAAGGCAATCAGAAAGCACCCCACTTTCAGCATTAAAAGCAAGAGAAAGAGTCCAGGAATTCACAGAGAACCTGCCTTTGTGCCAACTACATTGTGTGTGCTTAGTGTCCGTGGGAATGCTGACATGTGTACTGCAAGTGGTAACTGAAGAGTCAATTAAGTAGTGGGAAAGGGCTTGCAGCAAAAATTTAAACTAAAAATAATCCATTTACAGGAGATTAGTACAAAAATAAAGCTGGTTAAACTATAATCAAATCTGTATTTCCAGTTTCAATAGTAAACACAGTTGTTAAGAGTGGTTAACACATAAGACCGCTAAGGGCATCCAATTTCAAGTACGAAACATCTGTTTTACTAATACTACCCCTGCTATATCCTCCATTTCTTTGCTCAGAGAGAGTGTGAGAATAAGAACAAGAAAAGGTATGACACATGAAAGGAAAAGAAGTGAGCTTACCTTAGGGAGTACTGGCCTTTCACATAAATCCCTAAAATTATAAATTCTAAAGCTGTCAGATTTCTACAGCTTTAAAGATTTTCTTAAGAAATAAGGTCAGATGAAAATGCAGTCTCTCCCCCTGCTGCTTTTCAGTCCCCACCAGCTGAGGCAGTGAGCCTGTTTCCACACTGAACAGTTGCAAAATTCAGAAAGTCAAGCCAGCTGGATGGGTAAAAGCAGAACGGCCTTGGAGTTCATGAGAAAAAAGCAATGGTGGAAGTCAATCACCTCTGACGTCCAACAAGGCACCAAGTCAGCTGAAATTTCTTCAGTTCTGGGGACTAACACAGTTCTTTCATTTCACCAGCAGTGAGATATAATTCTGGGTATTTTCCCAGGGGATCTTAGTGGTAAATGAGGCTCTCTCCTCACCTGCTCCCCTAAGAGCAGGAGGCAACATTTCAGCCCCAGCTCTTGACCAAGCTGTCCAGTATTTGGGTACTTTAGTCTGATGGTGAAAGGTACCAGCTCTGGAGTCAGATGGCCAACACCGCCCATGCTCCACAAATCACTCACAGAGTGTTCTTGGGCAAGTATACGCTCATGTGTAAAATATGACTGTAACAGTACCTCCTACATACGGTTATCACAATGATGAAATGAAATGATTCAAGCAAAGCCTTGAGCCGAATGCAGGGCCCACAAGAAATGCTCTAATGAACACTGAGTTTTTGAGCACAAACTCCACCACGGACTCATTGGTAAGAAATCGATGAAAACAATCAGCCTGGGCCCAAACTGCCCGACCAGTGATACTGTAGTTCAGTCACCAAGTGATGTCTGACTCTGCAACCCCATGGACTGAGGCCATCAGCCTCCTCTGTCTATGTATTTCCCAGGCAAGAATATTGGAGTGGGTTGCCATTTCCTTCTCCAGGGGATCTTCCCAACCCAAAGACTGAACCAACGTCTCTTGCACTGGGAAGTTGTTGTTCAGTCACTAAGTCATGTCCAGCTCTTTGCAACTCCATGGACTGCAACAAACCAGGCTTCCCTGTCCTTCACTATCTCCCAGAGTCTGCTCAAATTCATGTCCATTGAGTCGGTGATGCCATCCAATTATCTCACATCTCATCCTCTGTTGTCCCCTTCTCCTCCTGCCCTCAATCTTTCCCAGCATCAGGGTCTTTTCCAATGAGTTGGCTCTTCACATCAGGTTGCCAAAGTATTGGAGCTTCAGCTTCAGCATCAGCCCTTCCAATGAATATTCAGGACTGATTTCCTTTAGGATTGACTTGTTTGATCTCCTTGCTGTCCAAGGGACTCTCAAGAGTCTTCTCCAGCACCACAGTTCAAAAGTATCAATTCTTAGGCACTCAGCCTTCTTCGTGGTACAACTCCCACATCTGTACATGACTACTAGAAAAACCATAGCTCTGACTATATGGAACTTTGTTGGCAAAGTAACATCCCTTTTTAATACACTGTCTAGGTTTGTCATAGCTTTTCTCCCAAGGAGCTCAGTGAGGTTAGCAATTCATTATTTGTTTACAAAGAACATTACTCAATAAAAGTGGAGAGGGGGAATGCGAGAGAGGGCAGGAAAGACAACATTTTGTTTTTCATTCTGTTAGCACTGCTGCTACTTTATCTGAACACAGGAGGAGTGTCTGGACAGGTACTCAGCTGGGTCCTGCAAGCAGAGCAACGATCACAACAGGCAGCGCCTGTCTCAGTAGGAAGCCTATTCTTTGGCTCCTCCCTCCCAGTCCTCCTCATCCCCATGGACCAAGACTGCAGTGGCATACAGGGGCAAGCAATCTCAACATGCTATTGTCTAAGCCTTCCAGCCAGCGATCTGGATGAAATTAAGTGATCTCATTCTTTGTGCTCCCAATTTATGTCCTCAAGGTATTACTAAATATCCAAAGAAGCCTAAGGTGTATTATAGATAAAGGTGGAGGTAGGAGGGGAGGAGCAGATAGATACATTTCCAACAGGCACTCTTCTACATACCTACCAAAGCAGAACATATGAAATTATTAAAATAATACCAGTTTACATAAAACAAACACAGAGGAACAAACAATGGAGATGAGCCATCTGCTTCAAGCTAGAGAAAAGACGTGTGTCTATCAAAGGGCTTCTACAGAGTCACAAGTACTGTATTCAAATAATTTTCCATTTCCTCTGGACTAGTAAAAGCAGGCCTATCTATCATTAATGGATTAAAAACCCTGATTTTCTTTTTCTAAAACACTTATTTAAATGTTTATCCTTGGTGGGGGTAGGGCACACAATTAATTGGCCAAGGATTTTGTTGTTGTTTTAATAAGATCAATGTATTTCCAGTAAGCAACAAGATGGTTGGATGGCATCATCAACTCAATGGACATGAGTTTGAGCAAGCTCCGGGAGATGATGAAGGACAGGGAAGCCTGGTGTGCTGCAGTCCAAGGGGCTGCAAAGAGTCAGACCTGACTGAGCGACTGAACAACAACAAAGCAATTTCCACCCCAACATATTTTCATAAAGAGATGCTGCTCTTTTTCTATTTAGAGTGCTAGATACACAGATGAGTTTTTAACAAATAAATATTTATCGACTGATAAACTGCTTGAAATAACTATGATTTGCCCAAGGCTTGGAAAGTATAGAATGAAACAGGGGGAAAGGAACTAAGAGTTGGTGAATGTTGTGTAGAGAAGCACTCTGGTTAATACCTTGCCCAGGAAAAAACTATGTATTTGAAAATTGCTATGAGATCCTTCTCCAAGAGGAGACTATTACTAATCTTATTCTTTAAAAACAAAAAATAAAATAGTAATCTTGATGTTAGGAATCTTCCTCCTCATTTCACGTTGGACAAACAAGTTGGTTTATGCAGGTTCCTGCATGGCTAAGGCTTTTAAACTTAGACTCATCCCTTTCAGGGGCACTGATTTTGAAGTATCTCCACCCTCGGAGAGTTAACCACAACTTAATGCCACCTCTCTACCCTTCACATATTCTACTGCTACAATTCTCACATGTTTAAAGTTATTTTCTTACATACTGGTCTCCACTGCTAACTGGAACTACTCAAGGGCATAAAGTATGTTTTATTAATTTTTTGTATTCCCAAACTTCCTAAATATTTTATTCATGCCATAAAAAAAAAAAAAACTACTGAGCCTACTATGCATCAGATGCTTTAATCATTCAACAAAAATGTATCGAAATGACACTGTTCTTAACAAGTATTTGGAACACACCTGTGAGTCCTGGCCACATGTTCTGCAGGGGGAAACAGAGGACCCACAGATATACTACAGTGTATCCAATGCGCTAATAAGGAAGAAAAACCTTAGAGCAAGCTAAGAAAGATGAAGAGTGTGCAGGGGGCAGGGCGCTAGCTCAAGCTAGGTATTCAAGGTGCTCAAGCAAGGTGCTCAAGCTAGGTGCTCAAGGTGCTCAAGCTAGGACTTGTGGCGAAATGACACCTGAGCAAGCCTTTTAAGGAGGTCAGGCACTTAGCTTAAAGCTCCAAGGGGATCTCTGGAGAAGGGCATTCCAGACAGTTGGAATCTCCAGGGCAAAGGCTAGTGTGCTCAGCAGTGTTTCAGGAACAGCAAAAGGGCCAGAGGGACGAGGCAGGGAGCTGGCAATGAACTAGTAATAAGGTCAGAGAGGACCTCACAGGCCATCATAGGAGTGTGGGGTTTAGGGAGGGAGGGAGGCGCTGTTTGTTTTGCTTTTGGCTGTGCTGGGGGGCACAGATTTTATCTCCCCAACCAAGGCTCACACCCGTGCCCCCTGCACTGGAACCATGGAGTCCAACCACTGGACTGCCAGGGAAGTTCCAAGAGTGTTCTTAAAGTAACTGCATACCTGCAAGATCAGACAAGAAGCACACATCCCAAGATACATATATCTGTACGTGAAATATATCCAGGTGCTACTAAAATTTTAAAACAAGATTTTTGCTGCTTCTCCTGCACCCTAATGGATCGATCATCTTGCACATCTTGTTCCTTGGAGAAGCAGCACCCCCACTCTGAAGACCACTACCCTAGGTTACCATAGCTTGGACAGCTAACAATATATTCTTGTGTCACCTGTGAGCCATGCTTTCCTAAGACCCTTAACACAGTCTGAGGACCTCTCTGTAGGCATTACAGATAACCCCAGTTTGTAGGAGGGTTGAAATGGAACACTTTGGGGGTTTTGTTTTTGTTTCCCTATCCAAGCGTTTCTTAAAACCTCTTTCTCTTGGGTAAGGAAGAGGCACCTGACCTGGGTCATACCCTTTTCAGTACTCATCATTCTCAATCTTGGCTGCCACGAGGTGTGGAAGGTTTTTAAAATTTAGAAAACTCCTCGGGTGATTCTAATGTGCAACTGTGGGGACCACATCAGTGTCGCACACAGCTCTGCCTTCTTAACTGAACAAGCAACCACAGTCAGGAGTGATCAGTGTTATTCTGGGACAGGCATAGAAAAGTACCCAAACCAGGCAAGCTAAACCTATTTCTAAAAGTTCTTGGAACAATTAAATGAGGCTTAAAAGAATGAGAAGGAACTAGCCCACTCTAGTTAGATGGAGCAGCAGGTGCAAAGGCCCAGCAGTAAGAAAATATCTGATAAATTTTTAAATTCACATTCTTCATGAAAGAGAGTATTATACATGTATGCATAACTGAATCACTTTGCTATACAGTAGAAACTAACACAACACTGTAAATAAACTATCCTTCAATAAAATACATTTTATTTTTTTTTAATTCACATTCTTCCTTTCTCTCCCACCAACTGTCCCAGGATTGAGAGGGTCTCAGGACACAGGATTTCCCATTTTAAAACAAGAAAGGTCCCAGGGACAAACTGGTCACCCCATCACTCTACCCTGACCAGGGAAAAAGAACTGCTAAAGTGATCACTCAGGTTCCAAGACACATTTACTAATAGGTGGGATGATCATTGCATATTATGAGCAGTTCAGTCTCTTTGGCACATGTTAGTTTTATGAAGCAGGATTCCTAAGACATGGCATGCTACGATGGCTGCCATCTTGCACTCACTCCCCTCACTCCACTGGGTGCTGTGGAAGTCATTGAAAGGCTTTAAGTAAGGGAGTGAAAATTAGATTTGATACTATTAACTGAGATGCTATAAGATTACAGGATCAACAGGACTAGATGATTAAATTGGGGGAAGGTTCCAGAGAAAGAGGTAAAAACATGACCACTTTGTAGCTATGACATAAAACACAAGCTGTTCTCAATTTATAACCTCAGTATGATCCATGAGTTCACTTGCGGATTCATAATTTAAACTACATGTTTCCACAGAAACCATTTTATAAGTTATTGTTACATTTCTAGGTCAGGTCACTAACCTACTAAATCCCTTAAGAAGTTCACTGTATTTTTCCAGTGAAAATTTTTAGGAAACAATACTGCTGATACATGTAAGACTCTTGAAGTGAATTAAGTCATTTTCTATTTATTTTGAATGTTGGTATTTGAGGCAAAAATGTTTAATTGACAAAGAAGGAGATACTGATACTTGCACAGGGTTTAAATGGGTCTTCTGGGTATTTTCAAGGGCTAAGAAGAGGCTCTTTCTGACAACAGGTTTTACTTTGTAAATGCACAGCTTTCTTTTCCTTAGTGCAGATATGACTAGTTCAACTTTCTATATTTAACCTGCCATAATTAGAGTCAGGTTTTGTAAAGAAATATTTTCTTGAGATAACCAAGGAAAAATTAAAAGAGAAAAAAAAGATGGATGCTAAACACTGCCCGAGGTAGAATGAAATGGATAAGAAAAGACGCTGGAGCTGGAGGGCGCTGGTGAGATGATGTGTGTCAAGTCCGGTAGGGGTCAAAGAACAGGAGAAGGGGGCAGGTGGCTCCTCGGGGACACAGCTGAGGACAGAAATGACAGACGGACCACAAATACTCGACTGTGTACAGCTTAGAGGCAAAGAAGAAGGGGCAAGAAATTCAAAGCCCCTTGCTTAAGTCTCAACCATCTTTATTTGTTGAGGTCCATTCCATCCTCAGGACAATGTCCCACTTACTCTAAGGGAGAGCCAGCTTGCTGGGTTTATAACTTGATAGGTTCAACAACAGCCATCAAATGCTCTGTAATGGCCTCAGGTAACTCCATGTCCAGGAAAGGCCAGTCATCTCCTTAACACTCTCCCTAGCACATTCAATTGTCTCACCTCCTTATCTTTCTTTGGTATTTTAGTCAGGTTTCTGCCTCACTAAAATCCACCCACACAGTATATCTTAAGGCTACCATAATATTTGGTGAAAATGCCTAAAGAAAAAGAGAATACTAGAGTTGAGAAAGGGACTCAGATTATACAAAGCAGATCCAGTCCTCTGGAGAGTCATATCAAAATAAGTCAGTTCCAAAGCACTTCTGTATATTTTAACTAACTAAATGAACCGTATGATAACAGAAAATTTCACAATTCAAATACAAATCAAAAACCTGAGGCTCAACTTCCTCACCCGATCTTCTTGATCAGCTCTCTCAAAAGGGATATTTCATATTTCTCACCTTGGGACATGGTACTGCCAAAAACACAAACAGCAAGTATCTGCATACATTTACCCATTACTTGGTACATAGTACTATTTCTCACAATTGAGCCATTTAAAGCAGAACAAAATGAAGAAGAGGAAAAATAAAAGAAAACCTCCCACAAATGTAGGGAGTGCTCTATTAAAGAAGAACCTTCAGCAAATAGGAAACTTGCTAAAATTTACTTTCCTTTATACCTTCTTCTTAAAAAGGTGGGCCACAGAACTTAATCACCTGGCTTGTCCCTCAACCACTGCAAACTTCTTAAACACCCCATTGGATGCTGAAGAAAGAAATTAAACCTTGGGGAAACGGATAGTTTGAGCCGGGTTTTACTTTGACTAAGAAGCCACAGTACTCAGCACAGCTCAGGACAAGTAGCGTCCCCACCCTCCACTCTCCGAACCTTCGAGGAAATGATGAGGCTGCCATCAAGCAAGACACAAAGGCCTCGGCTCTGACCCATCAATCTGTGGCCCAGGAGACAAGCTACTTCTGTTCCAGTACTGGAAACCCTGATTCCAGGTCACAGCAGCAGTCCCTGGTCTAGTAATTTGACTAGCTTTGGGTACAAAGGCATTGATGTATCAAATTTGAATGGATCTAGTCAACTTTATCCAAATGAACTACTTGGAGAGAGTTATCCTGTCTTTCCTGGGAGACTCCATGAATATCCAGCTCATAAGATGTTGCGTGAGCTTGCCTTGCTAAATGACACAGATGCAGCAGTCAGAGAACTGGCTAAGTGGGAACCTTTTCCCTCAGGAAATCTTCAAAGTCCATCCTTAATTCAGCCAAGAGTGCCACACAATGGCAGAGATGACGATCATTTCTGTTAAAGGAAGCCTTGCCAGAAAGGTAACTGATAAAATTGGCTGTTAAAAAAAAAACTCCCATAACATGATTTTAAAGCTACAGTTCAAGCCAATATTCAACATCATTATGAATGTGAAATATTAGAGGAATCCTGAAGAAAGCAAGGATGTACACTAGTGCCACCTTTAACATTCTTTCTGTTTTTGTTTGTTTTTGGCCATGCCACATGGCACTTGGGATCTTAGTTCCTACACCGGGGTAGAACCCGCACCCCCTGTGTGCAAGCATGGAGTCTTACCCAGTGGACCACCAGGGAAGTCCCCTCCCTGCTTTTTTAAATTTAACATTATTTTTGGAAGTTCCAGTTAACTGAAGTAAGACAAGAAAAAGAGGTTTGAAAAGAGAGAGAGACAATTACTATCTGCAGACAATATGACTGCCTAACTGGGAATGATCTAAGATAATAAACTAGAAAAGTATCAGAATAAGAGTTTAGTAATGTTAGTATGCAATAAATAAAAATCAGGCGCATCAATTAGAAATTCGGGGCAGGGGTTCACAATACAGACAACAGTCTTAGGAATAAATTTAAGAAAAAACACATAGGATGTTATAAACAAAACTACTGTATTTGTATTATAAACATTTCATATGTGAGCATATGTGTGTGTGTGTGTGTGTGTGTGTGTGTGTGTGTGTATACACATACACATACTTCACTGAGAACCTGAATAGAGATATACAATATTTCTACAAGAAAGTCTTCTGCCTTACTCCTCAAATTATTTCCATCAAAATCACAATATATTTAATTCCATTTGTTCACTTCAAGTTGAGGGGGTTAGCACAGAAACCTGAAAAAAAGATTTTAAGTTCTTGGTCCAGGCTTTGGCTTCAAGCATCAGTTATAACCTGTAAGAGAGGCCGTAGGTCCATGTAACTTTTTGCCAGCACATTTCCTGCAACCTCAATCTTTCCCGCCAGCTTCCTGGCTTTAAGTGAGAACCCCAACCCACTACTTCTGACACAAAACTGAACATTCCATTTGTATTCCACTGCTCTTCCTAGCATCTTCATCCTTCAGCGTCCTTTGTTCCTGCCTCGTATCTACCCAGAAAATCTTCAACCTGATTCTGGGTTAGAAGGAATCCTGGTCAGTATGTAAGTATTCAGGCTCAGGAGTCAGCCCACCTAGATTTAAATTCTGACTGTACAGCCTACTTCCTGTGTAATCTGAGGCAAATTAATTAATTATTCCATGTCTCAGTTGCCACATCTGTAAGAATAATAATACCTAGCTTAGAGTTGTACTGAAGGTTAAATAAGCTAATGCATATAAAATCTTGGCACAAGAATTGACACAATAAGCATGAAAAATATTAGCTCCTACAGATGGGCTGCTGAGCACTGTGACAAAACCACCTAAACAACGCTATGTACTAATGTACGTCCTCCCATTTAAGCACCATCCTGTTGCAAGTCTCCAGTCAGCACCCTTTTCTGTTCTACAACCACCCCTCTTTTGCCTGCCACTTTTAAATCTGAGTATTCCTCAGAGGACCTACCTACAGGGTGTCTTCAGAGACTTCACTGTACACTCTAAGCAATTTCCCCACAATGTTCTCAAATCCTGCTTCCATAAAATGATCATTATCAGATCCAGATCCAACCTCCCTCCTGAACTTCAGGTGCAGAAGCATCCAACCGCCTGCCTTTGGCCCCTCCCTCAAGGTCCTACATGCACTTCAAACTCAGCCCCGTTCCTCACACCTTTTCTTCCTCACGTATTTTCAATGTCACTTAATGGAAGCATCATCCACCAAGTAAAGCAATCTCTTACTTCTCCCGCCTCCTCACAGCCTATCAGTTACTAAGGATTACTGGTTCCTCAGGCTTCCCAAGTGGCACTAGTGGAAAAGAACCCACCTGCCAAAGCAAGAGACATAGAGTCTCAAGTTCAGTCTCTGGGTCAGGGAGATCGCTTGGAGGAGGGCATGACAACTCCAGTTTTCTTGCCTGGAGAATCCCCAGGGACAGAGGAGCCTGGTGGGCTACAGTCCACGGTGTCACAAAGAGTCAGACACCACTGAAGTGAC